>NW_004955412.1:7447386-7535037 GCF_000276665.1 Chinchilla lanigera | reverse complement strand
ACTTTGTAGCCCAGGCTGGTCTCGAACTCACAACGATCCTCCTGCCTCAGCCTCCCGAGTGCTGGGATTACAGGCGTGCGCCACCACGCCTGGCTCTATATATCATTATTGTATTTATTGAAAGATAGCTGGATTTTTAAAAGTTCTCATCCATTACAAATAAAATTGCTATGGTGTGGTAGTTGATATAATCATGGAAAGAAGAGGTTGGAAGGATGCAAGGAAGGGGCCCTGCACCAAGGAAGACAGGTGACCTTCTGAAGCTGAAAATGTAGGAAAATGCATTCTTCTGAGAAGACTGGGGCAGTCACAGCCCTTCAAACATCCTGATTTGAGACTCTGACCTGCGAAATGTAAGAGATTAAATTTAAATTGTTTTAAACCACTTGTTTGGGTAATTTATCATAAAAACAATAGAAAACTATTATAGATTCTGGATTGTTGAATATGATATGGAAAGATCTTTGAAATTTCATGTGGATGAAAATGTTGGAGTGGAATGGTTGAAACTTCGGGCACATATGTAAGAATTATTTCAGACATTCAAGACACCTTGAAACACATCATATGCCAAGGAGATCCAATTTGTTGCCATCTCTGACATGCCATAAACAAGTTAATTTTAGGACTAAAAATATGGGACTTGGAGTCAGAGTGTCAGGTAAAACTAAATTTTAATACTTATATAGCCTGACAAAATTTGCATATCTTTTCTATTGCTCATTTTCCCTATCTATATTATCCAATATAGTATATTGGATATTAATATATATAATCCAATATTAATATATGTAAGGAAATGTGCATAAGTTGAACAGTAGAATTAGGCACAAAGTTCATATTAAATGTCACTACTAATATTTAGCAGTTTCCAAAAACATACTGCTGAACCTAATATGTATGTATATGTTGATTTTAGTATCCCAAGTAACCAACTGAAATTATGACACAATGCAATGGTAGATAGTATAATTAACAAAAGTTACTTGCAAGTTTAGATGCAATATGATCTGCGAAGCTCTGATAAACACTATTAATCATATATGTCTAAAAGGTACGTTAATTTTATTTAACAGTGTAAGAGAGGAAGCTGAATAACTACTTAATGAATGAAGTTGTCAAAACTCAAGAACTATTGAATCTAACCACTAATTTGCAGTAAATATAGGGAAATGACAGATGTATATCTACAGCCATATTTAAATGTTCAAAGCCTCAAAATTAGTTCATACTGTAGGTGCTGCCATATATTTCTATCCTCTCTGATTGTCTATATTTTAAATTTCATCAACCACTAATGATTGTTGTTTAAATCCATTAATGCCTTATGCGTTGCAGATTGATGACTTCCTAATTCTATCATTTTTCTTTATAATTATCATGATTAACAGAGAGAATCTCTCTTATTAATCATTTCTTTCCCTTGAGGTAATTTTGTACATGAACATCAAGACAAAAAAGCTTCACAGTTTTCTAAATATTTAGGTTACTTCTTAGATCCTCTTAAAGTTATAGTTTTTTTCTCCATTAGGTTTTGATGACTAATTTGACAGTAGTATTCTACATTCAGTTGTTTTGGGGTAATGGCTGGTATATTGTACAATTATAATAATGAAAAAATAAAACAGTTTAATTAGTCCTTAGTAGGGTGAGAAAATATGGCTGGGCAGGGTAGTGCATGTCTGTAGTGCTAGCACTCAGGAGGCTAAGGCAACAGGATTGCCCTGAGTTTGAAGTCAGCCTGGAATACAAAGTCAGTTCAAGGCCACCCAGAACTAAGGATGAGTCTCTTTTGAAATAAAAGTCCAAAAAGCAAAGATTAATTAATTAAAGCATGAGCTCTTTGTTGCTTAACTGGATTCCAACTTTTGGGCTTTATTGGTTTTCCTCCTTCAGCCTCTGCAATGGATAGGATACTCGTATGGGCCACCACCTCAGGGCAATTTTATCAAACAGTTTATTTAAGCAACAATGAATTTGAAAATTTTTACATACTTCTTGGTCAGTTTGAGTGGTAAATATCATGTAAATGAAATGAAAGAAGTAGATTTTTAAAAAATATTCTGAGTAATTTGCCTCATTAAATAACTGCTAAGAGTTAAACAACAAAAACTTTAAGCACCAATAAATATTTCAGCATTTTTTTAATAAATAAGGATGTTTTTAAAACTTAAACTGCAGAAATATTAGCTACAGTAAAATCTGCAGTAAGTCCTTAATATTATCTAATATTCAGTTAGTCTCAATATTGAGACACGATAAATTAAAGCTTGCATGTTTTGTATGTTTGAGTGTTTTGAGATTTTTGTATTTGCTTTAAAAATAGTCAAAGTAAAAGGTATAGGAGCCATAGATGAAACATGATTAGCAAGTATTGATTTAAGGTGGGTATAGTATAATTTTGTGTACGATTGAAGATTTTTATGTTTTATGATGGTTAGACTTCCAGTTTAGTTCTGCCATGTAAAGCTTGCCTGTTATTACTTCTATCTTATAACAGGAAAAAACCGAAAAACTGAATAAACTGAAAATCAACAACTTTTTCTGGACCCTTCAGAGAACTGACATCACAGGCAAGCTGGTGCCACAAAATCTAGAAAAACGACATACAGAATCACACATAATATCTATTTGCTTAGAGCAGAAAATACCAGAGCCATAAACTGACAGACATATTTAGTTCTTTTCTTTTCTTTTCCTTTTCTGTTCTTTTCTTTTCTTTTCTTTTCTTTTCTTTTTGTTTTAATGAGAATAGTAAAAGAAAAAAAAGAACAATAGCTGCATACCAACATCACAAATATAAACAAAACAAAGCAAGCACATTAAAAGTGAGTAAGGGTTTCAAAACAAAATGATAGGAGTTAACAGTGGTTGTTATATGATGTATTGTTGGCAGACATATTTAAATGATAGCTTTGACACACTCCTAGAAACTGCTTTGGGGCTAGTTTAAGAACTCCCGAAGGTAGGATGTTAGCTAACACCCACACATTAATGGATTTTACCACTAAGCATTCCATCTGCATCGCAGAGTAAGAACTCACGCAAAACCCCCTTGCAATTCTGACAGGTAGAGAAAAATGAACAACTTGAAATACTTCCATAATATTCTCCATAAAATTTCCTGGGAGGAAAATACCACTCATCTTAATCCTAAGTGGGTGTGTTGGGTATTTTCCGATTGCAGGGACAAAATGCTCTACTTTCTCAATGTGAAGGAGGAGGGGTTCATTTGAGCTCACAGTTTTGATCCATGATTGTCTGACTTGAAACAGGATAGTAGAGGGGCATGGAGGAGGAAAATATTTTCAACCCATGGCAGTCAGGAAGTAGAGAGAAAGCCAGGGAGGGAGACATACCCTTCTAAGTCACACCTCCAATGATTTGCTTCTGAACAGATCCTCACTTCTAACAGCAAGTTAGCTATGAACTTATCAGTGGAATAGTTTACTAATGACTATAGTGCTGCTTTGATCCAATGAACTTCCAAAATCCCTAAGTCTCAATATGAGAAAAATTGGGGGGGGGCATTTTAAACTAAGAACTAAGCCATAACATTTTGTCCCACCTCCCAAAAGGCTTATGTCCACCTCATTATATCAAATGCATTTTATCCCATCTCTAAGAATTGCCAAGGTCTTAACAGTTCCAGCATTGCTGAAAAGTCTAAATCCAGTCTCCTCTGAGACACAAGGTAAAATCTTACCTGCAAACCCCTGCAGAAATCAAAAAGGAAGTTAAATACTTTTAGCATACAGTGATACATGGGAAACACTCCCATTTCAAAAGAGCTTAGTCCACATAGCCAGAAAGCAGAGAAAGGAAAGTCAGAAAGGGTGACAGACCCATCAGAGTCATGCCCTCAGTGACATCCCTCTAGTGGCCCCACTTCCTCACCCAGAGTCAGCTTTGAACTATCAACAGACTAAGCCATCCATGAATATGTTCACTCCGAACCAGAGCTTCCAGCCACATTCGAAATACATGAGGCTTTTGATGAACACTTCAAATCTAAACCATTACAATGAGGACTGGAAAATTATGTAACTTTGGTATACTCTAGCTGCATTTTCCAGCCACCTTCTAAACACATGAGACTTTTGATGGACATTTTAAATCTAAACTATCACAATGAGGACTGGAAAATTATGTAACCTCAGTATACTCTAGCCTTCTTGTCTCACCTAAGAGGAAGTAAAAATATTGTAGAATAATTATCATAGTCACAGCCCAGAGACCAAAACCACCAAAATACCTGAAGTACTGTAATAAAATCATTGAATATTTCCTTGCCCCACGTCTTATCACTATGTTGCCAGGACTTCAGTATGGTAACATGTTTTAACTGAAAGATCTGTAAGACACAGATTCTACTTAAGAACTTGCTTCTTGCTCCCTTTTGTCAAAGATGATGGAAAAGACAAGGATGTCTAAGAAAATCTGAGCCCTTGATACCTAGAGCTATAACAAATATTAAACACTATTCACCTCATAGCAGCATTTTTTTTTTGTTTTTTTTTTTTTTTTTGGTTTTTCTCCGGTACCGGGAACCGAACTCACGACCTTGTGCTTGCAACATAGCAGCATTTGTATAGAAATTTGCACTAAAGATCTACTTACTACAGTTCCTATTACCTGATTTATTGTATCTGGCTCTCAACCAGAGAAGTACGAGGTAGGCAAAAAGGCAAGAAAAAACAAAACTTGAAGACTCACTTAGTACACAGTTGATTTATTTTGCATTTTATCCTTTAGAAAATTTGTAACACAAGTCATAATTAATTAATCTTTGCATCCTTCTGAATGATAATTTATATCCTTATTTTTTTAATCTCAAAACATTTCTGGAACATGTTTATTGGCATTTATAGATATACAGTGGTATCTCAGTTCATGAACACTTCTGTTTGTGAACAATTTAGTTGGCAAACAAGTGTTGGCAAAATTTTGTTTTTGTTTGAGAACTCTGCATTAGGTGATAAACAGGACTGTGGCCTTGTTTCTTGCACAAAAAATAACATGGCCATCTTTTCTAGAATCATAGAATAAATTAATTTTGTGAACCAAGGCACCACTGTATGAGACAGATGATTTTGTACTTAAATAACTACAATTTTTAAATTATTTTTTTAATTGTAGTAGTCATTCCTAAACCATCTCAATTACATTGTTTCTTTAATTGTCTTGGGGCAAAAAATTTCTGGACCTTTAATTCCTAAGAAAGAAAAATTCTATTTCTGTAATTTCTTTCTGCAAATAAAAGTATAGAGAAACCAAAGGATATAGCTATACTTCTCATTCACTGACAACACTCTCGGTGACTACTTTGAAGAAATAGCAGTTGACAAGGTTTATAAAAGCAATTTATTCTGAAGGTAAATGTTATCTCAGTAGCTATAGAAATGTTTCATGGTAAAAACACAGAAGAACAAGAGCCACTATGGATAAATGAACAATTTTAACTGCCATGAATGACATAGCAGCTGCAGGATATATATAGAGTGAAATTACACATTTAGACAGAAAGACTGAGATATTGAAACAAGAGCAAAATTAGAGAGGGTTGCACTCAGAATTGGGAAAAAATAGAAACCATGAAATGCAAACCTCAGGGCATTAGATTCATTGCAGTGACTTCATTATTGCATATTCCTTGATGTTGCACCAAGATTAATTTATATTTTTATGTTAAAGAGAATAAAAATGTAGCAAAATAACAACACTATATATATATCTTATTTTGTTATCATGGTAACTGTATATTAGTAAAATACAATATAATACATACTTGTAGAATGTATTCACCAAATCTCTTTAATGTATATACAACGTGTTCTCTTCAGTTTTATTTCTAAAACTTTCTTATAAAATAGTCCACAGTTTTTTCTCTGACATTGAAAAAGTAGATGTACTTTTCCTTGCTTAACTCATATTAGAATACAAAGAGCTTTCATTCATGTGTTCATGATTTTTAACTAAAATTGACCACATGTTGGATATAAAGCTTGCTTTTTTTATACATTTTCATATTCCAACCAAGAATTTATAGAGTAAAAGAACTAATGATAGTTTATCATCATCAGATTCTAAACAATATCAGTACCATGATTTTAATGCCAAATTTGTAGCAACAGTACAATAGTCTCCACACTTGATAAAAAATAAATGAGTATATTAAAAGTAATCAGTAAATGGTAGAATAATCAACAATTAAGTTTCAAAATTTTTGCCAAAGAGAACCACCTTCATCCAGACAGTGCTATTCAGTAAAAGGAAAAATTTTACACTTTTGAATAATAATCTCATGATAAGGTCAGAATATGTCTATTTATTGCTACATAAAACTAGTCAACTTTCTTCAACTTAACATATTCCCTTCATTGAAGTTGTTCTATATGGAACAAACTTCAGTGTTGGCAAACATAAAAGAAGGTAGGATATTGGACAGCCAGTTTATCTTGCATCCTCACACCATATGGCAAGTTTTCATCATTACTAACCACCATATCCTGTGTTTCTATTGAGGGTAAGGCACAGTATTCTAAATATTCTGGGTGATATAGAAGTCAAGAAAAAAACTCAGCTACTAATAAAGCCAACCAAAATTTATGATTACCCAACCACAAAGTGTTACTCTGTTACAGTTTACTGTAGGTATGTAAACATTGATCTCAGAATCTCTGATCTCTGCTACCTAATACAGATTGACTTTTCACCCTAATGACTTATCAAGCTCCAATAAAAAACTACTAGTCTATTTTGTGACTAATTGATCAGTCCAGTTGTGAATGTGGGGTATTAAGTTCCCCTGTTACACTTATATAATGCTTATTTGATTTTTCGTGTTCATTAATATTTGTTTTATATACCTCAGTACACTGGCATCTGGTGCATATATATTTATAATTGTTATCTCTTCCTCTTGTATTGTTCTCTTTACAAAGATATAGAGACCTTCTTTTTATCTTAATCAGTCAACATTCATGTTGTTTGCAAATAACTTTCCCTGCTTTTTTTTTCTGTCCCATGGAGTATTGTTTTCCATCCTTTAACTTTCACTGTATTACTTTCTTTATGAATTAAATGTGTTTTTTGTGTGCAACATCTTATTGGATCTTGCTTCTTGATCCATTCTGCCAGCCTGTTGTTTTAATTGGTGAATTGAGATCATTAACATTAATGGTTGCAACTGATGTATACTGACTTCTCCTTGTCATGTTATGTTCCTCTTCATGGCTCCTCTCTCCCATGTTTGACTGCCTTCTCTGGTGAATTTATTCTGCTGGGTTCATGGAAATGAAGTTCATTATCTCTTTTTTAGACTGTCCTCAGAACATTTTGGAATGCTGGTTTGGTGTTCATATTTCGCCAGGTTTCCTTTTTTATGGAAGTATCTTATTTCATCATCAATTTTGAAAGAAAATTTTGTGGGGTGCATCTATCTGGATTGTAGGTTCCTTTCTGGTAGGATGTAAAACACTGTACTTCAAGCTCTCCTTGCCTTGATGCTTTATGTTGAGAGGTCTACTGTGATTTTGAAGCACTTTCTTCATAGGTGACTTTTTTTTCTTTTCTCTAACAGGTTTTAATATTCTGTTCTTGTGTTGAATTTCTGGAATCTTGACGATTGTATGCCTCGGGATAGATCTTTTTCATCATGGCTAATTAGAATTCTATATGCCTCACTTAACTGCATGTCTAATTCTTTTTGCCTGCCAGTGAAGTTTTCTGCTGTGATGTATGTGTAGAGGATTTTTATGTCATTTGTGCTATCTCCCATTTTTTCATTGACTCTGATCTATCTTACTATTATTCTTTCCATAATCTAGCAGCAGATGGATTGACTTTTTGTGAACCATGTCTATTTTTAAGAAATTGTTATTTTCATGGTCATTAAGCACAGTCCTGTCTTCTATATCTGAGATTCTGTCCTCACATTTCCTCATTTTGATGTTTCTACTTTAAATGGAACTTTTAGTTTCCTGGATATCTGTTTGAATCTCATGGCTTGCACTGCTTTCTTATTTTGGGGTTCTATGATTTCCATCATTTTCCTAAGATACTATATTTTATCATCTGTATCTGCTCTAGAATTACTAAGCAAGTCCTTCATATGGTGAGCATCTCTGTAGTTATCTGAGCAATTATTTCTGATTTGACTTTTTTCCAGAGTATGAACTAGACTTTTGGCTGTATAACAAATCCAAACTAAATCAGAATTGTCTATTTATTATACGCAGTTAAGCAATGTTACTGTTTGCCTTCAGGTAAATATTTGAATTTGTAAACTTGCTATGCAGTTCTATGACATCACTCCCTCCCACTTTCTTCCGATCAAAGCCTATCCCATATTTTCACACAGAAAGCTAGCTTGGACAACTATTTGCTCATAATGTCATTCATTGTTCTATCACAATATTCTACCAGAGTTACAGATTGAACTTTTCAAATGTTACCTTTTATTAATGTTTAGAAAAACTTTTGAGGCCCTAGTTCTACAAACTTTCAATCTGTTCTTCTTCTGGAATGACCCCAGCTAATTAGGTTTCCTTATATATTCTTAGTTTCTCAAGTACATTTTTATGTTCACTTTTATAGATTATTTTTTAACTTAGTTTTCTTAATATTTCTTTCAATAAATTGAGATACTTGCAAATGAGGATTTGGGAACTTTTGTTTTAGTGCAGTCTACTATTTCCTATAAGATACTGTCTGGAAAAATAAGCAAGTCACAGAAATACTCATGGTTCCATTTCTAGAATATTCCAAATCATTAAAAAAAATTAGTGTTTAGAAAAAAAACATATGAATGTCAAAACAGAAAGAAAAGCATTGAAATGAGACACAAATCAGGACACTGGTTACTTCTAATAGGAGAGAAAATAATATTGGGGAAGCATATAAGTATGTAAGAATTTCAATATGACTGAGGTAATAGACATGTCAATTACCATTGAACATTGTATTTATGTGTTGAAATGTCACACTGTACTCATAAATATTAATAATTGTGTGTCCATTAGAAATTAACATGTATTTTTTAAAAATGAGATACTATCTGAAATACAGTAGAAATTTAATAAATATTTGTTAATGAGTAGTAGTTTATAATAATTTCTCTTTTCCAAGTAAGTGTCCTTAAATTTTCACCTTTATTTAATATTAATTTTCAAAAAATGAAATCTATGATCACTTTACCTGCAACACTGAAATCTTCAAACATTCTTTGTTGCTAATTGAATAAACTCCAAATATCTCATTTTGTGGTTCATTTTCTACTTTATTTTAAAAGATCCTTTAAGGATATGATGCACCTTAGTTAACCAAAAATAATTTCTCCTTCTCTGTTATTTATACATCCCATGTCCTCCCCTGCTTCCATGTCATTTTGCACTCCCATTCTGACACTGTATTTTTCATTAATACAACAGAATGTTACTTAGAATCAATGTAGAGAACCTCATAGCATTTAATTATACTTCACTTTACGGTGTATTGTTAGAATAATTTCCCTCTTATTCTACTGTGATAAATTGAAGCAAGAATTAAATGTTATTAAATTTTGTCTACCATAGTATCTTAAATATCACAGGTGATTTTAAAGTTTTCATTGTGTAAAAATGGATTAATAAGGAATGGTTAATGTTTGCATGTGTCTATAGATATTCATACTAAGTTGAGTACAGTGATTGAACAATGATCACTTTTTCCTGCATTTTGAGCTCATATTTTAAAAAGTAATACACTGATCATTTCAGTTAAATCTATGATATAAATAAGACAATTACATAGTAATAGAGTTAGTTAAATCATTTTAATAACTAAAAGTAATTATTTCAAATCTTTAGAAACAATGCAATGGAAAAGCATGAACTCTAGTAATGTCAAACAAAGCTAAAGGAATCCTGTAGTACACATTTTTCATTACCATTAGACATATGTTCTTTTCCAAATCTTGTCATTCCAATCTCTACAAATTCTGCAATAATAAGTAGAAGAAAGAGAAAAAATTAGGGCAATGAAAGAATATCTTGAGTAGCATTTTGACAGGAGGGAGCAAGCTGATTTAGACCAATGAAGAGCCAGCTCCTAGAAGGCATAGAAACTTAACCCAAAAGTATCTCTAATTAAAATATTGTTAGAGTATGTTAGCACTTCATTAAATTGTGTGTGCTCTTATCTTAATATGTTAGGCATGTTAATAATTACCCTGGGAAAGGAATAATGTCCCCTTCTTTGTCACTTAAGTGTTTTCTCTGAATCTAGTGAAATTTTCGCTGCTATTGATTCATTTCATAGTCAATGTTCACAGAATGTATCTAGCAATACATTTAGCAATATTAGAAATGCATTCACATGGGCAGAGGAAAGATGTGCACATTACTGAAGCAGCAATGTGTCCTCATTATTAGAAAGTTACCTCATAGCAAATTCACAATTAAAGGATTTTTTAAAATTGCTGAGATAAGTGCATTCTTCATGGAGGTGCTCTTAATACAGCTTAATGAAAATCTTAAACCATATATGCAAATTATTTACAAATTCCATTTCTAGAAAATGAAGGTAAATAAAAACAAGTATATAGATTTCTTTATAGGGCTGATTACTGCAGCACTGTTCCTTAAAAAATAATTGCAAACAAGCCAAATGTTCAACAATAGTAATTCTATACTGAAAACTCTCCAGCTATTGAGATAAAGAGTGAAATTGTATTAATCATAAGCATAGCTGATCGTACAAAGAAATATATAAGAATTATAGTCAAGGTAAGATTGTGAGATATAGAGTATAGGGGTCATGAATGGGGACCAAGATATGATTCACCAGGACCGAGGTTTTTATCCTTATTTGTGTATCATAAAGGCAGGTTATTTAACCATTTGGTTCCAAGTTTCTTACAATTCAAAGTGGTTTGCCTCATGAAATAATTTTACATGGTTAATATATCATTATTTTAATTCTATATTAGATTCAAATCTACCCCTCCACCAACACACATGCACATATAGCTATGCTCTATTTTCTCTCTAATTTGCAGTACCAGGCCATTGAGATGACAAAAGAAGATGTAGTACACTAAAGTTATATGATCACTACCAAGATACATTTGGGGGTTAGAATAAAATCAACAGTGATTTCAGTTTTATCATTATCCTAGGCAAACATGGTGATATTAGATTTAACATGAAGCCTTCTCTTGTTCTGAAAAAGATATACTTCATTATTAAATTGCAAGTGCATTAGGTTTTATAGTAATAGCATTAACCTACGTTTTCATGGTTTACCTTTGTCTGCAAAAGAAGAAAAATATTTTGCTATGTAGAGAGATTATGCATAGAATGTGTCATAGCCTAACTACACAATTATTTTAAATATATCAGGTATTTTCTTTTTTCTAAAGCACTCTGATTTGAGAAAGATGAATAATCTTTCTTTTATCTTCTAAACCTAGGTTTTTAAAACTTGTAAGCAATACAGTGTCATGTTAATCCTAAGGAACTATTTTCCCAACTTCCCCCTTCTGTTTTTGCCTTCTATTTGGCTTCTATAACAAATCACCAGAATCTCAGCGGTGTGAAACAATATAAAAGTATTGTTTCCTAGTGCAGGAAGCCTGAACTCCAATATAGATCTTTTTTTTTTTTTTTCCAATATAGATCTAACTGGGCAAAATTTATGTTGTCAATAGGGCTGAAATCTTCCTGGAGGGTCCAAAGGAATATTCATCTCTCTACCTTAGCAAGTTCTGGGATCCCCTACATTTCTTGGATTACAGCTTCTTACTTTATTTTGATACCGGAGCGATACCACCTTCAAACAACTATCGACATCTCTCTGTCTCCCTTTGCCTTTTCTTGCTTCCATGTCTCTCTTTGTCTGTCTCTTCTCTGATCATTCATCACTTATTCCCGCCTTATTCATCTCCTATAATGGCCTTTGTCGTTATATTGGGCCATCCTGGAAAACCTAGGATAATCTCCCCTTTTCAGGCTCCTTAAGCCTTTTCTTTATGCAGTCACATACTGACAGACTCCAGATACTGAAACATTAACATCTTTCAGGCATCTACCACGCTTTCTGAATAATTTTACACTATTGTAGTACCTTTATTTTCTGATCACTACATTCACCTTTTATGTGATTCTTCATGATTTTTATGATAAATTCAGAGGTCTTCACCATTCAAGTAATCTTTTTTCAACGTGAACTACCACCAGTCTTCCACCATATATTTTGTTCCATCTATACTGACAATGTCTTGACCCCTCCTTTATTTGGGGGGAGGTACTGGGAATCGAACTCAGGACCTCTTGCTTGCTAGGCAGGCACTGTGCCACTGAGCTAAATCCCTGGCCCTGATTCCTCCCTTCTACACATGGCCTTTTATGCCTTGGCGCAGATAAAAGGCAACACATAAACTACATAAGGATGAGTCATGTACTTAGGAAGTAGAATATAATTTTCTTAGTGATTCCTTAATTACGGATAAGTGTTCTGAGATTTGTCAGAGAGGAAACTAGGAAAACAAACTGAATAAATTGAAGGTATTTGGATGCAGGAAGATGATGAGTTCGGTTCGGGACATAAAGATGAAAATATATAATAAATTTTAGTATAAAAGAACTTTAGATTTCACAGATCTTTATACAAAATTCAAGAATACTTTTTATGTGAATGACTTGGCATGCTTTTTAAATTACATGTTTTAAAAATTAGATAAGCATCTGACAATTAAAAGGAGCTATTTCTTTCAAAAAATATAAACCAGTAACAGCCTTTGAGTGTTTCTTTTCAGCTTTTTTGTATAATCTTGCAAGGTCACTGAAAATAACGAATGATAAAATATTTTTTTTATTTTCAGTGCAGTTCCAAGAATCTTGTCATTTATAAAAGACAGTTGGCCCACAATCTTTAGATGTTAGTCTATTCACTGCTTTTGATTTCATTCCAGGGGCAGGCTATGAATAGCTAAGTTAGTGAGATTTGTCTTCAGTTTGCTTCCAAAGCTTTATTTGATGCCGATTCATAAATTATACTTGCTGCTTTACAAAACTTCATTATCCTTCATTACAAAAAGCAGGCTAAATAGAAGTTAGTATTACATGTCAGGCACTGCCTGTGGGATGAAAAGAAAAAAACAAAGGAGGAGATGGCCCTGCAGTTTGCTGTTGCAAAGAGGTAAGAAAATGCGGGCTTTAATCCTCTTGACTTTGATACACAGCATAAATCTTATTATATGAGAACAAACTAAGTGTAATGTCTGAGTATTAGATGAAAGTAATTAGTAAACTCTGAAGTGAAGAGATATGTGTTATATTCCAGCCCTATGGCAAAGACTGTGGCTATTTCAGTGTCTGGCACATAATAAGGGACTGATAAGTAGTGTTTAAAAAATATGAATGGCAACTTTACTGCCATGAGTGAAATTAATTATACTAGTCAGTCAGAAAATTAAAAATCTTTAGGAAGGGTTATTTAATGTTCTGAACATAGAAACTGTAACAAAATTTTGTAATGTTTACGAATATTTCCTGATACACACACAAATAATTCTTTTTTATAATGCTTGCAAAGTACCTTAACTTGTCAAAGAAATAGAAGCTACAATCTCTCTTCTCAACAATATGAGAACAAATATAATGACGAACCAAAATACTACTAATATCCAAGTCATTACTTTTAGATACATTTTTAAGAAGAGCATGTGAAATACCTAGTGCTATAATTTGGAACTAGAATGTCCCCGAAAGGCACATCTGGTATGGGCTTGGTCTCTAACATGCTCCTACTGGGAGAGGGTAAAACTCTTAAGAAATAGAACCTAATAGGAGGAAGTTAGATCACTGGGACACACCTCAGAAGGGATAATGGCAATGGAGCCCAATTTTGTTCTAGTAGCAAAAGTTGACTTAGTTATCTAGGAACAGAATATAAAGATAATTCAAACAAAAATTTAAGATTTTAAGACAACAGTATCATACGGCATAATAGAGTTTGGCAGAGAAGAGAACCAGTAGGATATGCATAGATATACACAAGAAGATTTATTATGGGAATTGGCTCATGAAATTATGGAGACTGACAATTCCCATTTATGTCATCTGCTACCTAGAGAACTAAAAAACTGGTGATATAATGCAGTCTGGTTCCCAAGGTCTGAAAACCTGGGGAGTAGGGAGAGTATGTTGTACTGTCCTAAGGCACAAGAATCTGAAGCTTGGCAACCCAAGAGCGGGAGAGGGTGGATGCACCAGCTCCAGATCCTAAAACGAATTTGTTCTTTTCTGTGCTTTCTGATCTATGCCTTTAACAGGTTGGGTGATTCCTGTACCCCTTAAAAAGAGCAGATCTTTACTAAGTTTGATAATCCAAATGCTAATCTCTTCCAGAAAGACTTTCACAGACACATTGGGAAATAATATTGTACTAACTTTTTTGAAATCCTTTCACACAGGCAAGTTGATACATAAAATTAACCATAAAATTTATAAATAGAAACATATGTATTACTGGTAAACTGGAAAAAGTTTTAAACTTGGAAAAGTTTAAATATGGGAGGTCAGTGATTCAGAAAACACAGGACATGCAATCATTGCTGGACAGAACTTTACCGCAGAAAACCCTCATAGCGTTAACATGATTATTATCTTATTAACCTCTAGGTCAAAGAGCTGTGTGGGTCCAGGTATGCAAAAAAATGAAGTTGATAAAATAGTAGAGACTACATGTGAGAGAGTTGTACGGATATTTACAAAAAGGTTAGGTCTTCATTGCACTTTAAATCTGTAGCCGTGGTCACCTCTCCTCTCGTCCCACACCTTATCCTATAACCCAAAATTTTAAAATGTACCGATTTTAGTTTTGCCAATGTAGCTTACTTAAGCAACCTGCCAGGAAAAAATGAAGCATATAAGTGACAAGCCAGATTGAAAACATATAAATATAAGTATCTTCTGTTTATCTATTAAATAACAGAATTTCAAATGATCTAACCAAATCAGAAAAATAAATGCAGCCATAGTTGACCTAGTCAGATTCATACAGGGAATCACAATAAATGAAACAGACTAAAAAATGACAAGCCGAGAAGATAATCATGATAGACCTATGTGGTTCTCTTATCAAATGGGACTGGAGAATGAACAAAGTGAAGTTAAATTGTATAATTCTTTGAGTGTAGCATTGAGGCTCAGAAAAGTATATCTCAATGACTGGTGCTTTCTCACGCTGAGGGGCCTATGAAACTCCTCCAATTCAAGGTCCCTGTGATTTCACCACACCCTACTGCCACCCCTTGAGAAGGGAGAGGCTTTTTGCAAAGTTCTGTATCATAGGAATTGGCTCATGAAGTTATGGACCCTGCCAAGTATGAAAATTGTGGATCCACCAAAAGATTTTCATTCTCCTATCTAAAAGTTTATTAACTAGAGAAGATTTAAACTCAAATCACAGGAAGAAAGAATACAGACTTTTGTCACAAACCATTTTCTTCTACTTCAGTCCCATACATTATTCTAAAAAAAATCATTTACAAACTATTTTTTGTGCTATAGGCTCAACAAACTTTGTATCATGTCATTTTATGTTGTATAAACTCATAGAATTGCCTTAAAATGGTTTTCTGTCCCTCTAAAAATAGTTTATAATCCTTATTCCCTTCCCTAGAAAGACAATATACAGAATTTGGAGTCTTTTTCACCTAGTATATAATTACACATTGTGATTTCCTCCATCTACATTAACAAATTTGGATGTAATTTTCTCTTCTTAATCTGTCTGTTACCAGTTCAATTTGGTGAGCCATTAGGAAACAAAAAGGAGTTTTCTGTTACCCTAACAGTACCAGGAAAATATTAAAATGGAGTTGCAGCTGGGAGAAGAAAAGATCACAGCTTCCAAAACAGTAATACTCTTTTTTCTTAAGGGATATTAAATATGCCATTTTAATATGAACAAATAATAGAATCATTGAAGAAAACACGACATAGTATTTTGAAAATTTTACAGCATTAACCTCTAAAATATTTTTAGAAAAAAGCAAAAGAAAATTTTAATGATAGTAAAAGACAAAAGATATTTATATTTTCATATTTCCAATCAGGTTTGTCACTTACATGCCACATTTTTTTCTGATACGTTATGTAAGGCAAAAACTTAGGGTTTCCACTTTTGGAAGGAAAACTAAAAATGAGCTTTTGGCCTTGTGGTAGTATATCACAGGACTAACATATTCAAGTAGGCCTGAAACGTTATATCCACTGTTAATAAAAGAAATGCCCAAATTACTTTCCTTTCTTGGCTAATATTTACATAAAATAAACCAATGCATCTCAATAATGAAAATTTATTCAATTTATAGTAGTTGTAGAACCTACTGTCACCTTGATTTCAAGCAAAGAGAAGCTATACAGCAATGAATTCACAATGAAATGCAAACACATTGTCTTTTGTCCTGACTTAACCCTTCTTTTTATGCAGCTAGATTAATACTTCATTGTACTGATTTATTAGGTCTGTTTTTTCCATTTCAAATCAAACTACATCAAAACTTGGAAACTTAGTACCTAAAATATCAACTCCTTTCAGCCTTTCCCTGTTTTTTGTGTGTTGTTTTATAACATTGCTGTACTTACCATACATTCTTGCTACCCTTGTTTAAGTATGATAATAATAACTAAGAGCAATAATGCATAGAGTGCCAGAAAACTGACTTGCTGCTGAATCTTAATTTATTTCTGGGTTTTTCACAAAAGCAAATTCTTCAACCATATTCATCTCTACATCTAACATAATGGCAAGTCAGGAAATGTCTATACACATAATGGCAAGTAAGGAAATAGCTATAAAATTTTTTTATTACCTGAAATGCATTTCAAGGAAAGCCCTCACGATGGCCCTTGTTTCTAAGTTTGGCATTAAATATTCCTCAGCACTGAAATATGGCATAAATAATTTTTGAGGTAAGGGTTTGCTGCCTTTAAAGCAAATGCATTGATATCATTAGCAACTGCTTTTCTAGGACAACTGGATGGGATGGGAAAAGAATCACAGTAGCTTCATTACAGGTTTTATAGGAATTGACTCTTCATTCAATTTGGAAGTTGAAAGATTTTGAAATACTGCTCCGAATAGATAGAAATAGCTCAGACAGTGCGATACTGATTGAAGCCCTACTGTGCTGCATATGAAAGCCCTCACAGTGGTGCCTAACTCCCACAGACAACTGAATATTCACTGTTTGTTTTGCCTCAGAGTAATCCATTGCTAAGGGAAGTATCCACATTTTCCTAGAATGGGAATGATTTTTGTCTGGTTCCATGAATTTTTATTACATTTTATATGAAATTGGCAGCCTGGGCTGTTACACAATTTCAAATGCAAGGTGATTACTGAAAGGTTTTCCCCAGTAACTGGTTTTGGTTTAGTATTTCCAAACCCACACAGTGGTCTATGTATCTGAATTACAAAATAACTAAATTTTTAATGTCACTTTGTTAATATTTTTATTTTCCTATTCCATGACACAAAATGAGAAAGTGATTTAATAGTTTAATCATATTACAGCCCTGTAAGAAAACTCTATCAGTTTATTATTTTACCTATTGGTGACAATCAGAAAACTATCATTCTGCTATGTATATTCTTTGAGGCTAAGATTTATCATGTGATACATACCAACAAATGATTCTACTTCTTTTCTAATGTACGGAGGTAAGAGTCTGTAAATTTCCATGCAAATGGCTTTTATATGGAAAAATTTACAACTTCAAATTGTAAATTTCTGATGAATACAATCTATTTTTCTACAATGATTAATATAAGCTAGTGATGGTGAATCAAAAAGACTACAGCAACAATAAGTCTAATTTTGCCCTTATTTTAAGCATGAAAATATGGCCTTCAATATTTGCAGTCACAAAAATACCACAGGTATTAAACCATGTGTCAAAATAGATCCCAATGTTACACAGCTTCAAGTTTTGTAAAACTTAATTTTAAAATATACTCAATGTTTGACTTCTGGGAAGATGGCAGAGTGGTGAAGAGCATAGAACCAGCCTCTCTGTGATTTCATAACCATACAATATAATAGAGCAATGTAAGGAAGAGAAAGAGAAGGCAAGTGGGTCTCCAGACCCTGCAAGAATCTGAAGTGAGGACTGAAGCCCAAAGGGAGAGCAAAGTGAGACATTTCTCTCTGAGCCCTGACATCTGTGTAGCAGGGGCCTTGAACCTGCAGATACATGGTGACTACTGGTGACCCCAGAGGCCTCTGTGGAGAAATGCATCAGCATAAAGGGGACTCAGCAGACTGCAGTGGCTAGTGAGTTCTTTGGGTTGAGATATCCTCCAAGAGAGAGTGATTGGCTGGTTGCCATCTTAAAGAAGGGACAACTGAGCTTGGGATTTACAGCAGCTGTGGGTTGGAAACACTTCACAGCTCCCAGTGTCAAGCTGAGGCAAAACTGAGCTCAAGCTGGCAGGAGGCACACCGAGTGATGCAGGCTGAACCAATCAAGTTCTAGCCTTACAGCCAGAAACTAGCCTGAACTTTAGTAGAACTAAGGTTACAGGATTCTGGGGTTATCCACTATTCCTCCACTAGTGGATGAATTAACGGGCAACTTGTAACACCCAGCTGAACTGAATCAGCATGGTTCTGGATGTAGAAGGCCCACCTGAGGGTAGTTGTCAGCAGCGTAAAAGCAGGGGAAGAGGGTGTGCTGCTGGTTCTCCTGAAGACGCTTGTCATCCTGGTTTTCTTCATGTGAACTCAGCTGTGCTCATTGTTGAAGGACCTCAGGTCCTTGCTATCACTGAGGATGGCTGTGGTTCTTTTCAGGAGAGCTCTGGTCCTTACCTTGAGTGTCATTTCCTGGCTCCAGGGCATGGACAAACTCATTATCTTATAGTATATATGGCTTATGTCTCAGGTGTACAATTATAAGAGAGGGACTTATGGGAGAGGACATTCACAGTTAACGCAGAGGATATAGCCCAACCACAGCTATCAAACTTGCCCAGAACAGCCTTCTGGGAAGGACTTGGACCTGACCAGCAAAAAAAGACCCCTTTTCTCTATACTTGGGGGCACTGTGTGCCTTTCACTAGCTTGATCTCTGCAATAAATGTACATTTTCATTGTCTTTGCTGTGTGTCTCCTCCAATTATTTGTTTGGGACACCAAAAATCTGGGAAGAAACCCCATGGGACCCTCCATTTGGTTATATGCCCACAAACCTAACATTATTAACATTTCATTTTCAGTGAAAATTGAAAGGACTTTTTAAGCAAAAAGTCTATAATGTAGATGCAATACAACATTTAGTTTAGAAAAATAATATAAGCAATTTGGGAATAGCATTATTTAATATACAATAAAATTCTACTTGATGGGACACTATCTTAAAACATACAATGTAAAACTCAGGATCATGTTTCTCTTGGTGGTATATACTATTTGTAAGTTCTTCGAAGCACTAGATGATTAAGAAATAATAAATGTAAAGAGTAGTTATGATCTTGGAATAGCTAATGGCCAAATGTTTTTTGGAAGTCACACACAGATTATCTCTGACTTACTAGTCTTGCAGCAAATAAATATATGAACTGTCCAGCTTAGTGAAACTCTAGTTTATTGGGTTGTGTCATCTTTTATGAAAGGAACATTTGACATAATATGGCAGAATTAGTAAAGAAAGTAATTGTAGAAACTGCAATAATATTGCATAACTTTATTCTTTTAAGCACATACACAGATGCACACACACACACATACATATAAAATGCAACTTTACTCATCTAAAGAGTTTTTGATAGTAGAGTAATGTGTTATTTCAATGTTAATAAATTTTTTCCCATGTATATATACAGGCATATAGAAAGTGACTAAAATTTGTGTTTTTGTTATATTAAAAAGTAATTTTAAATTCCTCTAGTTTTAAAATAAAGTTTTTCTTTCCTGACTAGCAAGCGCAGGTCCTGAGTTTGATTTCCATTATCAAAATAAATAATTACATAAATAAATAAATGTCTTTTAAAGGTACTATATAGTGACTTACCATACTATTTGCTGAGATGAGTAGAGAATTTTCTGTTTATTAATATGAAGAATTTGATTTTCTGGATGTTTAAGTATCATTTATTTCCCTATTTGCTACTTATTAATCAGTGGATAATCTACTGTATTTGATTTGCTAACATTTTATTTGAAATCTTTGCAGATTTACTTATGAGTTTTGTTATTTTATATTTAATGCAAAATATGTAGTATTTTTATATAAACAATGTTATATTTTTAAAATTTATTAGAAAAAATATTTTTATCTCCTTTAAATTCTGAATGACTTAAATATCCACAGAAATATTTATTTAACTTTAGAATACACTCAAGTATAAGATCTTCTGTGGACCCTATTATGTTAATTTTTCTTATTTATCCCCTAAGTCTTTATCTATTTAATTTATTCACTCTGTGGTTATCTCAGGTATATATCTTAAAGAATTCATTTCTACTATCTTTAATTTTATTAGTATCATAAAACACAAAATATCTTTAAATCTCTATACTCATACTAAATTCTGTACAATTTCTCTTTTACTGATTTAGATTAACAATGAGCTTGTATATGTCACTGTTCGTAAGAAAATTAAGAAAAACAAGATTATACTCAGCAGTGCAGCCACTGGGTGTGGTGGTACACACCTGTAATCCCAGCAGTTCAGAAGCTGAAACAGTAGGATTGCTGTGAGTTAGAAGCCATAGAAAATTCAAGGCCAGCCTGGACTACATAGCAAAGACACTGTCTCAAACAAGAACAAAACCAAACAAAAACAATGCAAAGTTTTATTGTGTTATCCAATTACATTACTGTACATTTTATTTGTTGAATCCATGTAGTAGCTTTTTTCTCACTGGTTTTGCAACTATCATTCAAACTTCAAATTTGAGTTCTGATTCAATTTTAAAATATTTAAGAATATAGACTATCTGCTCTCTGTGTGCTTTTCCACAATTCATACAGTTTGATATGAGACTGGCACGGTTGATTGCTAGTGTTCAAGGCTGACTATTTTCTAGCTAGGACTTATTTTCAGAGAAACATAGTATTTCACTCCCACCAGTTCTGCATCTAAAAAAAGGACAAAAAATACTTTTAATGGATGTAAAACCTTGCTATATTTTGCACATGTCCTGACCAATTCACTGTTCAGGACAATAAGAACCTAGAAAGAATATGTAAAGAAACCCTTAGCACCCCAGTACCTGGTAACAACCCCACAGAGAACAAGGACATCTAAAGTTACACAGTGTGCACATTCCTTGTAATATCTGGCTATCTGGTCAACTAACTGAACAAGATGTACTGCATTCTTGGATGCTATACGCAGGATACCAAACAGGGAAATCTTCTTTGAAACCCTGTTGTCTTGGACTGGGACCAGGTTCAAATTAAGAATTTATCCTTCTCAAATTCTGTTTCACAAATTCTTTACAATGCCAAAGTAACGTCTAAGTACACTGATGATATGCAGCATCATTATCTTAGTTTCCTTAACCCACAATTAACTTTTGTGTGTATCACAAGGTATCAGTACTCACACTTGGTACAGATGTCTTCATGGCACTGGCACCATCCTATTGCTTGTGGTTATACCTCTTTTTCTTTTATCTACTTCACAATAAATTCAACTTACACTTCTGCATGGCCTATGTGTCTTGACTGAATTCTTTCATCAAGTGTACAAAGAACCTATGACCAAGGAAGTGAGAGATCAGTTCTTCAGTGCATCAGGATATGGTTTCCTAGTAACGTTACATTATGTTATTGTACAGTCTTTTAGTGATGTTATGGAAGACAAAGTGGTTTAGAGGAAAAATACCTATGTACTTGGCATGTACAGACTATTATAAAGGAAATATCAGAAAGCATTTCTTAAGGAGAAGGAAAACATAAGAGATTTGCAGAAATTATCAAGGAAGGTGTTATGGTTTGTGTCCAGATGTCCTCCCAAAACCACATGCAGTCATGGGACAGGCTTCTAGAGTTTTTGATTGACTCATGGTCCAATTCTGGGATTACGGGTATGAGTGCTACATCCACCCTGGGGCAGGCAGCCTGTATACAATGTAAGGGAGGGAAAGAGCCTTGTTCTGCTCCTCCCTTTTTGCTGTTGCTGCTTTTGCTGTCTTCCGCTGCCATGAACTGGTGACCTCTGCCATGGGCCACCCTGCCTGGGAACCGGCGGAGTACAGACTGAAACCTCCACAAACTGTGTGCTAAATAAATCTTTCCTTCCTTAATTCTGGGCATCAGGTATTTTGTCTCAGCAATGAGAGAAAGTAACCAACACAGAGGGTTACAAAATAGACTAAAGGGAAAAGAAATAAACATCGCTCGTTTTATGTCTTCCTACTTGCCAACATTGCACTTATGGAAATTGAGCTCCTATACATGAAACTACCAGTTACTTTGGAATTAACATATTGGAACCCAAGACTAATTTCACTTTGAATATTCTACATCTTAGAGCTGCAAGCAGCTAAATCTAAAGTTCTTTCAAATCATAAGAGAAATACACCATTAAAAATGTGTGAAAAGAGATCAGCTTAGCTGTCATTTCTTGCCGCATTAATTGGAAAACAGCTTATTTCCATACACCTTTTCAAGCCCTGTAGATATTTTAGATACTTAATTTTAATGCAATCTAGATCACTGCACCCTGCAATAAAATTTTTAATTTCACATTTACAAAGTCTTTTTTTATTTTAACCAAGCCTCAAACTGGCATTTTTCCCCCCAGGAAAATATTTAAATTCAGTTTTCAAATAGGCAGATAATTGTACAATTGAATGAGGGAGCTCTGTATCAGTGAGGCTGTTTTCAGACTGAGGTTGGATGAACTGTGTATATCTGTCTCATTACATCTCACTTTGGCTCTTTGTCACTGAAGATAATGCTGCAATAAAGAATATAAACTGTTTTCCTTTAGTTCAGATAATGATTCCGTGGGTCAGCCTGATGAATGTCAGTAGCATAACTCATTATCTTGTAAATAGCAGCATTTAAAAAAATGCATGGCTTTGTTGGTCTATGATTAGTAACTCTCAAGGACAATTTTCCAACCTTCAATATAAGTGTATGAGGCAACACTAAGTGATTATAGCAAAATAAGATGGATCTTATCTGTACAACTGAGACGTGAATTTTTCAGTGCCTACTGTATATTCACGTCTTTCCTAAGGGATATGTAAATTATTTACCTCATACCTAAAAGTTGTCCTTTCTTTTCCTGGGGGAAGCAGACTGTCTCCCCATGTGGAAGAAACTGGATGAAACAGCTTATTGTAGAGAACACTGCACTCTGGGCAGAGACCATACATCTTCTCTATCAGTTCTCTTCTATCAGCTGTGGTTGGTGAAGCCATGTGCTGGGAAGGTCTCTCTGATGGTAACTTTGGTAAGCACGAAGCAAGATGGGCAGTCCAGCAGGTAGTGGAGCTCTGAGTCAGGTATGGGCCTCAGCAACAATTTTAAGTCCAGAGGAAAACCTCACTCACCATAATACCTGTTTACGTAACATAAGTAAAGGGAGAGGAAGGAAGAGAAATGGAGAACTGCTATCTGATGGCTTCTGCTTCTGTGGTAGATGGAAGTCAAGGTTACACTGAAGCTAGAGACACCTGCTAGAGCTAAGAAATACTGTAGCCACTTTTGTTGCTTGGTTTTTGTCTTCTTTTAAATTTTGTTTTGTACTTTTCTCTTAAATATATATATATATATATATGAATACACAAGGATAGTTGGGGATAATTTTACTGCTAATGTCTATTGGTTTATTGACAGGAACAGTTAATGCTTAAATTTTTTTTCTTGACCAATTTTGCATGCTTATATCTGGTAATCTGAACAATTAATCTGAAGACAACAATAGGCAGTATAACAACCATTGTTGAATTCCTACTGTCTTGCTTAGTGAAGCTCTGTATCATTTTATAATGACTTTTTATTACTTTTTATTCTCTTCAGTTGTTTGATTAGTCTTGCATTTTATATCTGGTCATCTGAGCAACTTCGTGGAAGATAACCACATATAATATAACAACCATTGTTAATTCCTGTCATTTTGTGTTGAAATCATGTGTCATTTTGTTTTTGTCTTCATTGTTGTTATTTTATTGTTTTTTTCTCTTTACAATAAAAAATAAAATAAAAATTAAAAAATAAAATAAAAGTGATATCTGAGTTAAGAAGTTATTCTGTTATATGAATCCAATGAGCATGATGATTTAATTTTCTTCAACCAGACAGGCTAGAATTTGAATTGAAGATCAAAACAAAATGTGTCTGAAGTATACAGGGACTAAGGAAATTTATGAAACTTGTAGAGTGTATTTCAAATCATTGACCTCTTAGTTAATCTGTTTGAAAAGACACATTAGCAAACCAAATCTTGGAAGCCAATTATCTTAAAAAATTGAGCATATATTAGAATAAAAAAATGAGTTCCTTGTTAATTTAATGTTATTCAAATTAACAACAATCATGGTAAGCACCTTCAGAATTGTGGAGAGTCAGAACTCAGAAAATGGGTCAGCAAATAAAAGGGAACTAATGCAAAGTAATTATCTTTAATTTCAGAAGATAAATAGTGGTGCCATCAATGGGGTTCATGACCAGGAAAAAAATGAAAAGGCTTGGCTACAAAAGAATATTTTTGACTGTTGGGCGTGCATTGTTTGAGCTACCCCTGGAAACTCTAGGAGGAAGGTCAGTCCGTGCAAGTGGAGACAGTTCACAAAAGGAATAAAAAGGAGTGGAAGAATAACAGACTATTCTATTAAATGAATGTAATAGATCAGACTATGGAAACTTTGGGAGAAAGGAATGAAAAGAAAAGGAGAGAATCCAAATAGTTTGGGTACAGATTTGTGAACATGTCCACAATGTTTGTAGCACTATTGAGAAATAATTTCATTAATTTTAAGATCATAGTTAAAATATGTAGCTTAATGTTTTAACTGATTTTTTTTTGCCAACTGTAATTTTCTTTTACTTTTGCCTTATACATCTTAAAAATAATGTTTTAGAGAAAATATTTAAAATATTAAAATTAAGCATGGCCTATTCTAGTATGAAGAATATATAATGTTCCTCCTCCAGAACATTTTCAAAACTAGTGTATCGGAGTTCTAGAGATAGAGGGAGATAAACATAAGAAGGAGAAACATTCATATTTTACACTTAATTGGTAATGTTATTATTGTAGGTCCTACTTTCTTTTTCCAAATAAATACGTCCCTCTACACAAAGTACACAATGTGAAGGATGAAAGTTCTATTGTTATCCATTTATCATTTTCACAAAGCTTACATTCTTCTAAAGGTTATATTTTATCTCAATGACCTAATATCTCTTTGCAATGTAGCATAATATTCTAACCTGCCCTTCCTGGTGTCGCTATGCTGATTGGTTCTTGGTTCTGAACTTCATACTGATTTGCTTGCCCCACACTCTACTGTGATTGGGGCCTCCTGTATTGGAGTGGATATTTTTTTAAAGATGCATTTTTAGTCTCTCTGCAGTTATTCAGGATCAGACATTAAAGTCTTCTTTTCATGTGCTACATTTCTGTCATTCTAGTTATTTGTGTTTGGATTTACTGCTGCCCCATATAGATATCCGTGATAGCAGGACTTGCCAATATTAAGTCCCCTTCAGCTTGTTGTCTGTCCAAAGCCCTGCCGCAGCAGTGTGGAACTGGTCTGTCCCTCTCCTCTGAGCTAATAGAGTTGAGGTTATTTAAACTGCTCTGACCTTTGGAATAGGGAGAAGTAAAAAGATTTACTTTAAGAAGCATGGCCTTAGCAATCATTTTTCAAAGCATTAAAAAAAAACCCTCTCCATTTATTTTGTGATGACTTATAAATTGCTTTAATAATAAAATTAATTTAATACTCAGCATCTGTGTAGAGTATGGCTTCTATTATTCTCATGTAGTTGTAGTGAGGGAGGCACGAAGAAGCCCAAGGCCGTGGAACTAGTGTGCACGCTTCAGGCCACACAACCTGCTGTTGTTGTTGCTGCCGTTTTGCTGTTTTCTTACCAGCATGTTGTATCCACCCTTGAAGAGTCTCAGCGAGGATGGAGCAGATCGTGGGAACACCAGGTATCAGTCAGAGCAGAGCTTGGTACCCACCGACACACGCTCCTTAGCTTTCTGCAAACATAGCAGAGAGCTTATTGTCAACTCAGATCCCTGAGTTCACTACACAGACAAGGAAATGGATTGAATTCCCTGCTCCGGGGAGGTCAGTGTTTGTTGATACATTTCTCAAACTAAAGCATGGTGGGCTACCAGCTGTTTTTCATGGTTCACCTATATTAACTTTAGAATAAGTGGAAATTTCTTTTAAAATGCCACTGTCTTCTTAACTACAATGGTACCTTGGTTCACAAACTTGATTCTTTCTACGATTTTGGTCATAAACCTGTGTGGATGAAAACCAAATCAAATTCAATGGTGAGGTTCAGTGCTGATCTTATTAGGCAATTTGATTCAGTTCTCATCCAGTTTGGTTTGCGACCAGAATCATGAATTGAGTTCATGAAAATGGGAGCCATTGTATTAGTCTTGGTCCTCAGTACTGCAACTATTCTTCTTTCTTCTAGGCCATCTTAGAAACTTTAGTGTTGGACTGAAAAATGCTTCTTCTAATTCTAAGAGCTAGTCTTTTAGCTGAGAATTTTCTATTAAATGCTCTTGATGACATCATCTGAACCATGTTTCTGAGAGATTTTCCTGGCAACAGTTTATAAACTGTGTTGGAATACAGTGATGTGGATTTTTAATGTTTTGCTTATTTATCCATAACAAACACTGGTATAAAATCTCCTCCTTCCTGAACTAATTACTAGTTATGCAAACTTCTAAGAATTTACCTGGACACTTGGTTGCATAAGAAAAATCTGCCTAGTCAACTGTTGACTTATTGAACAAACATTATTCATTCAGGAAACTGACCTAATAATGACATGCTGAATTTTTTAAATATTTGATGTTTTAGCCTTACCTGTTCTTTAGGCATAAAATTATTTTTTGTGATAGTATCATTCATATGATGCTATCAGATATATCTTCCAGATTTGTATATTTGCATTCACTAAGAGGCATGAGAGATGATATTACAAAGATTTAAATCTACCACAGTGACAGAAGATAGTCCTATGTAAAAGAGACTGTCCTCGATATTAAGCAAAGCTGTAAAACCCATGGTCATAGTAAGAAAGATATAGTCGTTCTTCATTACTAATAGTAATGCAATATTTTAGTTATAGTGAACTGATTCAACACATTAGAATGGCTTGGTAGTTTGGGAACTGACAATATTAGCCTTTTATAGTTTTAAAATTCTCAGTGTATCTCTCACAAGTATAAAATTGTCA
Source organism: Chinchilla lanigera (assembly GCF_000276665.1). Lineage (NCBI taxonomy): Eukaryota > Metazoa > Chordata > Mammalia > Rodentia > Chinchillidae > Chinchilla > Chinchilla lanigera. Next base: position 7,507,588 of record NW_004955412.1, on the reverse strand, counting down.
CATTTCCCTTTGAATTGTAGATCTCTGAAAATAATAGGAAAGATATTTGATAAACATGCTTCTTTTCTATTTATTTTGCAAATAACTTTTTATGGGTGCCATTGAAAAAGCCTTTGTAAACTTTCTTTTTTCTTTTTCATAGGCTACTGCCAAGGGAAAATGAATAGGGTCTTTGAGATATTCACAAACATCCGGTGCGGATGAGGAAGCTCACTCTGAAAGCCAGAATTTATTCTATTTTCTGTACTTGAACCATTCTCAACAAAGGCTGTTGCCAATGCTATCTTTCACGCTGTCATACTGCTGCACCAGATGTTGGAATAATTCTTGGTTCCTTCTTCAAATATTGAATTTCCCAGTCTTGTTCTCATTTTTCCCTCATTCTGGGATCTGGTGATGTTGAAGTCTGAAATATAAATTGGACCTTCGTCATTCCTTCATGGCCCAGCATAAGAGAAGTCCTGGGACCCAAGAGCAGATCAGGAACCCGAGTCTTGGAGTGCAAGGTGCTTCCTATGAAGGCCTTGTCGATTGAGGGGGATGAAACCTACCCACAGGAGACACCAAGCAGAGACCTCTCCTTTTTCAGAGAAGGATTCACTATCTGAGGAAGTATAAATGTAATTCATAGCACCAACCCCCCTTCCAGTTTTTCTTGAGTCTGTCTGCCTCTTTGTTCCCTCACAGCTGGTACATGTAATACATAACCTACAGGAGCTTTTATTTTTCTTTTTGGACTTTTTACACTACTAACATATAATTTCCCAGGAATACAAACATACAAATGTGATTATAATCAAATGTTTCTTCCAAACTGTTATTGGCTATCTGATAATGTGCTAGAATAAACCATCCCCAAGAATAATCACTAGGAATTCTATCTGTCTTAAGTCTGCCTGCAACCTTTCATATTAGCGGAAAGTAATGATTTCACCAAGCTTGATCTACAGCAGTAGTGTCACTTTCTTCTCACTCTTATTCCAGCTAACTCCTATTATTCAGTGAAACTCTTCCCTCTCCACCCTTGCCCACTGGATTACTGGCTTAATTCTTTCTCCAATTCTGCCCCTGTTGTGGGGAGGTAGTTCCCTCCTAGGGTGTTCTGTCTACCTTTACAAGATCTGGTCCCTATCTTGTCTGTCTATCCTTTCTAATTTCCAGTATTCTGACTGATATGTTCTCTAATTTTCATCTGTTATACAATTTTCAATGTCATAAAATACCCTTATCATATAAAGGTAAGCTAGTGGGCTGGTGGCCATGTCAGAAGCACAGTACATATAAAGCTGAAACGTGTGTGACTACATGGTGCTTAGTGCAGACAATAGTGAGGCGCAGTCACACCATCCCATAATCCCTCAGATTCAGCCTATGCTCCTCTCTCACCCTGCATTTCCTTCTTTATCGCCACTATTTCCTTTCTTTCCAGTCCCCTTGCCTCCAGGACTACTAGCTTCCTGTTGTAACACTGCCCCATGTACTTCAACCTGGGACAATAACTCAAGATTTTATACTGGAAATAATTCACCCTTAGAGAAGCAGTGACTCTAGGGCAGAAGCAGGGAAGGAGCAGTATTTCTCCAGTATTACTGAAAAGCATCTGAGGTATTATTCCCATGTTGGTAAATTCTTTCATCCAACACAATACAATCACTGACATAGTATGGATCCTTTACTCACTAATGTCTGCATTTCCTTCTATCAAACAACTAGAAAGACAAAAATTCCCATAACTATTATAGGAACAACATTCTTAATAGCTCCTAATGTGTTAGCTCTCTCTTACATTAGATTTTATTGGAGTTATATCAGATTTGATTTGCATTAAACAAAAGAGGACCTAATTTGTCAAACAGAATACAAGAAGAAAATCAGCCACTTATCAAGATCTTGATAGATTTTTATCATATATCTGAAAGGAAAATGACCAGAAATTATAAAGTTTGAATTTTATAGCTAATTGTGAGTTAGGAACAACTCACAATATATGATCAGATATTGTGAGAACACAAACCAAACTTATATGTGGATATCTTATTCTGAGAAAGAAGGAAGCACTGAAAAGCCTATCCAGAGGAATATCTTATGTATATATATATAGTACATCAGAAAAGAAAAACCATTTCAACATTTCCCATATTGTTTATTCTTTAGAAAACTTTAAGAACCAGCATTCATCATTTGTTCTTTTTTATAAACCTGAAACAGGAGGCCAGCTCTCCTGAACACTGTCAAAGTCAATGTGAACATGAGTACTAGTTCACTGCTCACACAAGCAAAATCACAAAAAAAAAAAACAAGAAAAATCCATAATAACAAGTACAAACTCCCTATCTATATTAATTGGTTTTTGAAAGAAATTTCTGTATAAATTTATAGAATTGACCTTCTAAATTTATGTCCAATTTTAAGTAGAGTTCGGTTTTAATTGTTTTTGAAACGGTCTCACTGTGTAGCACAGGCTGATCTTGAATTCCTTATGTAGCCCAGGCTGCTCTCAACCTCACATAGTCCTCCTGCCTCTGCCTCCCAAGTTCTGGGATTACAGGTGTGAGCCACCGTGCCAGGCCTAAATTTCTCTACTGGTATCAGAGTTAAAGCTTTCACCTCCATGTATTTTTGCCCTTTCTTGCACAATTTCAAAGCACTGGAAATTTTAGGAGATATACAAAACATATTGACATTAAAGTCAGACAGTGTATGTACAAGGGAAAGGGAGTAACTTCTCCAGCACAACTTTGGGGTGAGGTAAAATTGATATAATGCATCTAAAGCATATTGCTGATACTAAAAAAGGATTAGGGAAAGTTGTTTATTATGCCATATTTTATCTATATTAGGTGGTATAATTTGAGTTTTCCTACATAAAAGTGCTGAGATTTGAGTAAATGGATAAATGAAGAAATAAAATTGTCATGCATTTGTTTTTTAACCTATACCTTGTTGGGCTATACCTTGAAAATAAAAGCAATAAACTATGACAACTACTATTCCAAAGGTAAGTAGATAAAAGAGGAATCCAAACTAGCTATTATGATTGACTAAAAAGTGCACACGTCAATATATACATCAGATACGCTTGTGGTTGGCATGCGAGGGGCTTCCAGAGATTCAGGTCAGTCTTCCAAAAAAGGCACATGGCCAGTTCCTAAAAGACGGGTAGAAGTTTTTGCCATATAATCAGATGTGTGTGATGATCTGGATGTAAAACCCAGGACTGCCTCCCATTTATCTAAGGAGGCGTAATGAATTTAAGTGCCACAGAGTAACAAACAAGTGCACAAAGAGTGAACAGGTTAAAAAAGAGATCCTGTGAGCTGGGGATGCAGCTCACTGGTAAAGGAGTTATCTAGCAAAAATAGACCATGAATTCAATGTGTAGCACCACACACAAGAAAAAGGAAGACAACTAGGATTAGGGAAGGGAGAAAAAAAAGGAAGAAGGAAGGATAGGTAGATAGATAGATAGATAGATAGATAGATAGATAGATGTAGATATATGTATTTATATATGCTAAGATAATTGTGCTATTAATTTCTATTGGTTTATGGAAAGGAACAGATAATGTTTAATCATTTGATCCATCTTGCACACCCATATCTGGTAATCTGAGCAACTATTCTGAAGATAACAATATGTAGTACAACAACCGTTGTTAATTTCCTATGATCCTTTTTGAAATTCTGTGTTATTTTTATTGTTTTTGTGTTGCTTTGTTTTTGTCATTTTGTCTTTGGTCTTTTATCTTTAAAATAAAGAAAAAGAAAAAGGAAGAGAAAAAAGGGAAGGAAAGGGGGGAAGGAAGAAAAAAGAAAGAGAAAGAAAGAAAAAGAAAGAAAGAAAGAAAGAGGAGGGAAGGGGAGGGGAGGGGAGGGGAGAAGAGGGGAGGGAGAGGAGAGGAAGGGACAGGAGAGAGCTGGATATTTTTGTGTGAATTTGATTTGGTGTGGTTTTACTGAACCAACATTTGAAATTTTGAAATGCTCACCCTGCATCTAAGCTCCTTGAGGTCTGCCCATTCTATGCCTAGAAATGGAAAATTTGGAAATTCACCTGCAGCTGCTTGCTTCCCAGCACCCACTTTCCTCCCTTCAGGGAGAAATAACCCACCTGCTTGGGGACAGTCCATTGTTAGTTACACGTTTTGGATAGTATTGCCTAGAGTTTCACTGACAACGTTCATTATTTTGGTCACAGAGATTCAGGTCAAAGACATGCTCCAAGTCATTCAAAGAGTCACTAAGTTAAAAATGAACAGAAGCTAAGAGGTACATTTTGTTTGCATAGCGCCAAGAGTGCTGCAAGCACCGGTCAGTAATTTAATCCGAGCCCAGAAGTGTAGTTTAGACAACTGGTGGGCTCATTTTACAACAATATTCTGCTGCCGAAGGTGGTAGAGCATGAGGGGTACTATCTTTGCTGCCATTTTACACCCATGAAAGGTTCCATTGTGAGGGCTGAACTAATCCAGGGGGTGGAAGGCACTGGGATTTCAGTTTATAATTTAAGTGAACTATATGTTTACGTTAGTCAATACTTTCTGTTTTAATAATCCATTTTAGTTTAATTGACAATCATTTAGAGCAGAGAGAGTCTAGACTGATAGATAATATCACCTTTGACTACTAGTTTCCATTTTTCACCTGTATAAATCTGATTTTTTTTTTTTTTTACTTTTCATATGTTGTGATTTTCATCAGTCTGCAGAAAGTCTTTGTATTTTTATCAATTCTTCACCTGTTTCACAAAATCAGGGCTATCAAGGAAACAACATTCATGAGACGAGGAGAATTTAACTGCAATGATTTCTGTGGCCACTTGCTACCTTGGTTCTCTCTGCCATAGTTTGTAATCACGCAGAGTGCAAAGGATGAAAGAATACTCAGAATCAATGCACAATGCACACTCGAACAAGGTCCGGAGGGACTGCTCTTAACTAAGACCCATCAGGGTGAGAGAGTCTCATAAAGATGATTCCCAACTGAAGCTTCTCTGGCCCTCTATTGATAGAATCAGGATGCAAGGGTAAAGGACAGAAGAAAGACATCTATGCATGAATTCATTTAGGGGATCGGGGAAGGCCCGGTGAAGGTCAGGATGGTCTGCTACATGACTGACCGTAGGGTCAATCTAAGTAATAAATAAGTATGGGGAGGACAAGGGCCAGAGCATTCACTCCTTAAGGCAATGTATTTGAATCCTACTTGGACTTGTGGCCCTATAGGCTATGTTTTAATCTCTAATCATGCCTTCCAGGAGGTTTTGGGCTTGTGGTATATCCATCTCACGCATGGTCTGGCAATGCTCACACATCTTTACTTCATTTCATTGCTTTACCTCTTTTGTTCAGCAAATGAAGGTTCATTCCCATTGGTCCTGCATTGGCCCTTCTGTCTCAAAGCTTCTTAAGGCACTTTGTTATACTCTCTTTATTTAGACTTATTTTATGGATGCATATAACCAAGGTGCAGAAACGCATTGTTTAGTCCGTGTCTTTAGATCACTAAGAAACAGATCTACAGCTTATCAGATTAATCATCTCGAAACATTCTTGTACCAAGTTTAAAATTACTTAAAACAGTAATGTATTTAACAAGTAATACTCTGGAAGAAGTATTTTGATTTTTCATGAAAGGAATATAAGATTGCTGCAAACTGCATAAGAATAACCACTATTCAAAAACTGTGATATAATAAAAAAAAATATTAAAACCACATTGTAAAAACTATAATTACAATATTTTGTTCTGATTCATATAGGACTTCAAGGTCATCAACAAAAATAACTGTGTCACCTTTAATTTGTAGATGAACTTTTTTTTTTTGGTTTTTCTCCGGTACCGGGAATCGAACTCACGACCTTGCTCCTTACAGGCAGGCGCTGTGCCACTGAGCTAAATCCACAGCCCCTTGTAGATGAACTTCTTAAGAGAGAATTTTTTTACTGCCTTCACTGTGGTAGAATCCTACTTTTTCTTACTTTAAAACCTACATGTAAATATACATAAAATGTTTAGTCTTTAGTTTTTTTTTTGTTTTTCCTACATCATTTATTTTCTTCAATAAGTAACTGCAGAGAAAAAGAAAACATATTGGCTAAATATTAAAAAGTTACTTGTTCTTGTCCAACTTATAAATCCATGCTTCTAATTAAACTCCAACCTTAAACTATTTCTGCGTGTTGAATCCATCTTATTGGTAGTTATGGGATCATCCTAGTATATTTATTGTATCATATGCTATTAAAAGTTCCTCCTTGTGCATCATTGTAATTGTTCATTAGCTTCAAGCAGTAAGCTTTGACTTTTATGTCCTTGAACCTAGGAAATAATATTCCTATAATTTAGTTCTTAACATTTTTACTTTAAGTAGAATATATTATGAAAGAGATCACAGGCATTTTTGGAATTCTGGGGATATCAGTTTAGTCTGAACAAGGTCAAAAGTGGAAACCAAACACCATAATTGATACTTTTAAGGCTGAGATTAATGTGACATTCACTTGAACATATTTTAATGCTTATGCATATTGTATAAATAATTAACTTCCTGATATTCAAACCTCCAATCCACTCACTGTCCTACTACAGAGACATGTTTTACAAAGAACATAATATACCACAAAATTCATTTGTCTTGAAAATATGTTTATTACCAAAGAAATTTCCAAAAACCCTTGTTTACTAATATTCTCATAGTGGGTACTAGTATTTAAAGACTTTCCTAAATGATTATTCTCCAGGAATTCACCTCAAATGTTTATCTACATTCTAAATGACAAGCTATTTTCTAGAAATGTAATGTGATATGATGTGTTTCCAAGACATAACATTTATTTACTGTTATCGTCTTTCTTTCTCTAAAGAAGGTAGATTGCTGCTTTTGGGAAATGGTTTAGAATATTCATAAGTTCTTGCTTATAAGTCTACACCAGACACACTACTTTTCCCCATCAAAATTCACCAGTCTAGGGATAGTATTACTAATCCTATCCTTTTTTGATCTATACTACCAGCCTCCAGGTAACAAGGCTCCTGCAGAGAAGCTCAACAATGCATATGGCCAAAGCCAAGTTGGCAGGTGAGATGCTGTATCAGTCAGGGTTTACTAGAGAAACAGATATAACACAAGATGCACAAATGTATAATTACAAGACTGGCTTAGGATGGTCAGCAACAGAGTTGGATGAGGAAGTGTGCAGAAGGTGTCCGCATGCTGGAGGATGAAGGGTCCACACCCTGGACTGGCGCTCCCTTCAGTGTTCTGTGCAAGTCCATATCAGGAGGCTGACGGGTCTGTGATGGAAGGCTGAAGAATCTAGACCAGAAGACTGAAGAGTCTATGCCTCAAAGCTGGAGTCCCAAGTGGAAGCAGAACAGCTCGCTCCAGAAACCAAGACATGACACCCAAGCTGAAGAAGACTGGAGCTCCTGCAAAGAACCAGCAATCAGTCCTTCCTCATTTCCCTTGTATTCTGTGCAGGCTACTCACGCTGAAGGGCAGTTTTTTCCAGCCACAACATCTCCATGCCTTCCTGGTTTTTTCATGTATTTTATTTTAAAGAGAAAAAAAATAACAAAACAACAACAATGAAGACAAAAGCCAAACAACACAAAAACAATACAGGATTTTGAAACGAAATGATAGGAATTAACAATGGTTGCTATATTACATATTGTTATCTTTAACTAAGTTGCTCAGATTACCAGCTGTAAGAATGCAAGATTGATCAAATACTGAAAGACCATAACAAGGAATAAAAAAAATTAGAAACAATACAGAGCTTCATTCAACAAGATGGTAGGAATCGTACAGGCTGAGGATGTTTACAAATTAAGGACCCTGGCCCCCTGCTGAATTACTTAGTTAAACTTCCAAACTTCTCAAGTTGACACAATGAAGAATGTCCTACAGCTCTAATGGCATGTGCTCTGCAACCCAGGATGTAGAACTGCTGAGTTACTTAGTGAAGCTTCTAGACTTGTCAAATTGACAATATGTATCAATCACTGCAGATGCCATGGTTTATTTGATCTTGTCACCACTCACTTTGATGCCGTGCATCTGCTGGTTGGGTATGTAGAGAATTCTGCATTTAAATGGGACTGATATCTCCATGAACATCCTGGTTATACCCTTTGGTCATTCAATGATAATCCCTGTTTACAATTTCATTTCACATTTATGAAAATGCCAGCGTAGGAGTGAAATGCCAAAGTAAAATTTTTCATTTAACAGCAGGCAGAAGTGAAAATGATTGCATCTGACTGAATCTGTACTCAGAGTGAACAGTTGATATTTAAATTGGGATACTGCCAGGGGTCTTACTGGCTTTATGCCATAATTGTCAGGCTCCACGGCAGCGAAGAAGTTATTTTAGTTCCAAGTAACAGGGGTTATTTTGCATCCAGAGATACAATACTGCTACTTAAAACCAAAATAAACCAACATTTTATGGCAAGAAAACACAGAAGACCTTTCTTGCCAGTTGCTTCTGTTTATTTACTTCCCATCCCAGATGAACAACCCAAACAACTTTTGCCATCCACTTTATAAATAGCATAGCAAACTCATAAAGAGTATTTCTTCAAAGGACGGAAATGATTCTGAAGTCTGATTAAACTCAGTGTCCCTGTGAGGGAGAGGAGAAGAGGCAGAGTATTCTGTCTAATTTCAAGGTCAAGAAAACAAGGAACACAAAAGTTAAGTGGCTGCTCTCCATCTATTCAAATAAATTTATTCAGGAATCGGGCCAGAAAGAAAGAGCAAGTCTCCTAGCCCATGCACTAGCCCCCATGCCGTCTCACAGCTCTCAAAACCTTCATTTTCTTAGAAAACGCTGAAAAGATTTTCCCTCCTTACATACTAGATTCAGACATGCTGCCATCTACTGACCCACGGAAGAATGTGCTAGCACAAGACACTAAGCCATTGTGAGGTAAGACCCTGCTTTTCCTTTATTTATTTAGTTTTTCATTGTATTAATACATGCTTGCAGCACATAAGGATTCCATTCATTTCAGGGAATGCATACAAGCACACAATACATCTTAATTCCTTTTTATGTCCTTTTCCTGACCTCCCTCCACCCTATATCCTTTGGTCATCTCATTTGCATATGATCTCACTATTTTCTATTACTATCTGTAATCTTCCTCTTTAATTTATTTCTGCTTTGGGTTTCTCATATAGAGAAATCATGTGATATTTAAGGTTATGTGTTTGGTTTATTTCACTTAATATTATGATGTCAAGTTGTATCCATTTTCTTATAATGACAGCAACCAATCCTTCTTTATAACGGAGTAGTACTCTGTTCTTTATATTACATGTTCTTTACCTGTTCATTGCAAGCTTTAGGTATTATGAATCGTGTTGCTTTAAGCATGGATATGTATGCATCGCTGTAATATGATGTATTTAACTCTTTCAGATAGATACCTACAAGAAGAGCTGGGTCAAACAGAATTTCTAATTTTATTTTTTGAGGAATCTCCATATCAATTCTGCTGATTTCCATAGTGGTTGTGCTAGTTTACAGTCTCATCAAAAGTGTAGAAGGGTTCTTTTTCCACCCATAGCCTCATCAACACTTATTATTTGATTTAATGATGGTAGTCATTTTTTCTGGCATAAGATGCAAGCTCGGTGTTGTTTTAACTTGAATTGCCCTTTAAGCTGTAATGTCCAGGAACCCAAGGGCTGTGGCAATGGGACCAGGTAGGAGATTGGTCCAAAGGTAAGTGAATTTAGACTCTTTCCTTCCCCACCAAGGGACTGGTGAGCTGGCACTGTCAATATTTATATCCCATGATGTCTGCATGGGTAGCACCCTTAAAATTGTACCTTCTTTCCGGAGCTTTTATGCTGACATATTCATCTAGGAATTTGGGTAATCTAAGACTCTTCTTTTCTTTCTTTCCCTTTCTTTCCTTCTTTTCTTTCTTTCCTTTCTTTTCTTTTCTTTTCTTTTCTTTCTTTCATAAAATAAGACAATTTATTTTAAGATGGGGAAAGGGGAATATAAAAAATATAAAAAAGGGAGAAGAGAAAGAGAACAGAAGTAGCGGACAGTTACTGTGGGAGTAGGAAGTATTCAAAATGCATAACTCTATTAGATTTTTATCCTCAGCTCCTTTTTATTGAGATCCTTGCCCTATGTAGGCTTCTAGAATCTGATTGGCTCCCTGGCTTGTCTTTCATTTTAACCTTGGATTTCTTTTTTTTAACCTTAGATTTCTTACGGCCATGATTTTTCCCTGTCCTTTGGTGGAGGATAAGAGTAAGGATGGGGGTTTATGAACAAGTAGTTTAAGTTTAAGGATTAAGTAAAGGGGAAGTTTGTGATTCTTATTTTAATCACACTACCTAAAAATTTCCTTTGTCTTCCTATTTCTAATTGCTTGTGTGTAGGTGTCTTTGCCTTTCTCAGTACTTGAGTGTGGCTGCAGAGGTCAAAGGTGTCTTATTAATTTTTTCAAAAGCTCAATGAGGCCTTCGTCCTAACTGTTCCCTACCTATGGGGCCCGTTGTCCCTACTTCTATCCCCTGGGACCTAAGACACCTTCTCTTCCTCACAGGAGACACTGAGGAATGTAACTTGGTATGAGGTCCATTTCATTTTTGACCAGGGTTCTCTAACATGTGCTAGTTAGTCCAAAAAAAAAAAAAATTAATAAAACTCAAACTAGGTAGTCACTGTTTAGTGTTTCTAGGAAATATGATAAATTGTCCTAAAAGGGTTCTAGTCATAGCAGAAGCAGGGTCCTGCCATTGCATTTTCAGTAAGAATCTCTTGGTTCAGAGCTCAGATATTCTCCTATAGGAACTATACTCGAATCTTTAGAACTCACCCACATTGTCTGGAAAATAAAAGTGACGTTTTCCCTATTTGATGAAATGATGGAACACACCATTATTTTTTCAGCTCAATTTTTAACTAGCAGTTAAATTTACAGTGTTTATATGTTGTTCATTATTGTACCTTGTTTATTGTGCTTAGAGAAGAGCTTGGATTTAAATATCTAGAGCAGACATTTCTTTTGGATGAGAAATATTGAATAAAATTAATGTCTTCATATAGAATCAATGTCCATAAAAGAATTTTCACAGTAGCAAAAAGAAAATCGATGCTATTATGGTTACGTATCTGCATTTTGTTTTAGGATACTAAGGAAAATTTTTTCCCTGTGATGGTGATTCACAGGCATGAAGAATCTTATGTAGTGCAGAGAATTTTTCTCTGAATATACAACTTCTTTCTCTTCTTTTAGAATAAAAGTAAGATTTATGACCTTTTCAATTATGTTTATAAAGTAATTCCACTGACCTTCATAATTAGTGAACCAAGATTTAGCTTTTGAAGTTCACAATTCGAAACTCAACCTCAAGACCATTGATAAAATTTAATTTAAATGCCTAGGCTTAACCATGCAAAGCTTTACAGAAATGTTTTACATCTTAAGCAGAAGTAACAAATGGTGTTTTTTCTAAGTTTTTCAAAGATCTAAATAATTTCTGACATTTAAATATTTAAAAGATGAGGGATACAAGTAGAGATATATTACAAATGGAAACTTTAGGATATTTTAGGGACTCTGTAAAAGTAGAAGATTGTGCAATTTTAATTGAAAACTACATATAGAGGTAAAAATCCATACCAGAAATCTGGCCTTCAAATGTTCAATCCATAATAAAGGACTAATAGATGATAGAAGAGCGATGTTCAGGAATAGAGCTTAAGTGAGAATTTAAAAAAAAAAGAGAGATCATGAGGGGAGAGACAGGGGTGGGGGTATAGGAAAGCGCCAAGTCATTTGAACACTTTTTCTATGCAAAGTTTACTTTGAATGAAATTGAGCCACGGAACTTTGTGACAAGCAATAACAAAAAAAAAAGATTCTTTACCCTGTTTTTTTTAAGCTCTTGGCTCTATAACAATATTCCACAAAATGATTATTTACACCTACTTCTCTTTAAAACTTGATGACAATGCACCGAGATGTAGAGTACTTAAGTTAAAAATGCATGAAGAAACTTTACTTCTCTGAAACCAGAATGGTGAGTCAATTCATGTGTTATCCATGTTTCACGTTATTTATTCTTTGTTCTTCCCTTATCTTTCTGATCATTTAATTTAAAGCAGAGTTATAACATTCACATTTTATTCACTACAACTGTGGGGGAGATTGCACGGATGAACACTCAGAATTCTCACATGCTTGGAAACTGAATCAGGAGGATCACAAGTTCAAGGCCAGACTAGGCAATTTAACAATATAGTGAGAGACTGTCTCAAAATAATAATAATGATAATGACAGTAATAATGATAACAATAAATATCTTGGGATGTAGGCCAGTCAATGGCCATGAGTTTCATCACCATTACCAAAGTAAAACAAAAGCAAACAAAGACAGCAATTTCAAATGGAATTGAAGATTTTAGTAGAAATTAGCATGGTTTGCATCAGATAGAAAATTACATAATTAGATATGGCTTCCAGAAGTAGATGAACCAAAATAAACACAGACAGAGGCCAACATATTTGCTAAATCAAGCAGACAGCTCAGTGGTCCCAGGTCAAAGTAGCTCAGGTTCACAGAAAAAAGAACCAGAGAGAAGACAGCTGCAGAGAAAAAATTGTGGCCATGTGTGAAAGTCTGTCTTGTTTTTCAGTAGAGACACTGACCTGCATATGTGTGTAGGAAACATAACTGCAGCTGATAAAAAGAACCAGCTGGAAGGATCAGAGGAACGATTCTGGGGGGACACACAGGATCAAGAATATTACTTTCTCCTGCAATCCAGTGGGTCAATTAATCAAGCATGTTTAACAATCCTAAATGACTACACATGTAGTAATAGCTTCAAAATACATAAGACAAAATGGGTAAAAGTGCAAGGACAAATAGAATATCCACAATTATACCTGAAGATTTCAACATCTGACTTTCAATAATTGCTAGAAGTAGTGCCAATTCTATACATACTTTCCCAAAAGTTAGACAGCATTGGATACTTTCCTGCTTTGCTACTAATTCATCGTTACCCTGACATCCAAACTGAAAAACTCCATTAAAAGAAAACAGAGACAACTATTGCTCTGGAACATAAATATACTAATCCGTAATGCAGTGTATGTCAGTAGAATCTAATGATATGTAGATGAAATAACACAATATTGTGCCAGGAAATATGAGATTTGTGTAACATTTCAAGTAGATCAATATAACTTACTACACCAACAAATGAAACATAAAAAGAAAGATAATTGAAGTAGATGTAGGAAGACAAAACATTTGATTATATTGAATATCAGTTCCCAACTAAAAAAAATGAAAATCTCAGTATATGAGGAATAGATAGGTATCTCATAAAGGATATCAACTAAAACACTTATATATAACCTTAAACTTTGTATTAAGGGATTCAATGTTTTTCTCCCAGAATCAAGAAAGAAACAATCTCATTCCTTTTTTGAATATCATACTCAAGTTCTAGTTATTGCACCAAGGCAGGAAAAGTAAATAAAACACATTCAGATTGTAAAGAAAGTCATTCTACTCTATTTTCAGACCACATGATTATGCAGGCGTGTACAAAAAAACTCTTTGAAATAAGCGAGATCAGCAAATTTTAAGATATGGGATCAATATATAATAATTAAATTTTGTATTTACACATTAGCAATCATCATTGGAAATTTTAACAGCTCTTGTATCAGTCTTAAAACATGAACGATGGTAACATTATGCAGCATTAATATGAGAAATTAAATTAAACAAACATTAATGGAAAGCTAGTTTACATTGACAGAGTTGTTCCATAGTCAATGCAATTTCTGTCAAAATCAGCACATTTGATGATCTCATATTCACATGGAATGTCTAAGGACCAGTGTAGTGCAAATAACTTTTAGAAAACCATGGTTGGCTAACTTACACAATCTGACTTCAATGAAATTATAAGAGCTATAATAGGGGCTGGGGATTTAGCTCAGCGGCAGAGCGCCTGCCTGGCAAGCACAAGGTCTTGAGTTCGATTCCCAGTACTGGAAAACAAACAAACAAACAAACAAACAAAAAACAAAATAAAAAAGAGCTGTAATAAATCAATACAATTTGATATTAGCATAAAGATAGACAAATGGATCAATGGAAAGGAAGAATCCAGAAACTGATTTTCAATAAAAGTGTAAGGCCTATTTCATAACCACATGAGAAAGAGAACTCTAACCCATACACTGCAGAATAAAGTACCAGATCAAAAACCATAGGCCAAAATGTAAATTTAACCGAGTGTGGTGGTACATGCCTATAATCCCAGCACTCGAGAGGCTGAGGTAGGAGGATTGCTATGAGTTTGAGGCCAGCCTGGGCTGCAAAGTGAGTTCAAGGCCAGCTTAAACTGCATAGAGAAACCCTGTCTTTAAAAAAAAAAGACAAGCAAAACAAAACAATAAATAAAATGTAAACTTAATTATAATCCCTAGAAGACAGCCATTCCTTTTTATCTTAAGTTACACAAAGATTTATAGCATAAAACACTGAAAGCACAAGTAAACACAATCATACAAAAAATGGACATGTCCAATGCAGAAACAAAGTATGTTAGTCATGGGATGACATTGCTAAGAGAGATAAAAGGAAAGCCACAACCCAGGGGAAAATATTTTCAATATTTTCAGGTAGAAAATTACATAATTGGATATGGCTTCCAGAAGATGAACCAAAATAAACATAGACAGAGGCCAACATATTTGCTGTTATTGCTTCAATTATTATTATTATTTCAATTCCTATAGATGCTATGTAGAATACACTTGGAGCTCTCAAACTAATAATGAAATAAATAAGCAAAATATACCACTATACATTACATTATAAGCATTGCAATATGTATTATACATTATATACGTTATAAGCAAACATTTTGAACAGGCTGTTCAAAAATGTATGAATACAAAAGAAGTACAGAAGCACAGAAAAGATATTCAAATTATAAATTAGAGAAATCCAGATGACATTTGAAAGGAAAGATCTCTACCCACCTGTTAAAATATTTACAATTAAAAGACTGATGCAACCCAGTGCTGTGAGGAATCTGGCACCATACGTTTTACTCATAGGTATCTACATAAGATAGGTGAAAATATGTCCATACAAAAACAATGCTCTGTAATTGTCTACACCAGAAAACAGCCCAGATTTCCAATAGATGAAGAGAAGGCAAATTGAAACATCATAACCATTGCTTAGCAATGAAAACAAAGGAAGCAATGATCCACAAACACCATGCGTGTGCAGGGGTGCAGGGTATGTTTCTCCCAATATGGGGTCTTGGGGTATTGAAAAGGGTAGAAGCACAAATGTTGCTCTGGCATCCTTCCTTCTCTTCCCTGAAGTAGGTCATAAAATTTATGGACTTCTCTGATTTTTCTGAGGCTGAGGTGAGACCCTGAGGTAAGAGGTGCCATTGCTACACCCCGTACCCAGAGGAAAGGTGCATCCTCCTCTCTGAAACCGAAGGGTCGCAGAAAGGAATCTGATCACACAGGCCTTGCTAAACTTCCCTCAGTTCATTACCGTTAGCTCATCTCCCTTTCCCTGCCTATCTCTCCACACTACGCACTCTCCATCAAGCACGCTGTAAAGTATACTCAGGCGTAACTGCTTCATTGGGTCTTGACAGCTTTATGCGATCTCTTATGACACGTAAATGTTCATGCTTTTCCCTTTTTAGTCTGTGTCCTGTTATTGGAGCCTCAGCCATGAACCTAGCATGGCTAAGGTAATTATATTTCTCTTCCTCTATAGGTAAATTTTAAAATAAGTGTCTCCAAAAAATAAGTAAGAGAAAAATGAATAGAAAAACTGTACTTACAGGGGCTGGGGATTTAGCTCAGCGGCACAGCACCTACCTGGGAAGTGCAAGGTCATGAGTTCGATTGCCGGCACTGGAAAAAATTTTAAAAACATTAAAAAAAAAGAAAACTGTACTTAGTGGCCTATTCCTCTAATGCCAGCATTCAGGGAGCTGAGGCAAGAGGATCCCATTGAATTCAAAGCCAGCCTGAACTACATAGTGAGACTGTCTCAGAGAGAGAGACAGACAACAGACAGAGACAGAGAGAGAAATTAAAAGGACAGATGAATACAAGTATGTAATTACATTTACATAAACACAGGAAAGGAGGAAAGTGGATGAGTGTTTTGAGTGCAGGTGGCAGAGGTACTTGGAGGGACATACTGTACAGGACAAGTGGAAATTTTAAAGTGATGGACACATTCAATCTCGATTGTGGTGGTGCTTTCATGAGTGTATAAATTGTGGCCTTGAACTCAGTGGGATCCTCTTGCCTCAGCTCCCTGAATGCTGGCATTAGAGGAACAGGCCATCAAATCTAAAATTGTGCACTTTCTAAAGTTTGTTGTGTATCAGTCACATCTTTGAAAACAAGTAAAATACTGAGTAATATAAAATAAACTGATGGGCCTAGGTCAAAATTTTGTAAATAAAATCATCTCAGTTATTCCCCATCTTGTGTCCCTTCCTTTCCCACTGTGACTCTGTGGCTCTTCCCGTCAGAGGTGAAGTTCAATCTGGACGTTAGCCTAGACCTCAGAAAACTCTGTGAATTCCTGTTTGCGCGCTGAAATTCTATAACACCATGAGAGAGACCTAGGCTGGCCTGGGGTCGCATGAGCCACTCCTTTGAGACAAGCCAAGAACATCACAGAAAGATATTCAGTTGATGCCAAAATCAGAGGGGAGAGCCCAGCAGAAATTAGCAAAACCACACAGGTGGTGGTGGACACGTGTCAATAAATGCCTACTATCTTAAATGACCAGATTTTTCTTTTAATTTATAATGAATAACAGTTAATTAGTATAACCTCTACAAATATGGTTGAGGAATCATCCTGTTAAGCCATGGAACATGTGTAAGAATTCTTTTGAAGAGGTTTTTGTAGAACTCTTTCTAGGAGATCTAAACTCCTTAGGGCTAAACTTCACCAATGACTCTTGAGGTCTACATGCTTAGTAATGTCCTGATTGTTGTATGATATTAAAAAAATAAGTACAAAATAGAGGTCGTACTCAGATAGTTTAATATTACCTGGGAACATAATTCAAATAAAAGCTTATTACTAATAGTAAAATCAGTACACGTAATAATAACCAGCAGAGCTGTGAAATATAGACCATAGCAAGGAAAAAGTTACAGCAATTCATAGATAACTGGTGGATCTTCATATTAGCATATTTAACCCTCACAAAGGCTCAGTTATACAAACAATATGTTATTATTTCTGGGTGAACTGAGAATAAGAGAATATCTATTTTTTTGTTCTTGTTTTAATAAAAATAATACAGAAAAGAACAATAGCAAAATACAAACAAAACAATGCAAAGACATTAAAAATCATATGAGGTTTTGAACCAAATGATAGCAATTAACAGTGGTTGTTACATTACCTGTTGGTATCTTCAATGAAGTTGCTGAGATTACCAGATGTAACAATAGAAGACTGATCAAATCATTAAAGGGAATAAGAAAATAATAATTTAAAAGAACATTAGAGGAAATACATAGTTTCACTACACAGGATTGTAGGAATTCACCAATGGTTGTTATACTGTAAATTGTTATCATCACATAAATTGCTCAGCATAACAGATATAAGCATGCAAAATTGGTCAAAATATATGAAAAAAAACTTTTAATCTTTAACTTTCCCCTCAACAAATCATCAGACACCAGCAGTGTAGTTATGCCACCGAACCATATATATATGTATATAAAACCTTAGTACTTTCTTTTTCTTCTTTCCCTCATCCCAGAAAATCTAGTGTTGTGGAATTGTCTAGAAATTTGTATGTATAAAATCCCAAAGGTACAATAGATATGGCAAAAGGGAAATAAAGTGCTCAAAAGGAAAGAAAAACTGGGATGGGGAAAGGAGGAAAGAAAGAAAGAAGAAAAGGGGAAAAAAGTATATATATAATATAAATATACATATATGATAGCTAAGATAATTGTACTATTAATTTCTATTGGTTTATTCAAAAGAAAAGTGAATGCTTAATTCTTTGATCAATTTTGCATGCCTATATCTGGTAACCTGAACAACTACTTTGAAGATAACAACATGTAGTGTAGCAATCATTGTTAATTTCCTATCATCTTGTTTTGAAATTGTGTATCATTTTTATTGTTTTTTAATTTCTTGATGGTGCCAAAGCTAGGGGCAGAGTGGGTGCTTTATGTTTTTATGTTAAAGGTAAAAGAATGAGAAGATCTTAACAAACACCATACATTTAGAAAATAACACAAAAACAATACAAGCTGTACAGAATCTCTCAGACAAGTGATAGGAAATTAACAATGGTTGCTGTGTATGATCAGTCTTACATGTCTATATTTGTCTGAGCATCCAAATTGAAGATATCAACATGTTTTGTAATTTTTTATTCTCTTTCAAATAAAAAAAGATTAGTAGTTAGAAACAATAGAATGAATCAGTACTCTTGTTTTAAAAGGCAAATTTACTTAAAAGTTTTTCAGCAAACCATCACTTTATTGCACACCGCCTGGTCCTGACTCAAAAGATTCATGATAAGGAGGCAGCTCACGGTGCACTGAGGAGCATGAGGGCCATTCATGGCCACTCTCAGTGTTGCTGGTTCAGGCTTGTGCCAGCCTGAGAGATACTGAACCAATGCAATGTCCAATAAGGTGGCCTGAGATGCTTCAAATGTTTTGTCTAAGAAAATGAGAACAATTCTCAGTTTCATATAGAATAAAATTCTTAATGTTTTCAGGAGGGAGAGAAAGAATTTTCTCTTGAAGTGTGTAGAAGACCTTAATTTTAATGTAGGAAGAAAGAAAATCAGTCGCTCCATTTTTTCTCAGGGAAAGCTTTCTCTGATTTCCACAAAATATCAAGTAGCTTCTTTTATACCAAGGCTAATTACATGTCACAGAGAACCATTGTCATCATCTTTATTCTGTTTCATTTGTCAGTTCTAATCAGCTATAAAATTTTCACTGTTCCTCTTAACCTATAAAATTATAGAAAACAGACTAGACATGTTTGACACTTTTTTGACACTTATTTTGTCTGCTATACCTGACACAACAACCAGTGTCCTAAATTTTAAAGGAAAAAATGCTATTTATCATGAAAATGCACCATTGTTATTGTGAATAAAACACTTAGTTTTATGAGCTAAATATATCATTTTCAGAATTCTCTGGCCTAATTTTCAATACTTATACCATTGCTTTTTTCCATCCAAGTACCTATACACTCTGTTTTTAAAAGTCCCCAGGAGGAAAAAGAATCAGCTCTCAATTCTTCATTTAAAACTCAGAACATGGTTTTACTGTGAGCTCCACTGATAGAGAATTTTGTTGTTCAATGATAGTTAATTTCAGTGCTGGCACCTCGGGACAGCCATTTACTGCTGACATCCTTTCCAACATACAGGAAGCAGAGAGGACAGAGGTGTTACGTGTAGGATAAGCCGCTGCCTCCCCACAGGCAGCGCTCAGATACAGCATCTTTATTTACAGCTGTTCGAATTTAAGAGCCAGAAAGCTACCTCTCGCCTTTCTGGTTCTTATTCCTATTTCCCACTCCATGAAAACAAACACTGAAATGTTTAAGCTTTGAATATGTCTTCATGTGGTGTTTTCTCCACTTTCACAGTATCATTTTATCATTTTATCGCATTTCTGTTTTCACTGTTATTTCCAGTACCTCCCTGTGGAAGATTTAAACCTTTGCATCCTTCACAGTTGCATCCTTCACAGAATCGCAGTTTCACTTACCTTATCTTTTCTAGATACTTACAAAACATTTTGGTAACATTATCCACCTTGAATTACTTTTTTTCTGGCCCTAAGGTTAACACCTAATGCTATTCTTATTTTTGTTAATAATGATCACTCATTTATCCCCAAGCTCTTTGTCAATACTAAAAGTATATCTCAGGTATGTTAAAGTATCAAGAAATAAGATTTTTTCTTCGAGATGTCCCTTCTGAAGTTCCTGTCATCCTATCCAACAAATCACTCGCTAAGCTTGAACTTCTCAATGATCATTTTAGGGATTATCTTCACTTTATTTTGTGTTATACTTAGTAAAAATTAGATCCTGAAAAAATATTGATAATGATGAAAAAGCAGGTTTTTGATCCGGATCCTGGGATGGTCTTAGGCTTTTGGAATTTCTGGAGTGACAGGGATGCCTTTATTCTTACTCTCGGCTCTTAGGCGATGCCAGAGAAGCTATGCTATTCGATGACATACACTCAGGCTGGTATCTGGCCATGGCAGAAAATCGAGTCCGGTGTTGATCTGGTTGGGGGATCTTATGTTAACAGCCCATCATGAGTGGGAGTTCCAGGGAGTGAGTTAAATCAATCAACTCTGTTTATATTACTGAGACTCAGTAAAAATTCTGGATACTGAGGTTTGGCTGAGCTACGCTACTTGCCAATGATTTATGAATATTTTCACATCATTATTGAAAGGCCATGCCAGATAACGCAGTGCATGATTACACAGGAATAGATAATTACAAATTCTGCATGGAGACCCCTTTCTGGACCCTAACCCTATACATCTTTCTCTTTGGCTGACTTTAATTTGTACCATCTCCCTGTGGTAAATGCAACCAGTAGTGTGAGAACCTTTTAAGAAACCCTGTTTAAGAAATTGGTGGAATTGACAGTGATCAGAGGACCCCACACACACACAAATATTTACCTAGATTTCAAAGAGGGTAATCTTTTCATAACTGTTTCTTTAAACTTTAATTTTAGATAAACTCCTTTTGTAATCCATCCGTCATCTATCTTCCTCTTCAGTTTATACCTTTATTCTAATACAGCATGTACTTCAAATGATGCCTCAGAAAGTATGAAAGAAATCATATATTTTGGAAGTTCTTCCACAATCAAGATAATTTGATTCTGTTGTTTTGATTCTGTTGTTGACGTTTATGGCATGGCACATAATTTTTTCTAATTTTATTCTTCCTTTTTTGTTCCTAGTTAAGACTGAGGAAAGCTTAAAATCATGTTCCCAGGCTCTTTCGCAACCCAGGATTTTAACTCAATGCAGTCCCAGCCAATGTGATAAAAATTGAAAATTGTTGGTGAATTTCTGGGAGAATTTTTTTTTTTTTTTTTTTTTTGGTTTTTCTCCGGTACCGGGAACCGAACTCACGACCTTGCGCTTGCCAGGCAGGCGCTTTTGCCGCTGAGCTAAATCCCCAGCCCCTCTGGGAGAATTTGATTTCCTAATGAAAAGGAAGGTATCAAAAAAGAAACAATTTTTTTTTACCCTACTAGAGTACTTCAGGCAACATTTCTGAAGGTTTCACAGCAAACCAAAATAGAAATGAAACAATATATTAAGCATTAAAGATATTAATTAAGTTTCAATCTACAGTGCCAAAAATCTGAAAGTTGGGTGTGAGGGCTGTGCAGAGACTCACTGGAGATGCAATCTACCTTAATGATGTGTACTTTTCCTTTGTTCCATTTTTACCGATACACATTCACTTACTTACCCTACTTTGACAAAGCACTTCTTTTCTGTATTTAATTCTGTTTGGCATTATCCAACTCTCTGGGCAATAGTCTTACTGTCTTCTGTTAAGATGGGAAAGAAAAGTTAGCCAGAAGTTTTGAGGGCATAGCTACTCATGCACAGACTTAAAACTATTGCTCTTGTGTTGTTGCATTTTTGTTTGTTTATTTTTCAGTTTGGCATTCCTTTTCCAGTGTCAGTGGCACTTGAGTTGCCACTTAATGAATTTCAAGGGGCATCTTGATTTTTGGGGTATCTTCCTTGCAAACACTTACTGAAGACATAAAAGCTGAACCAGATCATTCTTGCTATTCATGTAATACCAACTTTTAAAGTTGTCTTGACTTTTGTATATTTTTTGCATCTCCTCTCACTCTCCTTACACTGTACTATGGTTTTGAATATTTGTGTCATCCAAAATTTATGTTGAAATGTAATTGCCATGGTAACCATTTCAAATATGCTTTTCAGATATGATGAGGGAACAAGGGTGGTATTAATGTCACTATAAAAGGGTGAGTTTGGTCAGAACTTGCACGCTTACCCTTCTGCCTTCCATCATGTGATGGCTTGCAAGATGGCAGTACCTTGATTTTTTTTTTAGTACCTTGATTTTGAACATTCCATTCTCCAGGAATTGTGCACCAACAAACTTACTCTTTATAAATTAACGTGTGGGGCCAGGGATATAGTTCAGGGGCACAGCACCTGCCTGGCAAGTCCAAGGTTCTGAATTTGATTTCTAATACCAATAAAAATGTTAACCCATATCAGGTATTTTTATACAGACACAAAATAGCATAAAGTAGCCACGTAAGTTTATAACTTTAAAAATCAACTTTATAAGCCAGGCGAGGGGAACACGCCTATAATCCCAGCGCTTGGGAGGCTGAGGCAGGAGGATCACTGCGAGTTGAAAGCCAGCCTGGGCTACAAAGTGAGCTCAAGACAAGCCTGAACTGTATAGCGAGACCCTGTCTCAAAAAAAATCAACTTTATAATATTTTAACAGGGTTTAGCAATGGGAATCTGATATTGTTCAATTTATCATAGTCACACAGAATCTCTGTTTTTCCTATTAAATACATTTGTTCCACTTTAGAAAAAGATACAACTGAGCTCATAAAGCAGAGTTTACGTACTGTTAATTAGTTAAGCTTCTCACACTTGTGTGATCATCACAGTCACCTGGTATTTGTTAAGCATCTTTCAGTCTGGAGATTCTGGTTCAGAAGTCCTGGTATATTGTATATTGTGTTTGTTTTCTTTCTTCTTTGTTTGGCTGTTTGCCTGTTTTCCTTCTTCCTTTATCAAATTCTCAAGTGAATGTTATGATTAGACATATTTGTAGACCATGTCTACATCAGCACTTTCTCTACTGATGATCAGACTTAACTGGCATACTTGTTTAAATAACAAAAAAATCTCTAGGTCTCACCTCAAGCCCACTGAATCAGAATCTAGGGGAAGGGACCTGCAAATGAGTTTTTCTCCTACTAAATCTTTAAAGTGATTATTATTCGGAGAGTGGTTTAGAGAAGGCATTTCAAGACCCATGACAAAAATGTTTACACTTGGCCATTTTAATTGGCAAAGATTTTCTGGAAGGTTGTATTGAAAACTCTAAACTTTTAGTCTTATTTTCTGGATGAAATTTTTGTTATACATTAGCAGAGCTGACAAGAAAAATAGTCTTTTATACATATATAAATATATATACGTTCTACAACCATCTATTGATTTTCTATTGTATTCTTAACTTATCAAATGCTCAGGAGATCCACTGTACTCAAAATAAGATTAATAATTTCCATAATGAAACTTAAAATCTAATATAGAAGACAGACATTAATCATGCAATCATACCATTATGTAATTATAAAATGTGATAATTGCTAAGAAGAGAACTTATAAGGTATTACTCAAGCATATGATAGGGGCATTTTATTTAACTTGATGTTTTAATGAAATCTTTGCTAACGAAGATGAGAGTTATAGATGTCAGAACATTTGTACATGGTAAGAAGATGTGACAGTTTTCACTAGTGCATTTAATTAGATTAAAAGAATAGATGGCATAAACCATGAAATTGACCCTATACCTCTCTCTTCTAACATTATTTAACATTCAAGAATGCCTAGAAGATAGGAGCATATTAAGGATTGATTCAAGTGTTTTACCCACTTTCAGAATTCTGCCAGTCCCCTTATTTTTAACATGATGCTAAATAAGGGGGAATTCTCTGTTCACAATACTGCTGTGAAAATTCAGGTCTGAATCACTGTGGAAACATGGAACCACTGTGTGATAATCACATTATAATGAGGAAGGGAATTATACTGTGTAGACCAGAGTCAAAAGTGTAGAACTTCACAAGTGAGAATGTTAGTAGCAGTGGCACACTGAGGAGCTAAGGATGGTATACTGTACCGGTTAGAATTTCCTAGAGAAATAGATTGGCTAAAAATCAAATATATTTTTTATAGCTTGTGGCTAGGTGCCCGCACACACACAAAGCCTCATGTGTTCAAAGGTGGGGCTTTTTCAGAGGTGGCTGGATCTAGATTGTGCAATGCTGGGATTAAGGGTGTGTGATTACTAACTTAGTCCACTGATTGTTTTGGCATGGTTCTGGGTAGGATTAAGGGTACTCCACCCCTGGTGTAAGTGCTACCTTTCCTAAGGGTGAATAGTCTAGAAAAAAATGCAAGAGACGGAAAGAGGCCTAGTGTCCCTGCTTGTCACTTGTTGCTTGCTGCTTCTGGCCTTCGTCCACAGAGGAGCTGTTTCTCCTCTGTGATGCCCCTCTGCCATGACACCCTATGTTGGAGCGAGCCAACTATGGACTGAAACCTCCAAAACCTGTGGGCTGAAATATACTTTCCTTCCTTTAACTTTGGATGTTGGGTATTTTTTCTCAGCAACAAGCAAAGTAATGAAAGACACTATGATATTAAAGATTTACAAAGTAGGCTTACAATGGCTACCTGCAGAGTGTAGGGTGAAATAATGCAAAACGGTCATCTGTGACTGGAGGGCTGGAGTTCCCAGTCAGAGGTCAAAGGTTGGAAAGCTCACTGCTGGGTCTGGCATGAGTCCTTTTCAGAAAGTCCGCGCATCTCTGCTAGAAGACTGAAGAGTCTTCAATGGAAGGCTGCAGAGTCTCAACTGGAAGCGTAAAGGAGCTGGAGATAAACATCCCAAAGTGATGGTAAAGGCTGCTCTGAAGAAGAGAAAGGGCAGACTTCCTCTTTTTATTCCGCCCATACTGTAAACCTATTTATCGGTACAGCCCACATGCAGGGTGGATCTTAGCTCTTCAACTAGCAGCTTGTCACTCAATCATCCGGGCACAATCAGAACTGTGCTCCACTAAGTCTCATCTGCTAGTCATCTCTTAATCCAAACTGACCCCACAATTCACCACCATATATATTCAAAGTGGAGCCGGAGTGAAGGACCCACTTGAAAATACATGAAGTGTACTAAGATGCACAACTTCCAATTCATTTACTTTTAAGGAGCCACAGTACCTAACAATTTAGTGAATTCTGAACAGCCAATGAATTCAACATTGTGAAGAGGGTCCATGAAGAAAAAATTGTAAATTCATGATGAAGTAGGCACCAATTTATACCAGCACCTTAAGGCATAAGAGGAATTTTAGTTATCACTCTGGCTGAGAGACAGAGGTAGTTTTAGAGGCTGCTTCTTAATGTTCCCCAGTATACTTGGGTCTTCAGGGAACAATATCAGTTCAGACCTATATCAATAATCCCAAAAGTAGTTGACCTATCCACTTTTTCAAGTGTATGTTTAGACTTCATGTGTGGCAACAGGTACAAAAGAACTGAAGGAACTGTAGAACACACTTCTGCTCTGGCAATGTCCTTTTCTGGGGACTTGTTCTCCTCTCTGGTCAATGGATTCCAATCTGAAGTTGGGTTTAGGCTGAGAAATTTATAAAGGTACCATGAGTTTTATTGATGCAACCACCTTCAGTCACCTGGTTTCCATTCCAGATTTACTTGGCTACTACAATCTGAATAGTATCCTTATCGACTACCTGTCTGTTTTATTCATAAGAGTGCTAGGATCTATAACTTTGTAACTATCTATATAGCCATAATCCTCTGATTTCTTGACTTCCATTTCAACCATCTGGATAACAAAATAGTTGTACGTCAGATTGAGTAGTTAACTCCAGCACTGTTTCTCTATTTGGAGGGAGGAGGGTTTTGTCCTGCTTTCTATCAGCAAGTCACACTTTATAATAATTTCTCCTACATATAGCCGTGGGTTAAAGCAAGGTCAGTGTCCCAAGTCTTAACGTTGCTGCCTTTCTTACTATATGTGCCATCTGATTCCTTGTGAATGGCGTGTTCTCTGGGTTTTGCTATAGAGTATAGTCATGCTGTAAACCTCTGACCATACATCCTATATCTAATTCCCGCATGTCCACTTCTGAGAGCATTTTGATTCCCTTTTCTTCTATCTGCTGTAGCATTTTTGGATGTTCTTAATTTTAGGAGACATTGTAGTAACAAGTTTACCAATATCCTGGGTTTAATGCAGGGATGATGAATTGTATACCAAAGGAGACCATTTACAAAGCTTTAGGGTTATATATGCATAAAACCCATAACAAGTGGATATAGATGTTCCCTAATCACCATATTCCTTACAGCTGGACAAAGTGGGTTTTTTTTAATTTTGAAAAGAATAATAAAAATATAGCAAAATGCCAGCAACATAGACAAAAACAAAACAAAGCAAAAACAATAAAAATGGTACAGGGTTTCAGAACAAAATGATAGGAATTCATAGTGGCTGTTACATTACACATTGTTATCTTCAATGAAGTTGCTCAGATTACCACATGTAAGAATGAAGATGACAAGATGGTAGGAATTCACCAAAGTTTTGGAGAATTCATGCTATGCATATGTCTCCCACATCAATATTTTCTAAAATTCAACTTTTGGTTTGGTTTACTTTCCCATTGTCTACTTCATTGACTTCTGCTCCTACCTAAATTATTTGCTCTATTTCCAGTTAATGTGTCATTTGTACAGCTTCATGAGATAAGCATATAGTTTACCAATTTTATTTTTAATTGAAATACTGAATTAAAGGTTATAAATTTTCCCCAAAGTACAGATTTAACTATATCTCACAGGTTTACAAACTTAATATCTTCTTTGATCTATTTGGTTATTTAGAAGTTTATTCATTTATTTGTTTATACATTTTTATTTATTTATTTTTGTTTTGTTTTTCTGCGGTACCGGGAACCAAACTCACGACCTTGCGCTTGCCAGGCAGGCGCTTTGCCGCTGAGCTAAATCCCCAGCCCCTATTTATACATTTTTAAACCCTTTCAAATAATCTTTTATGTTGTTCTATAATCTGTTTCTGTCCAGGGTGAACAAGTCCTGAGAACAAGAACCCGTGGATGAACAGAAAAGCAAGAGAAAAAAAGAAAAACAAGAGAGGCAAATTCTGGGATAAGGGGCTAGCAGTCTCCTGGACTGAAGCCCCGATTACCTTTTTCAGTGACCTTTTATTGAGAAAGAATAAAGGATGCAACTATTACAAATGGGAGGATATCAACAAGTTTAACAAGGACAGTACAAGTCAATTCCCACAGAAATAAGACTTGACCAGTTAGCCATCATGTTATCTTCCTTCGGTCATATCTCGGCAAAGCATCTAGTGTAGCGCAGCTTTCCACAAGGACACAGGTGCTTCAATCATTTCCTTTCCACCAATGATTTTACTAGACTTCTTCTGGAACCAATCATATGGCGTGGTCAGGCCTGAGGTAATACACTGAAAGAGTAACAGTAGCATGTCCTTATCCACACTTTTACACTCTTTGGCACAATTTCTTTTGGTATTATTTTGTTAAACAATTGTAATTAAGAAAAAGCAAAATCTGAGGCTTTGTTACTTGACTTAATAAGCGGGAATCAAATTATAAGGGACTATCAAAAATAGATGTCACATGAAACAAAATTTATTTGTAGCAAATAAGATCACAAGGACTCACTTCCATGTCAAAGACCGCCCAAATTACATAGAACAGGTAAATTTATCTGAGCAGAGGATGTACATTCAAGAGGGGTAAAAGTGTCTTCACACATGTAGATGGGGATAAAAAAATTCAGTGCAGGCCAAGCTTAGCAACAAGCTCCGCATACATTGCATATTGTAGTAGTGAGCTTCAGCTACTCCCTGGGCAAGTATTTTAGCATTTAGTCAGACAATGTCACTGGCACAATAGAGCTTGCACCAGGAGCTGTAAGAGGACCCCCCCAGAGAACAGCTGTGGGTGGTTTGAAGCTGTATGGTACTTATCTTTTTCTCCCAGAACCTCATTGAAAACAATTTAAGAGAATTTTAGGCAAGAAACTTCACATGAAAAACACCTTTAAAGGAAAATTACTGGGACTGACAGTTGGAGTTTATCTTCTGCAATCCTAGGGTCACATTTTTGGCTAACAGTTTCAATCACAGGAAATATGTTGTTATTTTCTTTGTAACCCAGGATATGGTCTGAGAAAGTTTTATGTACATACCAAAGAGTATTCTTCAGCTGTTTGATTCAGTCTTCATTTCACTTACATCAAATGAGTGAATATTGTTTTTTTTTTTATCCTTAATGGTCTAGGAGTACTGCTGTTCTTTCTTCACTTTAATAATTAATTTTCTATTTGTTCTTAACATTGGATTATTTTGTCTATTCTAATATTTACCTCGGTTCTAATGTGATTTTATTATTTTGTTCTTTTAGTAGTTTTTTTTTTTTTTTTTTTTAATTGGTTTTTCTCCGGTACCGGGAACCGAACTCATGACCTTGCACTTGCCAGGCAGGCGCTTTGCCGCTGAGCTAAATCCCCAGCCCCCTGTTCTTTTAGTTTTGTAAATTTTTAGTTTATGTTAGTTTTTGTTTGTCAAATTTTTTCTGATCTTCACTAGTTTTTGTTAGTGTGCCCGATGTTGTTAGGCATATGAATTTAGAATTATCATATTTTGGTGAGTTGAGTAGTTTATTTTGATGAAATGTCAATATTTTTAATTGTCCATGATTTTAAGTCTAATCTGTGTGATATTAATATCTCCATCTCATATTTCTCCAGTTAACAGTTTTATTATGTTATGTATCAGATGCTTGATATATTTTTCAACTTGATAAACTCTGTCATTATTTGGAGTGTTTTGTCTATATCCATATAATTACTAATTTATACAGTTTTAAATCTATCATCCTGTTAGTTTCTGCTTTATTACATCTGTATTCTGTTCCATTTGCCTTGCTTAAGATTTTTAAATTATTTAATTTAATTTAATTTTTTAATGTTTTTAGTGGCTATCCTAAAGATTCTTCTAGGCCTCTTTGACTTGTTAGACTGTCTTAAATCAATACTTACCCACACACAGAGGGTGCAGTTAGGACCACTAGTACTCTATTCGCTGACTTTTCCATTTATTGTTATACATTTCATTTCCATGATATTTTAAATCACACGTATTTTATTACTTCAACATTAGCCCCTTGAGTTTTATTAATAAGTACCTTTATTTTACTTTTGAAGAAAGTTTTTATTATAAAGAGTATTTAAAATGTGAGTTATTTTTTTCTCACCTTTGCCACGTGTCTTCTAGTTCAGACACTTTGATGAAAAGTTCATTGATTGCCTTGTTATTTTACTTTTGAAAAAAACATAACTCTATTGGCTTCTTTTTGAATTTTCTTTTGTTTACACCTTTGTAGCTACATGAACAACATCTGTGTGTGTGTGTGTGTGTGTGTGTGTATGTCTGTGTGTGTATGTATTCTACTTGTGTATTTTGGAAGTTCTTTGAAATAAGGTCTTGCTATCTTGTCTCTTAAGCTTTTCAAAATTTATTGCCTTTAGTTCTCTAAATGTTACTGCTTTTCTCTGCTGCCTTCACTCTAAGGCTTTCAGTGCAACATATATCAGAATTTTCCATCATATTGTACTTGGGCCTTAAGATATATTCTGTGATTCTGACCTTCTGCATTTTGAGGGCTTTTATTTACATAATTTTTTGTTCAACTATCTATTTAAATGTTATTAACTTCTTAATTTTAGTTATTACAAAATTTACCTACAATATATGTAGTTAAACATTTCTTTCAATGATTAACTTACCAATTTTAAAGCTGTAGTTTTCAAGCATTAATTATACTGACACTGATATTTTTATCTGATAATTACAATAACGGAATCTTTTGGGAATATTTTATAATTGCCTTTACTATTTTCCTTTTTGCTTTTTTATTTTGTCTTATTTTGTTCCATGTTGGATATCTTATATACATATATTTATGCATAAAAATATATATGTATTATTTTTTGAAGTTAGTCTGTGTAATCGTTATTATTGTTATTATTATTACTTGGTACCGGAAATCAAACTCAGGACCTTGCAATTGCCAGGCAGGCACAGTTCCGCTGGGCTATCCCCCAGGTCCTCTGTAATTTCTTTTTAAATGCAGAGCCGTGAACAGTGTTACCCTTCTCCAGAGAGAATTTAATGTAACTGTCACAAGTTAGAGTACGGCGAGATCGTCCTCAGATAACCTGCACTGGAGTTCAGGTCTTGTGAGTCCTGTTTCAGTTTTACATTGCTTTTACTTTTAAACTTTGTCCTTCTATTCAAAGGCATCAGATGGCCAACAGTAGCCTTTGGAGTCCTTACCTGAGTGCTTTCTTGAGCCCCTCCTTTTTTAGGAGGTGATAAAACGGCTGTCCCAGCTGCAAAGCCGATGAAGCTTCTGCCTCCTTTCCTGGTGTTTCACATCAAGCCCATGTACTGGAGTTGCCAATTACTTCTGGGAAAATCACATGCAGCTTCAAATAGTGCAGAGTAGTTCCCTGGATCTTCTCCCTCAAATTGTGGAAGTCCTGGCTTACTGAGCTCTGTTTATTTTTGTTGTGTTTGTTTTTCATTTTTATTTCCATCCAGGAGATTGAAACAACAATAGCCTACTTCCTCTTTTGCCTCCATCACTGTATTTACTGAGGATCAGCAGGAAGGGAGGTAAACCGGCAGATGTCGGATTCATCTCAAAGCAATTTATTTTCTTCTTAGGTCTTCTTTTCTTCTTCTTAGATTTTCTAGTCCCTCAAAACCCTGTATATCTTAATTTTTCTCTAAAGGAATCAAACAACTATTTTGTTATACTTTTGTTTTCTCTCTAGGTTTTATATTTATTTTTATCAAAAATATCTCTTTGTTGCATATTATACTCTCTTGGAAGCAAAACTCCCAATTCTTGTTTTAAAGATATAAACTATATAGCACTTACTTCTAATTTAGGGTCTTATAGTCTTGACACACTATCTTAATGTCCTGTTATTAAAATGGTCAAATGCAGTGCTACTGGAAGAGATATTAAGACTGCCCACATTTTGTTCTGTGGTTCCAGCAACAGATCAGAATAATCTCTTATATCTGGTGACTTCTGAAGAGAGAGAAAGTGAACTAGAACTATTATTACCCAATAAAAAAGATTAAAAGTTAAATCCAAAGGCAGAAAGAAAAAAATTGCTGGAGTAATTCCTGTTGGCTGTTAGACAGAAGGGAGCATTTCTACATCCTTTTGACAAGATACTGTGCACTGCAGATCCCTAACACACAGCATGGAATAAAAGTACACTATTTTTTAAAAGATTTATTGAGGAAAGGTATATTAAATGATGTGCCTCGAAATCTAGTGGCAGTTATGCATGTTCTTTCACTTCTTTCTTAGGTCCCATTGACTCACTATCTTGCAAATCAATATAATTTTTCTTATTCCAAGAGAATCAGAAAAAATAATATTTAATTTCTTAATGATGATATTTCTTCACCTCCATTCCCTCAAGAAAGATTTGGGAAGCTCTGGTATATATCCTCATCAAAATTGGATGCCTTCAGGCAGAGATCAGGAAATGTCTCTAAGCCTGTGAGAAATTAGAGACAGAGTTTTGGAGGATAAAAAGAATAAGTCACAAGGACATATAATACCCAGGAATAAGACAGAATGAGTCAAGTCAAATACGGAGAGTGTGTAAGGTAGGTAACTTATTCTGTGGGCAAACCCAAAAGAAAGAGACAAAACAGTTTTTAAAAAACCTTAAAATTATTACCACAAGAAATAATTGCAATAAGACATAGAAGAACAGAAAAAGTCAGAAGTATAAGAAACAAGGCTGGAATCGTGAAGAATTATCAACAAGTTAGGTGAGGAAAAAGCCCCGAGCTAGATGCAGAAGCTTACAGCTTGATGCCTAAACAAGCCATACTGACTGGTGTGCTGCTATTCCATTGTACACAATATGGATCACATGGCGGAGTAAATGTGTAAGACATTAAGACTGACAGTGGACACCCTGGCATCATGAGGAGAACTGTGTAACACTAACGTCCTGAAGATCTCAGTGTCTGTATGGTGCTTGCACTAGTCTACAGTGTATTTAGCAGATGCAGTTCTTGCATACTGGTCTACTCCTGCTATGGAAAAACAAGATTCTTAGCCTTCCTAGTATGCACCCTGTTTCCCAGTTTTCCATCTCTCCTCATTGTGCCTTGGTGTTTTCCTCCTCCAGGGCACCATTTCCCTCTTCATCCTCCCCTTTGCTCTACGTATCATCTTTCCCCCTTTTCACTCTTCTTCTGTATCCTCCATATTCTCTCCTTTCAAAATCTGCAGTCTATTTGAGGAAAAGGAAAGTTTCAACCTAGGATTGGTGTTAGGAAAATGGAACAAAAGGAAAATTCAAAGCTCACTTATTTTGGTACCTTACCATACCCAGGGTGTGTAACACACACAAAACATTTAACATTGAAAGCGTTTTCACACAACTTTACCTGGAACATCTGCTCATGAGAACCTCATGCTTCAGAGTCCATTTGTTCTCTTCATGGTCAGTTGCAATTGGTATAAAAAATGTCTTAAAGTGAATCAAAAACTGTCACTCACTGAATTTAGGCTTATTAATCATACTGCCTAGACTCCATTTTTAACATACATTTCATGATACTTAGAGAAACTTTTCTTTCCCTCAGTCAGTTTAAGTTGTCTTTCCATCATTCATAAATTTCCAAATCTTGCATTTTTCCACACTGTTAGCAGAACCATCACTCTTCACCATAGATCAATGGCTCTCTTGATGTTGCAAGAAATGGCATGGATTTAAATCAGTTAAAAAGAAAAAAAAAGTTTTCGTGTCAACCAGAAAGTTTGGTTAGCACTCAATAATACCTATCCTAGATAATGAAGATAAGACACACTTATGAAGAAAGAATGGGCATCCCTTCATAATTAAGTCTAGGTTTTTCCATTGCTGCTTGGCAGTTTTTAAAGTAGAATTGAGCTGATTCTGAAATGCCAAAAGCACTCAAAAAAGACCCAGTAGAAAGATGAATAAACCTTAAAATGTAAATTTATGCAAACTTTGAGGATATCATTTATCAAGAACAAAGTTGGCATTTTTGCAGTAATGGTTTCTAAATTAGAGAATCAGAAAACAAGTTTAGATCTCTTTAGGGCTTTTTTTGCCTTTAATCTAAGGTCAAATTTAAAACAAAGCAGTGCTTCTGACTCATAGTCATAAGACTTCTGTTTAAATATAGGTGATACCACTTCGTTACTGTATGGCCTTGGACTAGCAATGCAGTTTGTGAAACTCAAAATTATCACCTACAAAATAATACTGATAACAAATAAGACCTCTCTCTCTCTCTCTCTCCATATGTGTATGTATAAAGTTCTCACCTATATATTATTGACATATATATCAGTAATATATATTATATGTCAGTACATATATGTATATCAGTATATATTATATGTGTCAGTATATATATTTTAGTATAGATAGATAGATATTTCAGTAATCTATATCTGTATATATCAGTAAAGCATTATGTGGAACTTAGATATTTTCTTCCACCACACAGAGATTTTAAGATAGAATATATTATTTTTCTGTATTTCCCAGAAGCCAGTAGTCTTGAAATCTAGAAGTTCATGCTAAAATTCCATTAAGAAAACAATAGCTCCAGTATTTTCCTTCAGTTCCTTTGATTTTTGGTAAGCAAGTTCCAGTAAACCAAAGATAAAATAAAATCCTGAAGCACAGATATAGTCACAAGGTTTGGAAAATCTTATTTGTGTTAATAAGATTGTAAATGATTTTGCACAAGGCAATGTCAGATATTCATTTTTAAATAAATTATAAATTTTGGGGGGTGCTAATACAGGGTCTCACTGTATGGTGCAGACTGGCCTTGAACTCATTTGTGTGACACACACTGGCCTTGAACTCATGGCGATCCTCCGGCTTCAGCTCCCAAATGCTGAGATTACAGGCATGCACTATATAAAATAAATGATATAAAATAATCGTGCCTGATATAAAATAAATTATTTTAAATGAATTTTTATGGAAGTAAAGTAGACTTTCCATGAGTTTCCACAATATTATACTAATGAAAAGAAAAGGTGCTCAATTGATATTTGTTAGATAAGTGAATAAATCTTTACCATCCCCAAAGCAAGAGAACACTAAATATCTCCTTCAGTTGTAATAAATTTACATGTCAAGGTTTACTCATAATATCTGAAACTCAAAAGAAGAAAAGTAATGATAATGAATGTCTTATGACAGTTCCAAATTTATTTAGAGGATGTTCAAATCTGACAAATCTGACAAAAACATTTCTTTTTTTCTTTAGTTTTCTGAGAAAGGGTCTTATCATTCAGTGCAGGCCATCCTTTCACTTATTACATAACCACCCAGGCTAGTCTTGAACTAACAGTCCTTTTGCCTCAGTCTTCCAAATGCTGAGATTAAATCGTGTGTCATCATCACACCAAGCTTTTAACAAAAAGAGCCTTGATATGATGCATTAATCAGCTTTCCAGTTCCTGGAATGCCTTAAAGGAGGAAATAATTTATTTGTTTGGGTTTTTTTATTTTTTATTTTTTCCAGGACCGGGAATCAAACTCATGACCTTGCGCTTGCCAGGCAAGTGCTGTGCCGCTGAGCTAAATCCCCAGCCAGGGAAATAATTTATTTAGCTCATGGTTTTAGAGACTTCAGTCCATGGTTTGTTGGCTCTGAGTAGGAAAATCACAGGGAAAGGACATGGCATTTTAGCTGCTCATTTTGTGGCAACCAGGGAGCAGAGTTCAGGGGACACCACTGAAAAATATACCCTTCAAATGCCACCCTGGTGATTCACCTCCAACTGGACCCCAACTCTAATGGAGCATTCAACAGTGAACAGCAGAAAATCATTCACTTCTCCAGCAGTCTCTTAACAGAGGTTGACAATTGATGTTCACTGCAACACTTGGAAATCACAAGAACCTCAAATATTCACAGAAAGAGCTAATACCTTAATCATAATTAAGATAAACTATTTTAATAGAAGTGAATGTCCACCTGCATCTTCTGAAATGAATTTCTATTTATATAAACACAGAATCTGTCTCTTTACATCTGTACCTCAGTACTACTTGACCTCTCAATGTACTAAATGAACAGAGAAAAAGTAATGTCAGCACAGTAGTTTTCAGCTGGATAAGATGACCATTTACAAATAAAAAGTCTGCCTCTGAGTTTATCCAAAACGAGTCATTGCCTATTCTGCTTCACAGTAAGACACAGGAAACTGTTCACCAAAAGGTGCTTGTTAGCTGTAGTCTCCTGCATTGTGTACTGCTGGGGTTCAATGGGTAACCACATGCTTATTGGGACATAGGAAAAATTTAAGAAAGAAGCTGCAGAGGGAAAAGGAAACCTTCCACATTGCTGGTGGAAATATAAACTGGTACCACCACTATGGAAATTAGTATGGAGATTCCTCAAAAAACTAAAACTAGAAATTCCAGTTGACCTAGATTTTCCCTTCCTAAGTATCTTCCTGAAAGAGTTAAAATCATCCTACCACAGTGATTCATGCCTACCCGTATTTATATAGCTAAATCTTGGAAGCAGCAAATATGTACATCAAAAATGAGTGGATAGGGGCTGGGGATTTAGCTCAGTGGCAAAGCGCCTGCCTCGCAAGTGCAAGGTCGTGAGTTCGGTTCCCGGTACCGGAGAAAAACCAAAAAAAAACAAAAACAAAAAAGAAAAAAAAAAAAAAATGACTGGATAAAGAAAATGTGACATTTATGTATAATGGAGTACTACTGTGTCATAAAGATAAACATGAGTTTTTTGTGGGAGAATGAAAGTATTATGAGACCATATTGTTGATGAAATAAATCAATCACACAAACTTAAATATCACATTGTTTCTCTTATATGAGAAACACAATTTACAACTAAAGATCAAAATTAAAGATAATAGGAAGTAGGGAGACTGAGCTTTCTCAAATGGTTAGGGGATCAAGAGATGGAGGGAGGGGGAAGGGAAAGGAAGTCAAGGGAATGAAAACAAGAATTAACATGTGTGATGTTCATGTACCAACTCCACATATAAACGAATGAATGAAAGAGGAATCATTTTAGTTGGTACTGTACTTAAAGAATTGTGTGTGGATATCCAAAATGAAGAAAGGATATTTAGGCAACGGAAGAATATGAATTAAAATTTGGAAGGGTAAAATATAATGTTAAACAAAAACCAAGGACTATGAAATTAAAACATATGAAATTAGATAAAAAATTAATTTAATACAAAGTCAAATGAGGACCATGGGAATCTAGCCAGGAATAATGGCTGTAGTTACTTTGCTTGAAGTACACTCAAAATATCCAAAGAGGAAACCACAATTTCTGTAGCTGAGCATTCTTTACATGTGTTTTAGTGCAGCATACAGATTTCCTGAGCTGTGTGCTACCTTTCCTAGATTATAATTCTATTTTAAAGTTCAGTGTTCAACACCTCTTAATAAATTATTTCTGGGGCTGGAGATTTAGCTCAGAGGCACAGCGCCTGCCTGGCAAGCGCAAGGTCGTGAGTTCAATTCCCGGTACCAGACAAAAAAAAAAAAAAAAGAGAAGATAAATAAATGATTTCTTCTCTAAATTTAAAGTTGGAGAAATTCCCATATGTATGTAAAATACTTCCGAGAAAATGGAGCTAATAAAGTCAACTGTGAAGTGTTTGGTTGGTGGTACCATGTGCCCCTGTCATTCACAGATCACATATCTAAATTGTCCGTCTTGTTTTGAACAATGTTCTGCTCTAATGCAATGAACAACTGGCATTTATATAAAATGCAATGCAATAAGCACCCTCTTTAAGTATCCAAATTCAGTTTAAAGATGTCATTTGTCTCTGAAATACTTCAGCAATACAATATCTATTTCCCTTACTATGTTGATAAGAATTTTAGCTTTTAGAACTTAACACTGGACTTTTCTCTCATACATCTTTCTTCCCTATGGATATAAAATTATGTTGTTATGAAGCATCCACCTCACAGAAAATTACTCAGGAATCACTTCCTATCAGCCTGTGCAGGGAGAGTCAAAATGTTCTGAGTGAAGACACATCCAGGATTAGCCTGCTTTTCCCTGCTCACACATTCTTTTTCAAGTGTTCTGCTCTTTGTACTACATTAAGATTACTGTGAAAATTGTACTTTTAGTACAGTAAGGGAAATAATACAATGATTATACAAAGCATGGGTTAAATCTCATAGGTTGACAGAGAGTAAGTTGTAGCGAGTTGAAGCATTTTCCTTTTACGACTTACTAATGTGTGCCTCTAATAAACATTCTGAATCAACAGATTCGTAAAAATCTTTCCATCATGGATAAATACCACAGAAAATATCTATTTATCTAGACAGATGTCCATTTAGCAAAGGTCTCTTTTAGCAAATATAAAGCTCAGACAAACTTCAGCCACAAAAGATGTGAATAAATTCATTGAAGGGAAAACTCTTAGCAGGTCATCAACGACAACTGTAATGGCAGAGAGACTTCTCTGAAGTTAGAGATTCAAGGATCAACAATTGCTTGATCATTTCTTTAGTCTGTAAATACAATCAGACAATTTGTTAGAATATGAAAAAGAAACCAAAAGCATTCAATTATCTGGACTGAGAATTATATTCATACAGAATTCTTCAAAAATACATTACAAAGTTAAAATAAATGGTTGATCACTTCTAGACACAAAATAAAAGGAAGATAAAACACCTCAGATGTACTGAACTCAAATATTTTGAAGATGCTATTAGAGTGCAGATATCTGTAGATATTTATCTTAGCTGAATCAATTTATAGTTATCAATAAGCCAAATTGCACTAAAATTTATGTCTTTGCTTTCACAAAGTCAGGGGTTCTGAAGACATCACAAACATTGTAATTAATGTAATTTTATCTTTCCTTACAGTATATTAGCTGAACAAGAAATTTCTATGCAACTCAGCAAACACATGGCAACTTCCCTCCGTTACCATCCAATTGCTAATCCTCAGGCAATTTCAGTGTTTGGGATAAGATAATCCAAGGTGAGTCAGCCTAGGATGGAAGTTGCAAGCAACAGAAAAGAAATCTAGATAACTTAGGCATGGGAAAGGAGATAGAATCCAGCTCAGAAAATATTAAGACAGAAGGGAGACCTGGAGTCAAAATCACAGCACAGAACTGAGACCATCGCTATTGTCACTGTCACGTATAGATGCGACAGGCCACATTATCACCACTGCAACCTCCAAACAACAGATATTTTCTGTGCCAGTTATTTGATAGAGACACCCTTCTTTGAGACACTTAAACCAAAAAGAATTCAGGATGAGCACAGTGGATTGGTAAAGACATTTGTCAAACACATTTCTGAAGGGTTGACTCAGAAAAAAATTATCTAGCTTTTCAATATCTACCAGGGGAGACAGCCTTTGCCTACCATTTAACTCACAGAGTGTGTGGGAACCTTTTGCCATGGGAAGGATGTTCAATTGCTGAGAGATAAATGAACCAAGGAGAGACAAATATTTGCTAAACTACATACGGATACAAATGGGAAGACAGCATGGGTGACACTGGTTAATAACAGGCTTTGCTATCAGTGTGTATTTTGGCTTTCTTAAATTCTAAATGTATAATCAGTATCTTTCTTACTTTTCTATGCATCCTCTAGTCTGGAATTTCCATGAGAGTAAGACACTATCTTCCTGTTCGCAGTAGAATATCCAGCAGCTAAAACATGTCTGAAAGTGAGAAAAAGCCCTAAAACAGTTCCTGAAAGAGTGACAAGGCTAAATCTCACTATCTTACCTGATGACAGAATCATATAAAAGGCTTCTTAAATACTGGTACGTTTTTGTTTTTATGATTATTCAACTGGTATAATTCTTCAACTAAGCTGCATGGAATCAGGGACCATATATTCATAAAGCTTTTTTTGTAGTTTTTCTTGTTTAATGATTTGAGATTTGCAAATTTGCCTTATTTGATCATTGTCAGTGAATAAGAAATATCAACTGAACAGCAATATTCAAATAAAATAATTTTCTTTATATAATTATAATTTGTTACTTAACATTAATATTTCCAATAAAATATACTGTTTTCATTTTAGGTGAATAAAAATATGAATAATCAACCTATGTTTAAATAAAGCCATAGCCTTTTTCGGAATTTTTCTTAAGTGATTAATTACAATCACCTAATGACCTATTCATATTAAAGAACATGAATGAAATTAACATCAATCTAAACACCTATGAAATTATTTTCTCCCTTTAGCACATGTGAATTGACAACTGGGAGTCAACTTGTAACACCCAGCTGAACTGAATCAGTGTGGTGCTGGGCATGGTGGGCCCACCTGAGGATTGTTGCCAACAGCATAAAAAGAAGACCAGAAGAAGAAATATGGGAGCTGTTGATCCTCCTGGAGAAGCTTGTCATGCTGGTTTTCCTGCTATGAACTCAGGAGTTCTCATCATCGGAGGAGCTCGAGACTTTGCTGTCACTGAGGACAGCGTTATTAATTTTTGGGGGAGGGTCTCTGGTCCTTACTTTGACTGTCATTTTTTGGCTCCAATGCAGATCCTTCGTCCTACCGACACAGACTTTCTAGGTTCTGCCACTGACCTTTGGGCCTTCCCAGCAGATCCATGAAATAGACTTGCATCAGACATTGTCCTGGACTCTAGGCCTCCAATTGGACTCATGGAGGGAATTGTCATGGGCTC
Source organism: Chinchilla lanigera (assembly GCF_000276665.1). NCBI lineage: Eukaryota > Metazoa > Chordata > Mammalia > Rodentia > Chinchillidae > Chinchilla > Chinchilla lanigera. The sequence continues at coordinate 7,467,794 of NW_004955412.1, read as the reverse complement.
TAGGTCTTCAACTGGACTCATGCAGGACATTGCAATGGGATTCAGGCCCTCAGCTGGATTCTCTGGAGGTTTAGTGTGTGGACAGATTTTCTGCACTCTTTTGTACTCAATTCTTTGGGTGAATATTATAAAATAACCCCATAAATTATGTGTCCTGTATTAAATTGTTTCCCTGTCTTTAGGCATGACTTATTGTGTCTGTCAACCTTTTGTGAATCTATTCACCCCTGATGGACCACCCAGTTGGTCTCCCATTAGATAAATATGTCTCTAGAAAATGTGTCTCACATTACTGCAGAGTCTCCTGGAACACCCAAAGGTGAGATGAGAAAGTTTTACAGGATGATATTATTACTGCTATTATTAGAGATAACATTTGTTGAACACTTGTTAAATGTCAGGCTCTTTTGTAAGTGCTTCAGTGTGCAGTTACTCTTCTAATCCACTGTAACACACTATGAAATAGGGTCCATTATTATCCCTACGTTACAGCTAAGAACTGGACCTTCAGTAGTGCACACTAACGAAGTCATGGAGCTGAGATTCAAACTGACTTCAGCACATACACTAAGTGAAACTCATCCCTAAGGGCTGAAATTCTGACCATCAGTTTGTTCTGCTGAAACAGAGCCTCTGTGTTCCTACCTGTCTTTATATTTACCATCTTCATTTTATTTTATTTCCTTTCAAAATAGTACTTATCTTGCCTAACGGATGACCAGGAATGTGCAAAAGTACTATATGAGAGTTTTTTTTTTTATTTTTATTTTTTATTTTTTATTTTTTTGGTTTTTCTCCAGTACCGGGAACCAAACTCACGACCTTGCACTTGCCAGGCAGGCGCTTTGCCGCTGAGCTAAATCCCCAGCCTTTATATGAGAGTTTTATAAGTCATATCATTAAGTGAGTTTTCCCTCTAGAGATTTTATTTTTATGCAGCCAGATACAAAAAAAGATAAAGATTTAACTTATTAATGTGACATACTTGCGAAATTTCTCTTTCCCTAGAAATATTTTTTGTTTAGAAGCCACAAAAAATAACAATAAGGAGTGACCTCTCTGACTTAAATGTTTAAATTTTCTTAGCTCTTCTCAAAAATAACATGGGACTGCGGGTGTAGTGCAGCTGTATACAATTTACTTGGTATATGTGAAGCCCTGGATTCCATGTCCAAACAAACCAATACTGATAATAAATTTTAAAACCTTACAATGCAGAACAGTGCCAAAAAATAATTTTGATTTATTTATTTTTAGATCCTTTTTGTTGATACAGTGAATCCAACTCAGGACCTTGCGCTTGTCAAGCACCATGCCTTTGAGCTATAACTCTGGCTTTATTTTTAAATTTTACTGAAGAAATCAACCATTAACATATATGCACAACAGAGATGCTAGTCCATGTATACTACTGCTTGTGGAGATGATGAAGCAAATTCAATCCATGTTGTATAAATATTGGAGCAATGTGATCAATAGAAGGAAAAAATTCACATAGAGATAGACGGATGTGATAGCTAAGCTTCACTGTCAGCTTGTTTGGCATGGGAGTAGTCTAGGAGATTAGTAAAACACACTTCTGGGGGTCTGCATATGTCGTGGAGGTATGATGTTGATATATATATCTAGTTCCTGGTCTTTCCTCCCTAGCATTCTGTGCACTGCTTCCTGGCTACTGAGAACTAAGAATCTTTGCTTCATCACATTCTTCTGCCATGATATTTCTATGCTGAAGCCAGCCAACCATAGCTTGAACTCTCTAAAAGCATGAATCAAAACAAACCACTCCTCCTTTAAGTTGTACAGGTCAGATATTATGTACAGAAATGGAAAAACTGACTAATAAGAGTTTGTCTAAACATCACTGTCTCCTTATATTGAAAATTAACAAATTATTATATTTATTTGTGCATCATGAAATGATGTTATGTTATTTTTTACATCTATATGTACATATACAAACAAGATGGAATGACTAAGTCATGCTAACCAACATTTCTATCACTTCAAATATATATATTCCCCATTTATCACTGTTCAACTTATGATTTTTAAGTTTCTGATAATGAGAACCTAGAAGAATCCAGTAGAAATTTTACTTTGAATTTTTATCTTTCCCCAGGATACCAACATGCAGTACTGTGCTTTTCTTCAATGCTGGGAGGTGGCACTAAGCCACTGCACAGCCCCCAGACAACCACTTGATTCAGAATAAGAGGATAAACAATGAGTAACACTGTGTATAGCATGATGGATTCAATAAATTACATGAAATGTTCCACACTTTATTATACAATTGATTTTCTGTTAAATGATTCTATCAACTGTGAGTTAACATAAATTTTCTGAGTGAGTATGGCATGTCTAAAATTGGTTTGCTTAAGCTATGACATTCAGTAGATAAAATGCACAAAATACTTTCCAACATATTTTAAAATTGTAATTGTTTTATCAAGATGTTACCATATCTGAAGCTTAGGAGCGGCTGTACTTTTCACTTTTTGTAGTGGAAACATTTGAAATTCCTTATATGAGAATGTAACACGTAGTATAATCAATTATAGTCACCACACTGTGCAACAGACATCAAAATGTGTTTCTTCTGTCTAAACAAACCTTCACATCCTTTGGCTAAACTTTCCCATTCCTCCCACTAGCTTCTGATAACTGCCATCTACGTTCTGCTTTTGTGAGTTCAATTGTTTTAGATTCCACATACGATGAGATTGTGTATTATTTCCTTTTTGTCCGTGGCTTATTTCACTTAGCATAGTTTATCCATCTTTTTACAAATAACAAAATGTATGTCTTCTGAAAGATCCAGTATATTCCACTTTGTATATATACCATGCTTTCTTTATTCATTCATCAGTAAGTGGACAGGTAGGCTATTCCATAATTCGGCTATTGTTGCAGTGAAAATAAAGATGTTGGTATCTCTTTGACATAGTGCATAAAGTTACCATGTGATCCAGCAGTCCCACTTTTGAGTATATGTCTAAAGAATAACCACCGTCAGTTTCACTTTTTAAAAGCAATTTTGGTAGCAATGTAAAGAGCTAAGGAGAGATTTTAAAAATAGGGAAAATTCTTAAAATGGGATGAACTTTGTGAACAAGTGAACTTCCACTGTCAAATACACTGCATAGTGGGTATGCTTTGCTTCCTTATTTTGCAGCACTGTCGGTAGGTACAAGCAGTACTACAGGACAAATAATATGATGTTTTAAGAACAGTGGAGTTCTGGGTTTCAAGACCTGGATTCAATAAGTTATGACCATGCGTGACAAGATACCTGATAGTGCTAAAATTGAAAAATAAAACTTAGTTAAGAAGTTCTTCAGGAGTATTATTTTTTCATTTTCTTTCTTTTTTTGTTGACATGACAGGTATTTCAGATAATTAGGTTTATGGAACAACAGAGGAAGGGATCCAGTTTGAGCCCTGTGACAGGTTCATTGATAAAACCTGCTCAGTCAGTCAGGCAGAAACTAAGTTGAAGAAAATGACATTCATTAGTCCAGTTTCCTGAAATAAAAGAATGTCTTAGAAATTTGAATCTACCTCTTCTCTTTTGAGTAGAAAGGTCATTAGTCTTTTTCCCTATTAAAATGAGTACAGGATGAACATTCATAAATTGCAGTTTGAAACAGCTTCCTTCACATTATGACAGACATTTTCAAAGTTAGAAGTTCCCAAGAAAAGCGTCAGAATGTACTTCTCACCTTATGGCAGAAAAGGAGGCAGATTTCAACTTGATAAAATACAAAGACAATGTAATGTCTACTCAGCAATTCAGGGGAATAGGAATGACAACTTTTTTTCCCATTAGACCTCAGAACTTGCATATTTAACCTACAAAGACAGTAACTCTTTTATATAAATATAAAATAACACAATCTATTTTTGCAATACTTTTTTGCTATTTTTATGGGTTTTTTGCAGTAGTTATAGAGTACCTATTGTATGTATATCATTGAGTTAGAAACAGATATAGAAGACCATATATCTCTATATCCAAATAATCCAAGTAGAGCGAGATGAAAAATGCTGACTCTCGTGCTGGCCTTCACTTTAATTAGTTTTGTGACCTTGGTAATTCACTTCTCTGTGTCACTAATACTTCTCTTTTGAAGTCTCCACACGGGCCGAAACAAGACCATCTAAGGAACAAAGAGACTTGTCCTCAGCCTTCCTGAAACTGATGTTTCAATGGGTAAGACAGATATAAAATAGTTTAGGACAGATCTGAAAACAAAGGTTCTATCAAATATGAAAGAAAAGCATTCCGAAGTATATTAAAGCACTCGCTGATACAATCAACACTGTATTTTTAAGGTTACTCAGTCTTCAGGGCAAAGAGTGGAAAGCTAGAATAAGATGCAACAGTTAGAAGAATGCATGCAAACACTGAAAGGTGGGCATGTCTCCAGTAACTACACTACTAAATAAAAAACAAAATGCAAAATGTACGTATTGCGCAGCACAATTTCATTTATACAGTCACATCCTTACCAGAACACAAAGAAAAGTTCTTCAAAAGGTCCTTACTGAAGAGCTGCACATGGATGGTGATGGAGACAAAGGAGAATAAATAACTAAAAAAACAATAGCGTAAGTGATAGCAGGCTGTAAAGTGATGAACACAATTAACATGGAGTCCTACGCTTGTTTCCCTCTGGCACGCACACATGAGTAGCACAGGACACAAGTCTTACTGGAGATGTAGGGATGACAAGGAAAGGGTTAAGAAACATCATTTCAGCCACAGCAAGAATAAAGGAAACATTTGCAAAGCACAGTGAATGTTTGCGTGGCAGTAGGTTGAGTCTAGCTTATTGACTGCTGTTGATTCCCTAAACTTAGGATGTGAATTTCTGTCTAGTAGTAAATTAAGAATAATTAATTGGAAAATAGGAAAATTACCAAAGCTACTGGGCACCTTAAGATACATTTAAAGCATGCATAGGAAGAGATCTGGAGAGATAGATACATAGTAGTCCTACAAAACTGTATCAGGTGAAAAAACAAAAAGCTATAAGAATTTAACTATGTATTTTCATAAAGCATGGGAAAAGACAGGGAGGGGAAATGCCATTAAGTCTGAATAAGACTCAGAACTGTCAGGGTGAGGAAAATGATGGAAGCAATGAACTGATGCGTACTCAAGAGAAATGAAACCTTTTTCTCAGAAAGGAAAAATGAGACGTCTAAATAGAAATTCAGTTTGCACATTTTGACCCTTTAGAGCTAAAAGATTACCCAAGATATATTTTTAAAGTAAAGGAAATTCAATGCTCTTGTTAATGAGGCAAAGGCGGACAGAAGAGAGATGAGAGACAATACAGGGATTATAATTGGTACAATGTTTGAAGTACAGCAAGCTTGGATTTGAATGTGATGACAGTCATGCACTGCACTTTATAGCATTTTATGATTGCTAATCAGCACACCCACCTTAATAAACATATCTTTCATCATCTCTTAAGTGTAGGACAACATCCAGATCTGGGCACAGAGTGGTGAAGTAAGAAGCACAGTCCCCTTACTTTTCCTCTTAGAGTAGAAAGTTTTCACATTCAAAATTACCTCGCACCTGCAGAGGACAGAGAACTGAATAAAACGCATCCCTTGCCGCATTTCCGATGCAAGTAGAGCAGTGAAGACGCCCAGACAAAGAAGTCTCCACAGAAGAGACGGCACTGACTCGAGTCTGGCAAAGGACGTTGAGTTCTCTATACTGTTATCCCCCTTAATCCTCCTCATGCCTAAGAAGGATAGAGTATAGGGGCTGTACTAAAGGGGTGCTTCTTAGGGATATTCTAAAGTGCCTACCAATGAAAACAATGATGGTTGAGTACCTTTGCCTGTCCTTGTGTTTCTTTTACTACCTTCACAGTTTTGATTATTTTTTTGCAGTAGTGTTAAGTAGAAAAACAGAACTATTCCTTTGTCTTTCAGGGGTCTGCAGTCACCTCCTTGGGAAAGCTACACACATTCTAATACACTGAGACTAATTCACACAAATATATTCTGAAAGAGAAGTGGGCATATTCTGTCTACCTAGAGACAGGTTTAATAAAGAAGTTAAAATGTAGTTCCTTTATCAGTATGATTTTCAACACTGTTGTAAAGGCTGACAAAAATTCTTCTTTATGAGGACCTCTCTTATTCTTTGTATATACATGAATACAAATGTATATGTGAAATACTTTCACTTAGATTCATATTTTTTGATAATAATATTCTAAAGCATTTGAATTTTTGCTAAATTTAAAATTAATAGCCAACTTCTTTAATGTTAAGTATTGTCCTGAAAACTAAGTGTTTCATTTTGCAGACCATGCACTGTGTCTCTTAAGGAAACACTTCGTATTTTCTGTTTAATTATCTATTTCCTGTTGATCAGTGTCAGTAGCTTGTCAAAAGAAATTCAAGGACACCCTACTTTGGTATATATGCAAATAAGATTCAATTACCTCCAATGAGTTTGCAAAACTTCCCTAAGTCTTTAATTTGCAAACATGGGGATTAACTCAAGGGAATTTGATACTGATGCCAAAGATGTTTCATAATTACTGCAATTTAAACTTTCATCCTTAAGACTCAGAAAATCCCTAATGCAGCTAATTTCGATGACTAAAACTGGTAACATACAATACAAATAAAACTGGTCAACTTCATCATCTTATTTCCAGGATAATTTTTCTAAAATTAAATGTTTTCTCCTAAAACATAACATTGGGTCTCAGAATGCAATATCTCAATGTACAACATTTGGGCACATAGATCTAAAATACATTGGAAAAGTCTCAGAAACCATCTCTTGGCCTTGTCCAGTGCTCCTAGCTCTGGCTCCTATTTCTCCCCTGAGCAAGTCATAGAAAGCACAGTTGCTCTTCCCCAAGATGTGCACCAGAAGTCAGAATTCCTCTCCCCAAATAAGTCATAAACCCAGAAATGTACTCTCTCCCCTTTTCTTCCTTCAGTGTTTTTAGTGTCTTATTACATAACCAGAATGAAGGAATGCTACACAGAAAGCAAGAAGCTAAAAAGACAAACCTTACTGCATCCCTCCCCACCATACACCACCACCACTGTCACCACCAGCTCTTAGTCTCTTGCTATTACATCATGTTTTTTTTTCCCTATTTCACTCCTGAATGGCAATCATATTGGTTCTTAGGGAGAACCTAAGTGATGAACAAACAGATAGCATGTTTGGCTCTTCCTTCTTGTTAACCTGTTTTTTGTTAGAGTAGGGTAAGCCTTATGATGAGTAAAAAAGGAAAAAGATATCAAGAAAGGTATCAGTTTCCTGCCTTATGTAAACCATGTCTTTAAATGAAATATCACTGTAATAGACAAACTACTGGAGCTATATATGCTAGCTAATTTTAAATTGTGTCTCAAATCATGTTAAATAAGTAAACAGCAATAGAAGCTCATTTTCTACATGAGTGGAGAAATTTGTTCTATTTTGTTGAAAAACTTCAGCTGTCTTTGTTCTAGTCACACATTGACTTACACCTTCACATATTTACATATTTTAAAATCATTCACACATCTAAAGCAATTGATCACTCATTGAAAAAAATTCTGCACAAAGTCACTGGATACTAAAATAAGTAGCAGTCCATAAACTTGTTTTTTTGTTTGTTTGTTTGTTTTTCTTCCGGTACCAGGAATCGAACTTGCAACCTTGCGCTTGCCAGGCAGGTGCTGTGCCACTGAGCTAAATCCCTAGCCTCAGCAGTCCATAAAATTGATAAGCTCATGGTACGGTAAAATATATTTTATTTTATTAACAACTACATAATTATTGCAGTGAATTGTCCAATTCTGATGAAGAAAATTAAGTATTAATTTCTCTGCTTTTCATAGATTAAATAATTATATTTATTACACATTTTTCTCTTCACTCTCTCATAAATTCTCTTCCAACAAGGTGGTCTACCAATCACCTGACACTGGTCTTGCCTATGTCAGTAACGATCTCTGCCTTATCCATTCCACTGCCTACTTAAGCAAGCAGCAGTCTTTGACACAGTTGATCACACTCTCCCTTCTGAAATACTGTCTTGACTTCACCCAGATTCCAGACTTTCATACGTTTCTAAATTTTATGCAGCTCTCGAGGTGAGTCTCCCTCTTCTCCCAGACTACTAAATTTTCAGATGATGGTGAGTTACTCTTCAGGTCTCTTTTCTTCTTTTTCTACATTTACTCTTTGGGTTACTTTATCTATTCTTATAGTTTCATGTACTGCACATACACATACATACATATGTACACATACACATACACATACATGTAACCGTGTTAATGACTCTGAGATCTGCATCTCTACTGAAATTCAGCCTTGTAGAGCTTTTGTTCTGGGAGAAGTAGCTGGCATTCAGAGTGAGAACCAGCTTTTCTAATAGATATCTACAACAAGCACAAGGATGGAGGAGATCACAAATGCTGGCTTTCTGCCTTTCCCAGGTTGAAATAGAAACTCAAGGCTAGAAGCTGAGAGGGCAGTGAGACCCTGTCTTTTGACTCATCTAGAATAGTTCCTTTAAAGAGGAGAAGAGAGGCTAGGGAAGTCATTTAGCCTCACATGCTGTCAGTTCTGACTGTTCTTTGATTCAGGCTAGAATCATAAAAGCTGTTAGAGAAAAACAACAAATTACTTATAACATTACACCTACTAGAACTACTATGGAATTATCAATATGAAGCCTATAATCAAGGAGAGCTTAGAGGGAAGTTTTTCTAGCCCAAAATGAAAACACCTGTCAACCCAGGTTAATACACCCTGTAAAACTATCTTTCACAGTCTATGGAGACAATAGGATCTTCTTTTTCAAAGAGCACCATAATAAAGTCATAACTACCAACTACCCCTGCAAAAAATACTCAAAGATATCAAACAGAGACCATAAAATCAACATCACCACAGGATTTAATGGAATGAAACCATCAAGCAGGGTGAACTGTTAAATAAATGGGAAAAATAAAGTAAATAAACAGAAGAATAAGGCAATGACAGAAATCTGTCAATAGGTTTCAATAATAACTCTCAGTAAAGATGGTACCCACACTACAACCAAGAGAAATGGATTGGTAAACTGGATCACAAATCAAAATCACGTGATTTACCATATACAAGGAACACTTAGCTTTTAAAGAAGCTCATAGATTAAAAAGCAAAAGATGGAAAGCAGTATTCCTTTCAACAGGAGCCCAAAAGCAATTAGGAATAGCTCTCCTATATTCAGACAAAATGGACTTCGAGCCAGAAATGACGAAAGGAAACAGAGAAGGTCACTACATACTTGTAAAGAAACAATTCAACAGAAAGAGATAACAATTTACTGGCATAACCAGTAAATACTGGCATGCTCAACTTCATGAATCAAATGTGACTGAAAATAAAAGATCAAGTATACATTAGAGCAATTACAGTGGTGAACCACAAGACACAAATTTCACAAATAGATCAATTAGACAAAAATTCAATTAGGTGTCAACACATTTAAAAAATGTTCTTAATAGATGTCTATACAGTGTTCAACCCAACAACAACAACAACAACAAAACACAAATTCTTCTCAGCAGCATGTGAAAATTTTTCCAAACACACCAGATAATAGACTATAAAGATTGCTTAAGTAAATATAAAGCAATCTAAATAATTCCATAAATATTATCAGATCATAGTGCAATGAAGCAAAATTAATGGCAAAAGAATGCAAAAAATCATGAAAATATATGAAATTTAATTCAATCTTGAATAATCAGTGGGTCACAGAAGAAATCAAAGTTACTAGAATCAACTGACAGTGAGGCCAAAACAACAAGGTGGAAACAATGGGACAGAAAGAAAGCAGTCACAGGAGGGAAGTTTAAAGCTGTCAATACTCACATAAGAAAAACACAATCCCAATTAAGTAACCCAGTGAAGTCCTAGTGGTACAGTCCTGGAAAAACAATTGAAATGAAAAACTCGTATATGGATGAAAATTATAAAGATCAGAGTGGAAGTTCATAAAAGTGAGACTAAAATTTTATAAAATTTAATTAATCAAAGAGTTATTTATTTGAAATGATAAACAGAATAAACAACTTTTAACTAAACTTAACAGGAGAAGAAAGAAAAGACCCATATCAATGCAATTAGAAATGAAAAGGCAAAATGACCATAGACATCCCTGAAAACCAGAGGATTATAAATAATTTTTGAAACTCTATATTTGAATAAAGTAAAGAATGTAAAAGAAATGGTCAGAGTTCTAGACATATTTGAATTACCAAAGCTAAACCAAAAAGATGTAAACAATTCTGAATAATAAGCAATAATTTTGGTGAGTAGTAAAAACCTGTTAACTAAGAAAAAGCCAAGACCCACTGTATTCACCACTGGATTCTGGAAAACCTTCAGGGAATATCAAACATCAATACCTCTCAAGCCCTTTAATGAAATTAAAGAAGTATTACCAAACCTATTCATCGAAGGTAGCATTAGTTTAATAATATACCAGACAAGAGCTTAACAAAAAAAGAAAATGACAGGGCAATCTCTTTAATGAAGAAGAGGCAAAAATCTTCAACAAATTAATGGCAAACAGAATGTAACAAATCATTAAAAAGGTCACACAACACAGTCAAATTGGCTTCATACCCAGGATATGAACAAGGATGGTTCAACATAGGCAAATCAGTAAATACTGTACACCACATAAACAGAAGACAGGACAAAAATCATCTTATTATCTTAACTGATGCACAAAAAACTTTGAAAAACAATTTGACATCTACTCATGATAAAAAAGAACTCTGAAGAAAATAGGCACAGAATCTCATAAAAAACAACTATGACGAACCTACTGCCAAGAGTTAATTTAAACTTGGAGGTATGATAGCCATTGGGAAATGATAGGAAAGCACTCAAAGGTAAAGGGCAACTGGGATGTGGGAAAAGAGAAGGGAAAGAAGGAGAAATTTTGTATGTATGTGTATGCAGGATATTCAACATGGCTGTTCTTCTGTCTTGTATTTCTTTGCTGAAAGAAACTGTCACTGAGTCTTTGGTTGATCAATATTGCATGTCTCTATCTGTTTTCATGAGAAACCACTTTGAAGATATCAATATGTAATACAACAAGCATTGTTAATTTCCTACCACTTTGGTTGTAATTCTGTATTGTCTGTACTGTTCTTTTGCTATTTTGTAAAAGGTTGTCTGTCTGTTAATGTTTTCCTCCTTTTATTTTTAAAATTAAAAAAAAAACAAAAAAAAATGACATTTAACAAGGAAAAACTGAAAGCTTTGTTCTAAAACAAAGAACAAGAATAGGATGTCTATTCTCACCACTCCCATTCAGATCAGTACTCAAAACATTAGCTAGAGGAACTAGGCAAGAGAAAGCAATAAAAGAAATACATATAGCAAAGAAAGAAATCAAACTATCCATTGCAAATAACATTATTCTGTATGTACAATACCCAAAATATTTCACCAAAGATTCCCAGAACCAATAACTAAATTCAGCAAAGTAGCAGGATACCAAATCAATACAGAAAAATCAATAGAATTCTTGTACACCAATATTGACCCAAATGAAGAAAAATCAAGACTATAATACCATTCATAGTAACATCAAAAAATTAAAGACCTGAGAATTAATCTAACCAAAGAATGGAAAAATCTCTGAACAAAAACTTTAGTACTCGGAAAAAGAAGTTTGAAGAGGATATCAGAAAATGGAAAGATATCCTATGTTCCTAGACAGGCAGAACTAACATTGTCAAAACAGCCATACTACCAAAATTGTTATATAGGTCTAACTCAATCCCAATGAAATATCAGCAGCACTCCCCACAGAATTAGCAAAAATAATCCTGCCCAAAGAGACCCAAAATAGCAAAAACAATCCTGGGCAAGAAGGGAAGAGCATAAAGAATCACAATCTCAGATTTCAAAAGATTCCAAAGTTACAGCAATGAAAAACATAGCACTGTCATAAACACACACGTGTAGATCTGTGGAGCAAAAAAGGGACTGAAAACCAACCCCAGGAACATTCAGCCATCTAATCTTCCACATGGGGGCCAAAACCATAAACAAGGGAGAAGGGAGCTTCTTCAACAAATGGTGCTGGGGAAACTGGTTATCCACATGCAGTAGATTGAATCTAGATCTGTATCTCTCAAGAGGCACTAAAATAAAACAAAAATAAATCCAAAACCCAGATATTAACACAAAAACACAAGCTGCTAGAAAATATAATTGCTAAAATTCTCGAAATCATAGGCACAGGACCTTCTGAACTGAATCCCAACTGCAAAAGAAATAACACCAAAAATAAGCCAATAGTATTGTATCAAATTAAGAAGATTTTTCACAGCAAAGCAAACGACCAATAGTGAACAGACAAGGTACAGAATGGGAAAACGTTTGCCAATTATTCGAGTGGAAAACTAATAGGTAGCATATTCAAAAATCTCAAAAAAGTTAGATGCCCAAAATGAAAGACCAAATCTAAAAGTGGGCAAATAATATGAATAGACACTTCTCAGAAAGAGAACAACCAGCCAACGAGAACATGAGAAAATGTTTGGCATTTTTGGCCATGAGAGAAACACAAAAACAACACTGAAATTTCATCTACTGCAGCATGAGTGACTACCACCAAAAATTCAGAAAACAACAAATGCTGGTGAGGCTTCTGGGGAAATGGAACTTGACATTGCTGGTGGGAATGTAAACCAGTACAACCACTGTGGAAATCAGTACCAAGATTCCTCAAGCAACTAAAACATAGAAATTCTATTGGACCCGGATATTTCTCTTCTAGGTGTCTTACAAAACATGACACACACATCCCCATGTTTGTGACAGCACAGTTTTAGTAACTGGGGCTTGGAAGGGGCCTACATGTTCATTGACAGATGAATGGGCAAAGAAAACTGAGGTATCTTTACACAATGGGGTACTACTTAGCTCTGAGAAGAAGGACAGCTTGTGTCATCTGTAAGAAAGTGCATGCACCTGGCTATCATAATGCTAGGTGAAATAAATCAGACACAAATTGTTAAAAATCCTTTTATAATAGAAGAACAATGCACAAATAAAGAACAAAATAAAATTTAGGTAGTAGGACACAAGGAGATAGTTGTTTTACAGCCAAGAAGAGGATCTAGAGAGATGGAGAAGAAAAGGATAGAAGGGAAAGGGGACGTGTAAAAGAACAATATGTGATATATATATGTACCAACTCCCCACATTGTATGTATTCATTTTGTATTGCACTTATTAATGAAAAAAGAAAGTCCAAAATTTATTTGAGATTGATTGTTTTGGGATGTGAGGGTAATCTTAATTATGACATCAGATCTCACTGATGAATGTAAAGACACTTTATTTGGAAGAAAACTATAATGGGAATTATGTCCATTTTAACTATCACCACATGCACTGTTTCACAGATTAAAGTGAAGTATACCTTACCACTTGGTATGGGAAATATATTGCGCAAAATCGCTTAGAAATACCAAATACAATTTTTCAAAGAAAATAAAATGACCCTCTCAAATTTAGCAATGAATTGTGTAATCAACCTTTATATTAATATTGTTCCTTAGACAATATAAAGGCTCTTACAGTATTTATTGATTAGTCAAAAGGAAGTTTATAACCCCAATTCTGCAGAAATTGTTCCAAGCATTTTTCTAGCTTTTGATATTTATCTGTACATACCATATGAATTTAAATTGTGAGTATTCAGTAATTAAAATGTTGAATTTGTTTACTGCTTTCATGGACTTTTGTCTTGGAAAACATATGTTTTTAAAATGCACCAATGATCAATTAAAATTACTATACAGGTTTTTAAAGGAAGTTACATAGTTTAGAAATGAATAATAGAGATTTAGATATTCAATATATTCAGCTACTTACACCATGCTTGCACATAGTATCATATATAATTATTGTTCTTTTTCTTACTATTTGATAACAATTTAGATGTGTGTGATCAAATAACCCGCAACTGCTCTTGGAAAATCTAAGAAAAATGACAGAAATATAAATGCAGTCCATGCAAATAAAATACAAATACAGTTGATTCTCAATATTTGCAGTACTTTTATTCCATAAAGTTCCCACAAATATTGAACTAGAAAATGCTAAAGCACTGCTCTAATGAAAACTTCATAACATTTTCAGTAACCAAACACTATATAAAATTGTTCTATGTTTCTACTTAAAAATCACTTATTAAATATACATTCTTGATTAATTAACATTTAACTCGTAGAAAACAGCACTATAAATATGTCTGAAGGAAGCTTATCTAATGCTTGTATTCTGTCTCTAAGGCACATTGCATCTTTCACACATTTAGAAGAAACACTAGACAAAGCTTTCCCCTATGCTTAGGGACCATTTTAAACAGTGAAATCAACAAAAGTGTGAAACATGCGGGACTGCAGGGGGAAAAAAAGACACTTGTTTGCAGTACAAGAGCCAAAACAAGAAGGCAGAACATCAGCGCCACTTTGGTTGACTTCTGCTGGGAATGTGGATGTCTTCTGACTTAGATTTTGATGCTCTGTGCAAATGACCACAATAGCACCATGCTGTTTATTTTGTGGTTGCAAATAAATTCCTGCAAGTGGGCAAATCCATAGATCCATATTACATGAATAATGGCAATCAATTGTATGTGTGTGAAACAGGCCAGCTGAATTTATATGTTTGTGGAAGGCAGGGAGAATTGTATCCAGAGAGCTTCCCTAACAAACCCACTGCTCACAAATCCACTGCAGAAACCAAAGTTGTTTAGATTTCTGGAAAACTTAAGGCATTTCTAGTCTGTGGCTAGTTAGAATTGTTGGTTTATTAGTGTCATGATGTTTTTCAGAAGTGAGCATATTTTTTATCCTTGAGGTATTCAATTTTATTTTGCCTCATAGTTGCTGGATACACATGATGCTTGTAGGACAGACAAAATTTTAAATATAATCTGCTAGTTCACAAATTCTTAAGCCCAGAAATCAGCCTTTTTTAAATAAAATATTCATTTTCCTTTGCTGAGCTTCTATATTAAAGATGAGACAACTTCCAACTAACTTATTAAATACAGATTATAAACTTCAAATTCATGGTCAGTGATCAGCAGAAAAATTTAAAGCAACATTTGTGCATAATTTGCCGGACTATATTTTGTAAAAATTTCATATTTACCTCTAATTGAAATGAAACATTTAAGTTGTAATATATATACATATATCACCTATATGTACATGTATATCCATGAATGTATACACACATATTGTAACAGGAATGGATAGTAAGAAAATAGTGCTTACATATTATATATATTCTACTATGTTTTAGCACTAAAATAATCAATTGACATGACTAATTTATCAACATTCTTATTAATTTGATAGATGTTGAAAATTGATACTGTCATAAACATATGGATCAGTGCTTGATACTAATTTCCTTCTGAGAAACACATATGATTCATATTTAACTGCTAAATCTGGTCATAAAAATGAGAGCACTGCTTGATTTTAGTACCTGCATTTCAGTATAGTTTATGTTACTTTCAATATAATTGCACTTTTAACTCAAAACTGCATTTTCTCAGTATCTTCCTTAGCATGAGACCTCCCAGAAGACAGCCTCAGCAATTTTATGAAATCATGTTCTTTTGTGTGTGCTTTCGGTACCTGCATAAGCTCTGAGATGAATACTGCCTACTTCCTAACATCATTTCGATTTCAGTCACTTTTTAATAGTACTTGATGGGGAAAAAATGAAAATATTGTGAGAGCAAAATTTTCATGTCGTTCCAGAAATGGATAATTTCTAAACCAAAAGAAAAAAATTTACATTGAATGTGGCAGAAGGCCTTAGCATGGACTCCTTTTTCTATAGAAAATAAAAGTCTTTCATTCCAGGATATATACACACATATGTATATCACATACATAAAACACACACATATATGTCATGAATTACTGAGAACATTAAAAAATTAGCTCACTGAGTTGGATATCCAAATATGAGAATGAATGTCTTTATTCATTACATAACAGTTTTGGAAAGGATGTATTAGAATCAAGAAGGTAATATGTGCTGTATACTATAAGTTATCTAACAGAATAAAAGAAATCTAACATTATGCATTTCAACATTCTGAGAACCTAATATGTATCAAGCTTTGTGGAGAAGATGCTTAAGAAAGTTTATTCTTGAAAGGCATGATAATTGCTTTATGATCATCAGATAGAGTCTAAAAGAGAAGACACAGAGAAGAAATGGTTGTAACAGTAAACAGTGATGCCCAATGAGAAATTAAGTACAAAATACAGTGACAGCCTAGGACGGAAAAAGGTAACCAAACTTATCTGCTGTATATGAATCATGAAATGCTTCACACACATCACATTTGTGGATAAGTAGGAGGTCGCTAGGCAGAAAGTGAAATTTCAACCAGAAATAGCCTCTTAGACGAAGATACACATCAAATCTGGAAAGTCACGAGCAGTTGTGTGGAACTGTACTGATGAATATGAACCTCAAACTGTATGTTATGAAGCACCACGGTACTGAAGAACTTTGATAAAGGATTGGATAGTAGATTTTTCATTCAGGAAGATCACTAAAAGGAAGAACACCAGCAGGCAAATGACACAACAAAGACCTCTTAGCACTTTCCTGAGGTAGCCCAAGGAAAAGATGAAAAAAGCTTGAAGTAGACACAGAAATCAACAAATGAAGAGATAAAATCTCATTAAAAAGGAGACTAGAAAAGTTTTAGTATTTGATTAGTTATGTGAAGCTGAAAATGTAATCTAAAATAATGTTCAAATTTTGCTCAAACTAAATGTTTGCTAGGTCTCACAAGCAAGAAAGCAGACAAGGAAGGATGGAACGGAGGAAAATGCATTAGATTATTGATATGAGAAACACTAAGTTGATGTGAAGTGGACACAGTCTGTAGGAAGCTAAAGTGTAGATGCAAACACTAGATTTGATGGGGAGCCCTGAACTTAGCAGATACCCATTCCAGTCTTTTTTTCCATTGTAATCTTACTCCCTTCTCTATCTTAGCATCTCAGCCCTATGCAGTGGTGAGCACTTGTGTGGCTAGGAAATAACTAGAGTACAATGACACGGATGGCACCTTAGAAAGTGCTTTTAAAAGCACTTTTCCTTTGAAAGTTTCTGAAGAGAGGACATCATTAAGCTATCCATATACCCACTTCTAATTTCATCCACCACTGACTGCTGAAGCTCTGAGGAATAGGGGTGTCAAGATTTATTAATCATAAGAAGACCTGGTGCTATGACACCACTGTGTCAACTTTCAGAGAGTAAGTTGCTGCCCTGCAAGCTGGAGCTGCACAGGATTCGGTCTTTGACTCAACGCAAAGCTAATAAGCAACTTGTGGGCTTCAGTATCACTCCCTTGATCAACATATCCTCTTTATATACTACTTCTAATTGTTTTGACCTCTCTCTTGTCTCCATCTACTGGCTGCAAGTCTGGATTCCTGGCTCTCTTGCTGTGCACACACCTTCCAAATTTTATGAATTTCCAGATACTTCGATGCTGGGCTTCTCTGAATTTGTACACTCTGTGTTCATGCACACTTTCTCCACCCACATGCCAACATATACTTGACCTCACCCTTAACATTCAGGTACTGCCTGAGCAGATCAGGGCTACCATGACAGTTCTCTGCGCGGGTGCTGCACCTCTCTGTGCTCTATGATACAGCTTCTTATTAAGGCTGAAATGAGATACAGCAAAAATTCAAACTACGCATGTAAGAGAGTCAGGTATGAGAGCCCCATTTTCCTCTGGGTGACAAATTCTTTCACTATTCATATTTCCTATGGGAGCATTCCGTTCTTATTTTTCCTGACATGTATTTTTGAGAAAATTTTTGAAAAAGAAACTTACTTCTTCTAGAGAAAATATCTACAGAAGTCATCGTAGGAGTGGAATAGAGATCTGACTACAAGGGACAGACATTCTAAGTTACCTAAATAAAGCTGTGAATATCACATACAGAAAGTCATCAAACCTGGAAGTTTGATTTGGTATAGCTACATCACTGAAGTCACCCTGGTAGATATATTTTATACTTTTAATTTCTACTAAAGTTATAAAACATTGCTGAACAACCATGCAATGCAGGAAACATCACATTTACCTAACTTCTTTCCATGCCGGTAATATTTAGCTTTTACTGTACTTTCTAGCTTTCCTATGTCCATTTTCCTAAACATTTTGCTCCAAATTGTATAGCAGATGTAACATTTACTCAACATTTTATATGGCATTTATTTTCATCATTTGACTCACATACTCTGTTCATCTTTATCATTCTATTTGATTTTCTTTATTTTTTTGTGGGTACAGGGAATCGAACTCAGGACCTCACATTTGCCAGGCAGGCTCTGTGCTGCTGAGTTGTATCCCCGGCCCTCCTCTCTTTGATTTACATATTTTTATTATGGTCAAGGTGTCATAACTTCTTTGGTATGAATTAAAGAACTGATGTTAATTCCAGTGATTAAAACCAGTTCATCTAGAA
Organism: Chinchilla lanigera; assembly: GCF_000276665.1. NCBI lineage: Eukaryota > Metazoa > Chordata > Mammalia > Rodentia > Chinchillidae > Chinchilla > Chinchilla lanigera. The sequence continues at coordinate 7,449,185 of NW_004955412.1, read as the reverse complement.
ATGTGTATCTTGACACTTGCTAATCTCCATTATGTTTTATTTTCCTTACTATTTATCATCTGCTAAAATATTATGAATTTTACTTAATTTTCTTTATCTCTCCACTTCCACCTAAGTGAAGAATTTTCCTTACCCTCCTGGAATAGGAATAGTTTCTATACTGTATACTTGAACTAGGAATAGTTTTTATATTTTTGTGTACTTACACATATTTATTACATGAATAAACATCAAGGTGAAAGACAGTTTTTATTAATAATATTAGATTCTTGGAACTGATGAACCAAAACTGGTAGATCAAAAATTATAGCTAACATTCGTTGAGGATTTATCACATGCTTGCGTTATTGTTACATGCTTATTCCCATTATTGACTTCACAGTATTGGTTAAAAGAAAGCCAGCTCCAGGGTGAGATCTCCTGAATTTAAATTACACATCCAGACTTTTCTACTCTGTGGTTTCAGAAAGATCATAGAAGATTAAATTGAAGCCTTTGATAATTAATTTGCATCACAGAGATAATAATTCTACTGAACTAATGGATTGCAAGGATAAATGAACAACCTATGATGACTGCTCAATAAAATGATGTCATTTTGAGTGACAGTAATCCTCCCAATAAACAAAGGGCTATGCACAATACTTGTCTCCATTTTTTAAAAGAGGAAGATGAAACATAGTGAGATGGAGAAAATTTTTGAAGATTACATTGCAAATTATAACTTCAGATCACTCTGACCACAAAGCTCATAATCAATGATGATAAAACCCATATTCAGCCACTTGGCAAGTAAAGTCAGGAGAAGATTTGGTCTCTTACTGAGTCTTACATGTTTTATTAAATGTCAATTTCGTTAAAATAGCTTTTGTACTAGGGATTCCACCAGCAATAGTATAATCACGCAGCTGGGATTTTATACCTCCAAAGAGTCTGAAAAGAACATGATAGGTACATAAACACTTAGCCATGTACGGATAGCACACGTGCTGATCACTGTTTGAGTTAGTGTTGTCAATACACTGACAATGCACTGGCTACTGGTTCCTTTTCTTCCATCTCTTTCCCCTCACATTTTCTCCTTCTCGCTTGCCTCTCTCTGCTCCTTTCCTTTTCCTTCTCCCTCCCTGTCTTTCTCTCTCTCTCTCTCTAGTTCTTCAGTTTGTGAATGCACATGTACAGAAATTTAGTAATCTGCATGGGAATGACTATGCGATTGTCCTGAGTTTCTTTATAGTGAAGACTTATGAATCTTTGGTGAATAAATGTGTTATAGTAAATATTTGTGTATATACACGTACAGAAAGATTGAGGGAAAGAGTGAGAATAAGACAGAGCTAGAGATACTAGGGCTTCTAGGGCTGAACTCCTGGGGAAAGACATCTGTTACACATGCTCACTGGAAATCCATACACAGCTGCCTGGAAAAAATACATGTGGCTACTATCTTTTCATTTCTCTCAAATAGGGTCAGTGGAGTGAGCTCTTATTTACATAAGAAAATAGACACAGGAAACTGAGTAGGTGGTTAGAGAAAATTCCCTTTGTAATTTGCCAAATTTCCACACTGTATACTAAAAGAAAGATAGATCCTTGTTTTATTTGTTCTTTATTTCATGTCTCCTAAAATGTTGATGCTAAGCTATATGTTCATCAGAATTAAATATTGATTAAACATCAGGCATGGTGCTACATGCCTGTAATCCAGCGCTCAAGGCAGGCTGAGGCAAGGGGATCACTGTGAGTGCAAGGCTAACCTGAGCTACAAAGTGAGTTTAAGGTCAGCCTGAATTATATAT
>NW_004955412.1:7430145-7447286 GCF_000276665.1 Chinchilla lanigera | reverse complement strand
ATATATATTCTTTCAAAAAAGCCTGTCAGTTTTCACATGCAAATTTTAATATTCGTATATTTCTACTGATTTACATGTTCTACTAATCATCATGATAATCTGTCAACCACTGAAATACAATTCATGTCAGGCAAGTAAGACAGTTTTTAAGTAAAGAAAATCTAAACAATCCATAACACTTTGGTTGCCGGGTGTGGAAGTGTATGCTTATAATCCCAGCACTGGGGAAGGTGAGGCAGGAAGATTGTTGAGAGTTCGAGGCCACCCTGTGCTACAGAGTGAGCTCAACACTAGCCTGAATTGCACAGCGAGACCCTGAGTCAAAAAGACAAAAAAAAAAAAAAAAAAAAAAAAAACACTTTGGCATTTAATGGTTCAATAATAGATGAAGACTCTGTGTGTGTGTGTGTGTGTGTGTGTGTGTGTGTGTGTGTGAATCTAAAGCCATGGAACTATGACTTTTGGTCACATCTTTTGGTTGAGTATATTTATTATGCATTATTGTTTCTCTACTTCTAAAATTTCAACCTCAGTGAAATACAGCAAGCAAAGTGTTGTGTATTAATTCTATTTAGAGATCAAGATGGCGCTGGGTGCCACTGGAATGTCGTCCTAGAAATATCTGAAAATTTGCTACTCTTATAAATGGAAAATGCTGCAGAATTCAACCCCCAAAATTGCAAAATACTTGACCAAAGGAATGAAAGTGACACCTGTAGCACTGTTGTGTATTCATGAGCATATCTATCATCTATCTATCTATCTATCCTCTATCTATCTAAATGTTCCATATGAACTCTATTACATATGCCAGACACACAGCTGACATTCAATAATTTCTTCATAGGGAGGAGGATTTTATAGCAGATAGCGGCCCAGGGATTATGAGTCAGACCTAGGTTTCAACTTTAGGTTCAACACGTCTTAATTATATGACTTTGAACAATCTAATTAGTATACACAATTTTTACTTTACCTTCTGGAAAATGAACTTAATAATATCAATCTCATGGAATTACTGTGAAAGTAAAATACTGTATATATTTTATTATACATTAGCTCATGAAGTCTCGCTTACATCATCATCCATATCATTATTATCAATTTTTTTAAAGATTTTCACTTTTTAGATTAGGTAATAGAAACAAAATTAAAAGTGAAAACTACTAAAATCAAGTCAACTCACAAGGATGTTATTAGGAATCAGATCAAATTGCCCCATGAGATCCTGAAACAGGAGTGTTAAGATATAATTAAACAAAGAGGATATATAGAAAAGGAAAAACTTGCTGGGTGTGGTACCACACACCTGTTATCCCAGCACTTGGGAGGCTGAGGCAGGAGGATCACTGCAAGTTCAAAGTTAGTTGTGAGTTCAAGACCAGCCTGAACTTCATAGTGAGACCCTGTCTCAAAAAAATGAAAAAAGAGGAAAAACTAACAATACATGTGAATAGAATTCCTGAAGGTAAAAAGAAGGTAAGTTGAGACTTCATAGACTATTGTCAAAGGGTCATTGGGAGAACTAAAGGATTACATGCCTAAATTATCTATATCCTCCTTAGTTCAGGAACATACTTTCAAATTCTATGCCTTTCTAAGCATGTAAGTAGTAGATGCTTAGTAGTGGTAGAAGTAGAAACATCTAAGTAGACTTAGTAATAGAAGTAGTAGAAGCTTCTACTATTTAGTAGTAGAAGCACCTAAGCAGACTTGGTAATGTGAATTTACAACAAGAGTTGAAAAATTATTTCAAGGAAATGGAAGGTAATTCAGAGGATAATTTAATGAACGAATACAATTTGTTAATTCACTCATATTGTACAATAGTTCTAATTCAAGGTTAATATTTACAGTCTAGGTTTAGTTCCTAAATTTAACTTTTGGAAGAGATGTATTCATTTTATTAATATTATCTGGAGTGTTCCACTTACTGGCATGGTTTCTGTTAGTCTATTGGAATCCAAATGTAAAAGAAAACAACTTGCAAATTTTTCCATATATGATATGCATATATGATATGAATTCTTTAAAATGAGCTCCATGTGTTGTTCATTGTCCTTTCTGTGACAATAACAATATGGAATGGGTACGTCAAGTATGCTCTTTTGACATTTGTTTTATTTTGTTTTGTTTTTGTTTTTGAGGCAGAGTTTCTCTAAACTGCTAAACTGACCAGGTGGACTCAAACTTGTGATCATCCTGCCTCTACCTCCCAGTGTGCTGGGAAGTAGGTTCTATTTTAGAGAGTAGGAGGGTGCTTGCTTCCTATCTACACTTTGGTGCATAACTTATTGACATGTTTCTATGCCAACTAAAAATATATTTGTAGTTCTAACCATGACAGAGCAGGGTCACTGAATTTCAAACCCCTGTGGCTTACAAGAAATCTTAGCACACTTTTATGTAAAAATCATTTTGTCTTCCTAGTGTAAGAACCCGAAGGAATAAACAAAACCTGAAAGACAGAACAGATATTGCATAAAGCAAAGAAATTGCTCAAAGGGAAGGAACAACTAGAGAAAGAGAAAGGAGAAAAGAAAGAAAGAAGGAAGGGAAAAATATATATATAACTGTACTACTGATATCTATTGTTTTATTGAAATGAACAGTTAATGTTTAAATTTTTTACTAATTTTGCATGCTAATATCTGGTAATCTGGACAATTAATTTGAAGACAGAAATATGCAATATAACAACCATTGTTAAATTCCTACCATTTTGTCTAGCAAAGCTCTGTATCATTTCTAATGTTTTTGTTTATATTTTTTTATTCTCTTTAATGATTTGATCAATCTTGCATTCTTACATCTGGTAACCTGGGCAACTTTGCTGAAGATAATAATATGCAATATAACAACCACTGTTAATTTTCTATCATCTTGTTTTGAAATTCTGTATTATTTTTATGTTGTTTTGTTTTTGTCTTTGTTTTTGGTATTTTGTTATTTTTTTTCTCTTTAAAATAAACAAAGAAAAAATAGTTGGCCAAGGCAATAAATAAGTATGTGCTAAAGCAAAAAATGAATTCCAAAATGGGACAAAGCAATTAATCAACCAATTTTTTTTTCTTTTACCTATATATATGTGTCCTTTGGACGTGTCAGCTATGTGAAGTTGCATTTATACAACATTATGTTTCTTGACTCAATGTATATATGAAGGAAGCTGAGAATTGACTCAAAAATGCAATTTAGTACCTTCAAACACTCATTAGCGTCGTATTCAGCACAGTTTTTCTCAGGGGAGTGACTTCTGAAGTATTTTCATTAAATAAGGAGATTTTGCCTAGAAATAGGGTTTCCCTTCATTGTTAAAAGAATATTAAAATCCCAAGTCCAAAGCCATTTCTTTTAAGATATATAATTAACTACAACAATTTAGCAATTTGTCTGTGACTATAAATTTTTTACAAGTTGTGTTCAAATCACACAAGGCACAAAAATAAATATCAAGTTTCACTTTTATAAACAAAACAGTCATGCCAAAGTCTTTATAGCATTTGGGATAGAAATAATCACTAAATAAAGCTGAATCACCTGGTAGGTTTTTACCAACTTAGAAATGTATTTTTTAGTGCAGGAAATACTGAACAAAGGCATTCCAAGCATGCTTCTGTCTCGATGGAACTCTAAAACACGTCAAGGTATTGTTGAGGGCTGGGGATTTAGCTCAGTGGCACAGCGCTTGCCTGGCAAGCGCGACGTCATGAGTTCGATTCCTGGTACCGGAAAAAAAAATCAAAAAAGAAAAAAAAAAAAAAGGGTATTGTTGAGTGTACAGATATGTTGATGCAAAAGAACCTTGGGTGTTCCCCCTTGGAAAATAAGATGCAGTTAACTTTTTCCACTGAGTGTACATCTTCATTCATGGTTTTCAAAAGTGTTGTAAATAAGAGAGTAATTTGCCTTGAATGATAAAATTCCTCTTGCAAAAACACCAAAATAACTTGAAGTAATTGATTCAATTATGCTTTCTAAGTTGTTGCTTTGAAATTTGCAAGTCTCAGCTCATAAGTGGCTTGAAATTATTGATCCAGAAATCTTTTCATCTCCCACAGCATAAACAAAAGAAATGCACCTCATTTTGGAAGCAAAATATTTTCTTATTTTCCACAACAGAGTGAACCTTTAAACAATATAATGGATCACTGTGGGGAGCTTTACTCAGAGATGCATAAAATGAATGCAGTTTTACAAAAATGGTGTTTATGAGATCTCATTCAGCCTAAGTGTACATCTGTGTAAGATATTAAAGAGTCAAACTGTCTAATGGGCAACTGGCATGCATTTAGGCTTCAGTCAGCATTTTCTTTACTATGCTCCACAGATCACAGTAAGCCCAGAAAGAAGTCAGTTGCTAACACTGCTGAATTCTACCATTGCACAGCTGGATCACACAAATGCAATAACTAAAGAGTCACACCTTTAGATGAGTGAATTAAAAAGGTTTAGTTCAGATAAGATTTAGATTTAACAGTTCTTTCCATAAGCTGAAACATATCATACTATCTCAGACTTCATTACACAGCCCTAGGTACTTCATTTTGGCAGTTTTAGCAATGGGCTCTTTTCAGATTATGAAGATCTCTTCTATCCAAGTTGCCTAGCAGCAAGCATCAGAGAGACTGGAAACTTGAAACATTCTGATAGTATTTTAATTAAAGTTGCAAATGTGCAATTATTCATTTAGATGTTTGCAGCATTAGCAGATATTTATTGTGCGGAGGGATAAACGGAACAAAGTGCTAGCCAAGGGGTTTTTTTGTAGATTGTTGAAAAATGACTAATTTGAATATGAAAGGAGAATTTCATTAGTGCATGTAGATGGCAAAAGAATTAACCAGAACATCTCTTCCACTGATGAATCTAAATCTGTGCTCCTTGTGGTAGTAATACAGAAGGCTTAACCCCGGCATTCTTTTAACAGCTATAAACTATAGCAAGGGTTTTCTTCTCAGGAAGTAACACAATTTTGAATTTCCACCATGATAATCATCTATTTATTTGTGGTAAAATATTCTTCTTAAAAACAGAATAAATTTAATCAGAATTCTCTGCAATATATGAATCTAGGTACAGAATGGAAATACTCCAATAGTATGTCATATTAGCTTCAAATCTGAATGCATTTCCAAGATGCATAACCTGAATGTAGAAATTCATCTTTGTGCAAGATTGGACCAATCTCAGGACGTCTACCTTAGTTTGTTAAGGTTTCTTTATATGAACCTCATGCAAGTTTTGTGTACCTCTTGTAGGGTATCTTTGTTCATCTAAAAATTATTTTTCCTTTTGTTGTTGAGATTCTTTCTTGCTGAGCACAGGATTGTAGACTGAAAGACTTTTGAGGTGCCACTGTCTCCACCTCTTCAAATGTTGTTCCACTTTTTTGGTCCTCAGAATTCTCAGGACAAGTCCGACAGTGATTCAAATTGCTGCCCTAGAAGCAGTGTGGCATTTCTCCATAGCTGATTTCAGTATTTCACTTTTCAGTTATCATTTGTAAAATGCCTACTTGTGATGCCATTTTTATTAATTCTCCCACTTATTCACGGAGGCTCAGAGAATTGTGAATTTATACTGTCTTCAATTTAGGGATATTTTTAACCTTTATGGTGGATTAACTAATAGTCAACTTGTAACACCCCGCTGAACTGGATCAGGGTGGAGCTGGGTTTGGAAGGCCACCAAATATTTGTTGTCCACAGCATAAAAAGATAACTGGAGGGGAAGACGGTGCTGCTGGTTCCCCTAGAGAAGCTTGTCGCGCTGCTTTTCCTGATATGGACTCAGTTGTTCTCATCATCAGAGGAGCTTGGTCCTCATTGAAGCTGAGGATGGCTGCAGTTCTCTTCAGGAGAGCTCTGGTCCTTACCTTGAGCATTGCTCTGTGGTTCTAGCACAGATCCCTCTGCCTGCTGACGTAGACTTTCTAGCTTTCACCGTTGACCCCTGGGCTTTCCCAGTGCAGATCCTTGATACAGACTTGCCTGAGACATTGTTGTGAGCTTTAGGCCTCCCGCTGGACTCACGGAGGACATTGTCATGGGCTCTAGGCCTTCAGCAGGACTTGTGCAGAACACTACCTTGGATCCAGGCCCTCAGCTGGGTTCTTTGGGCCTCTAGTATGTGGACAGATCTCCTGTACTCTTTTACATTTGACTCTTTGGGGGAATAATTCAAAATAATCCTGTAAATTATGTGCCCTGTATTAAATCTTTTCCCTTGTAACCCTGACTACAACAGCTTCGATTTCTAAAATTAATTTCTGGGTTTTTTTTATAATCAGTTTTTGAAATTTCAATTTCATTTATGCTGTATTTCACTAAATGGCAAGGATTGCATTATTTTTTAAATGAGTTTCACCAATATGTACTTGATACTGGATATTTTTATTTTGACAAGTTTACCATTTCCTATTCATTTCAATAGTGTTAGGTATATTATGTAATTTTTTTTAAACTTTCAAATATATTAGCCAAATCCTCACCTGGTACACTGTCATTGGTTTAGTTGTCCTGTTTTTCTCTTATGCATTACAAATATATTTTATTTTACTTTAAGAATAAATATAACAGCTGCTTTAAAATACTCATTTCCTGTGTTTTAATTCCAGTGTCTTGGCTATTTTAAGATTTGTGTCCATAGGTTGTCTTTGCTCTTGAGATAATATACTTTGCTCACATATTAAGTAATTTTTAACTATAATTAGGACATGGAAAAGTATGCACTAAAGAAAATAATGGACCCTAATCTATTTCTTCAAGGATATTTCTTTATTCACTTCCTTATTAGAAGATTAAATTAAAACTAAAAATGTTGAAAAAACACCTAAAAATGCTGGTATCCTTGGGATGGAGGGTAGTTTAAATATTAACTTAGTGGGGTTTTTTGCCTTAGCTAATATGGTTACATTTATCCTACACATGTACAGTTGAGGAGAAAAGTTTTGCATGACATTTTGGGTGTTTTCCTTTAGTATTACATTTTTGGGGTTATAATCCTCAAATTTCATTGACTACAGTTGAGCCAAAATCTAGTCTTGTATTTTGCAAGCCAGAAAACCAAAAAGTTTCTATAGAATATTTAGTTCTTCTTGATGCTGGCTGGAACTTGCCCTTGGGATAAATACTGTGAGAAATACAAATTTATTTCTTAAAATAATGACCTCACTTTGTTTTTTGCCTAGACTTATATACTATCTTATGTCTTCAGGTGATTTTATTATTTTTTCCACATTTTATATTTGTCTGACACAAGTATGATTCGGTGGCAACTACTGTAACATTCTGGAAGTTTATGCTAAGAACACTGTACCAGAGCTGGGTATGGTGGCACATGCCTGTGATCCCGATACTCGGGAGGCTGAGGCAGGAGGATCGTTACAAGTTCAAGACCAGCCTGGGCTACAAAATGAGCTTAAGGCCAGCCTGAACTGCATATCTAGACCCTGTCTCAAAAAGACAAAAAAAATACTGCACCAAGTTATCTCATAATAAGTGTCAGAGCATATACTAAATAGAACTTGGAAGAATTAAAATTAATGTAAGAATTACATATCCTATGTACAAGTCATTATTTCTGAAGTTCCTCAATAAAAACAACTTGGTAATTTTGAATTTATCAACAAGTATGTTATCAGTCTAAGACAAGCAATGGATTTGGCAGTTGTTTGCTATTTGTTACTCTCCATGAATTGTATATCATAATAATATTATCAACATAGATTGGTGATATTAACCAGCTCTATTTGCTTTGCCTCTATCCATGTAACCCAAATTCACAGAAGTGTTGGGGTGGTATAGCTAGATAATTAGTATCATTAAAAAATCATAGTTCCATAACCAGTGTTTATTAAGATTTTGAGTCATTTGCTTGTTTTGTCACAATTATTGATATGTAGTAATTGTGTAATTAATAAGTTCCACTGAGACATTTTTATACATATATATATACATATATATATACATATATATACATATATACATATATATACATATATATATACATATATACATATATACTGTGCTTTGATCATATTCATCCTGTTATCTCTCTTCTCTTGCCTTCTTCTCTCAAGCTAAATTTTTGTAGACTTAAATGCCTATTCTTATGAACTATCTCTTTAAAAGAAAAGTTAAAACATTTTGAAATTAAAAAAAGGGAGAAGGCAGATATATTTATGTTATGAAGGAATACTGTTTCTAGTATCTTATCCAATACAATGTTACTATTTTTAAAAATATCACATCTCAAAATCATCTAGAGATAAATCAAATGAAACATTAGCTAAATTAAACTGATAGAAAAATGACCATAATTTGTACAAATACTGTGACCTTTACTTGGCTTTCAGGAGTACATAACAAGCTTGACCCAAAAAAAAGCCAACATGTTTTTGTTGCTGTTCTCATCCTTAGGAATGTTCTTATGATTTATTTTTGAGTGAAAATACTTTCCACAAAGGAAATGCCTACACACTTAGGCTACTGATGAGGACCAGGTTGTCCAGTCTTTGTGTGAAATTTTTGAGTTGCTTTTCAACCACAACTTCATGCAGTGTTGCCAAGTAACAAAATGCCAAGACAAAATCTGGCCTTTTAGAAAATAGTGAAGACACTGTAGAACGATGTTCCTTGGAACATGACTTTTCCTGGAACATTCTTCAGGGGATACACTCAAATCCTGTGCTCCTGGATGGGTTCTGCACCGTGGGAGCTCTTCAATCAAGACACTGAATGTGGAAAAACATAACAAAATATGCCATAAAAACTTATCAGCTAAGCAAGGCATCGTGGCACATGCCTGTAATCCGAACACTCCGGAGGCTGAGGCAGGAGGATCGGTGTGAGTTCAAGAGCAGCCTGGGCTACAAAGTGAGCTGAAGGCCAGCCTGAATTGCATATCTAGACCCTGTCTCAAAACGACAAAAAAGCAAAACAAATAAAAACTATCAGTTATTCTTAGGAATGTAATTTAAGATCTGTGATTTTGCAAAGTAGTTTGACATTTGTGAAAGAAAGTAGCTTGAAATTTGTGAGAAAACATTGAAAATTATTATAAAAATTAAATATAATGATATTCATATGTGCTGCACAGCAACTGAAGCAGATGGTAAAAATGTTTTACTATTATTTTGTATCCCCTCTGGTCGTATATTATTTGATAGAACTTTATTAAAATAAGTTTCCCACAGGCAGTGTGAGACCGGTAAGCCATGTTACCAGTAGGTCACATTATTATGAAAACAAACAACTCCAATGAGAGTGCACTTTTTTTTTTTTTGTACCAGGAATCAAACTTAGGACCTTGCACTTGCCAGGAAGGCTCCTATGCCACTGAGCTACGTCCCTGGCCCTGGGAAATGCACATTATTGACAATTACATGTTTTCGAATATTTGCCTCAACTTTTAAAGCCTTTGGAGAAGAGGTTTATTTGTTCATTGATAGATCACTTTTCTTAAGTGAGATGCAATTCATTCTATGAGTGGAGATTTATAGAAAAAAAAGTGGAAGTTTAAGTTGTTAAGGGAAGTAATCAAGCTCATTCCCAGAGGGTGAATTTTATTACCCTTTGCCTAAATAAAGAGTTCCAGAAAAAGTCTAATAACTCAGTGGGAACAAGTCCAGGATAGCCAATGTTTGAGTTTTATTCCAAACCTAATAAAGATCCAGTCACTCCACATGTTTTAGCAAGCATGCCCCAGAATATTCAGGAATTTGTCCGGGGTGGCCTGTGTTACTGTTTTTTGTTACTGAGTAGGAAGTCTTGCTATATTCTTTTATAACTTAAGTTAACTAGAATACATAGGTCTAATTTATAAAAACACAAACCCCTGGAAAAACAGTACTCTTCTCAAAAATAGAATTTTCTTACAATTTCTTACACCGCAGTTAGTTAGGAAATCGTGGAGATTGACTACTAGTTCACATTTCCATGGCTCCGTGGAAGACATTCCACAAAATTTACACTAGGAGGTCCATATATCAATTCATAAAAGCTGAATTAATCTCTTGTTACAACTAGTTTATAGGAGGGTGGAATACACTTGAACTAGAGAGAAAAAAAAAAAACTTCTCGTGGCTTTTGAATTATGAATGGTTCCTGTATTAATCCTTGGTACATCCATTACTAGACTTTACAATCATAAGGTATTTTGTCTAGTGAATGTATTACTAAGAGAGAAAAAAGTTTGATTCTTTATATACAGCAAGATTTACGACTAACACTGGACAGTTAGCAGTGTGTTGAAACTTATCCTTTGGGTGTGAGTTTCAAAGATATCTATGCAGAGAAAAACAATCATAGCAAAAGACCTTTCAGAAATATAATATAAAAGAAAAAATGATCTCCAGATTCACGATCATAACTTACGGTCTGCAGGGGTATATTGGTTTATTTACGATTTCTAAGCTCCCTGAGTGCTGGAACAATCTGTGATTTCAAAGGTATTAAATTTGAGTTCTTTATTTGTAAACCAATTTGCAAAACTATAAGGTCTTTTGTTTTCGGTTCCTTCTTTGCAGAAACATATGGATATTTCATATTCCTCATCACTCCTGACTCCTATGGCCAGTCTTCAACCTGTTTTCCTTAGACTAACATATTTGACAATAAATTTAAATTTTTCAGACTTATATTTGGTTATACTTATATTTACTCAATATCAGTTATAAGCAGATGTTACATGTACTCTTATTTTACTAATATTTCATAGCAGAGAGATATGGCTTCTACTTTTGAGATAACTGGTAATTATCTGACAGAGCATAGACAGCTCCCTTTCTTGTTAATAACGAGTAACACACATACAGTACATGCAAGTGATAATTTTGTTTAGTCTGTGTATATTGACCTGTTTAAACTGTGCAACAGTTATGGTCAGTTCTGTATTTTATTTTCATTATTCAAATAAATAAGACAGTCATAAATCAAGTACCTTGCAAAGATACGTCAGACCTGAAAGTCAGGTAGTCAAGCACCAAATTCCATGCCCTTAATCTATAATCTGCAGCCTGGTGACATCTAGCATCTTCTTTGTAAAGAAGATCCAGAAGACTTATTTCAGCTCTACAAAATACATAAATTTAGCACACTTTGTAAGCATGAAGAACAATCTTCTTTATTCATTTGGAAAGGAGAGAACAGTCACTGGCCTAAACCTAAACTCAAAAATTAATATGATTTTGAGATAACTAAGTCTTCACTGTAGCAAAAATATTATTTAAAACAGCAGGGAGGTCAGTTAATCTAAATAGACTGTTAGTTCAAGATTTTACTATTAAATAAAAAGCAGTTATAATTTTTTATAAACATATGAACATATATAAAATAAAGTCTCATTTTATGTATTATTAAATATATGTATGTTGATCTTATTAAAAAGAACAGGGCCTTTGCACAGGAGGTACAGTTTCCAGAGCCATATAAAGTAATCTGAGTTGACAATACTATATAATTTTTATTTATTTTTACCCACAAATTTTAACAGTTGTCTCACATCTATAACTGAGTAGCAATTTTATTTCATCAACTTGCCTTTGCCAAAACCATTCCTAAGTAGCCTCCTTGGTACTCATGTGAGTTATAACTGTTTTCTCTGTGGTATTAGCAGTTTAGTTACTTAAATATACAACTTGACTGATATTGGCTGGTTAAAAGCAACACAGCTGAAGACAGCAGTGTGGGAACATCTCAGCCTCAGTAACTGGTCATAAAGGAGATGCAGAGCTTTGGTAATCTAATTGTGAATAAATAGAGGTCAGTCAAGGTTAGACATGTGAAGGTTTGTAGATGCTCCTGAAGATGTTATAGTTAGGTTAACTCAGTCCTGTTTTAAACATTTTATTAGTGAATATTTGGAATGTATAAGAGTTACATTTGGGGGAATTGGTAATGTATGCAACATTTCGTGATGGACAGAATAAGCAAGAGAAATTTCTAAACTAATTTGAAAATGTTGAAAAGGAAACATGTCTACTGTGAATTATCAAGTACTTTGGTCACTTTTGTAAATTTCAGAAAATTTTACTTCAATATTTACTAATGTACATTTGTTTTATACCATGAAAAAACAAAGAAAACTCAGTGTAGGCAGAAAAAAACTAAAAAAGTGATTCCTTTCAAAAGGTAAATACTTTTGAGTTGGGAAAGAAAGAAAAGCATCACATTTCAGGAAGTATGTGTGAGCAGCAATTATGGCTTTCACATTTGCTACAGATATGAAATAGACATCTGCTTTCTCTTGACACAGAATTAAACTTCATTACAAAGAGAGGTTTTATGATCTAATTCTGCTCCTGACTGGAGACCAAAATTACAATCAGCTATCTACTTAACTCACAAAAAAACAAACGCATATAACTTTGAGAACCAGCTATTTATTAATGGAACTCAAATTTAACTCTTAACATAATTTAACATAGATCTAATTTTTTTTTTTTTTTAATTTCTAGTACCAGGAATCGAACTCATGCCCTTGTGCTTGCCAGGCAGGCGCTGTGCAACTGACCTAAGTCCCCAGCCTCCTATAGATCTAATCTTAACAAACATCATCCACAACTGTCTACATGGGCCTGGCATGTTCACAGTAGATTTTTATCAACCACAAATTTTCCCATATTTTCTTAGTCAACAATGCATCTTCCTTTTTTTTTCTTATTTTCCTCATCTACCTCATATAATGTTCTTACCTAAATTAATTAACAACCATTTCTTGAATTCATACTGAGGATTAACTATTAAGGAGGTAAAAATTTTTATTACAATAATCATAAGACATCTAATGTACGCAAGAGGAGAGTGATATATCGGATGTTTTTGCATGTTTGTGGTGTGCGTTTCTGTGTCCAGTGTACAATCTTTAAACAGTCATCATAGTAAGGGATGAGTTTTGAAAGACTGAAGAATATATAAAGTGTGGTAGTGTGATAAGCAGAAAACATTAGTCTGGTAGAAATATTTATATTTCCCATGTATGGATTATACACAGTAAATGGGCAGGGGCTGGGGATTTAGCTCAGCGGCAAAAGCGCCTGCCTGGCAAGCGCAAGGTCGTGAGTTCCGTTCCCGGTACCGGAGAAAAACCAAAAAAAAAAACAGTAAATGGGCAAAATATCATGTGCAAAGAATCAGGAAGAGTTCTGAGCAGGAGTATAGTTCAGCTCGTTTAGAATCACAAAGAGGAGAAGCAGTAGAAAACAAGCCAGGAGAGAACCAAAGAGAATAGCCTCACAGACAAAGTGAGAGAACTTTGGACTATATCTTAGGGAACAAAAAGGAATTACTGCTCTTTTAGGTCTAGGAGTGATTACATTAGTCAGGATTCAGTTAGGAAAGAAAAAGCCATAAGCGTAGAAAATGTACTTTAATCTAGGATATTGGAATCACAGGTTTTGGAGCAGGCTGAATGTACAATTGGAAACACTAAGATAATTCAAAATAACCAACCCAAACAAGAGACAAAAACTGCAGAAGAAAGCTATCATCAGTTTGGCTTTGGGAATAAGTATCACCTAATACTACAGGAAATCAAAGTCGGATGGGGAGTTTGAACTTGGGGCTGTGGAC
The DNA here is from genome assembly GCF_000276665.1 of Chinchilla lanigera. Taxonomy (NCBI): domain Eukaryota; kingdom Metazoa; phylum Chordata; class Mammalia; order Rodentia; family Chinchillidae; genus Chinchilla; species Chinchilla lanigera. The sequence goes on along the minus strand of NW_004955412.1, from coordinate 7,433,712 downwards.
TCCGGTGAGTCCATAGGCGGCTGTTGTGTGGATAATGTGTGGACAGTGAGCCCGGTATTAACATATGGAAAGAAGCTGGAAGAAGCTGGTTTGCTGCTACCAGAGAAAAACACTGCTGGGAAATAATGCTGACAGCACCAGGAGCAAATTCTTACCTTCCAGTCTTTCTCTAGCACCTCTAGTGAAATATTTGTGCTGAGGAAAAGTCATGATGCCTGACACTGTCCGCTGCTGCGGGCCCTCAGCCTCCTAATTACATGCACTATGAGACCTAGAGTCCCAGATATTATAAAGACCTTCTCTGAGTGATGCTAACTTCTTTAAATGTGGCATAATCCAACCTGCATATTCTGTAATCTAAAGACTAAATTATTAATTAGCTGTTCACAACAATTTTACATGAAGTAGTGATGTAGTTAATCTAAATAAATTAACATATCCATACATTATTATAATCAATAAAGTGCTCTTAAATTGTTATTGTTCTAAATACTCTATAGTGGTCACAGCGCACCACCTATAAGCTCCTCCCATTATCCACTTCACCTTCTCCTGGGGCTCACACAAAGGGAATTGGATTATGGGATGGCTGAGGCCAAGCAATGCATGATACATTGCCTGCAGGCGGAGAACCAGGAAAATAAGTGGGACAGTTAAGTGCTGACTCTCAAGGCCTGAGAATCCAAAGGGCTGAGAATGTGGGTGTAGGAAGTACCACTCCTGTAAATCCTAGAGTTTAAAAGCTCGAGACCTGGAGCTTTTATTTTCTAAAGCAGGAGAGAATGGATGGCCTGGCTTGAGGTGAAATCAAATTCACTCTTACTCTGCATCTCTGTTCTCTCCAGACTCTCTGGGGATTGTGTGATGTCGATCCGCATTAGTGAAGATGGATCTATTTCACTTATTTTACTGATGCAAATACTAACTGTTTCTCAAAGTATCCTCACAGACACACCCAGGAATAATATTTTAAGATCTCTGGGGGTGCCTTAGCACAATGAGGTCAACCTATAAAATTATGATGGTGACTCTTTTATTGTTTTTAACTTCAAAATGTTGTAGTTTTGCATTTATTTTTACTATGGGACATGTATTCTTCATCAGAAATCATAGCCTGTAAAACAGCACAGTAGCAAATGCATTGCATAAGAACACAGATGTCTGCTGGAAGAAACACTTTAGGTGGGAAGGTCAATCCAAATGTGAAACACATCTATGTTCCAGTGAAGACAAATTATTCTTTCTTGATGAAGGAGGGGATTTAAAAGAATCAACCTGCTACATATTGCATGTGTGGTTAAGGACCTCCAATCTGGTTTTGATAAGGCATTTGGTAGAAGGAGCAGCCAGATGAGCCATAGTAAGAGAAATTCCATATTGAAACCATGCACACCATGCCTAAAAGAGAGAATATTATATGCATGCAATTAACCTTGTCTGCTGGATTCTCCATATATTTTCTGTATGCAGTGATTTCTCTTTGGGGATCCTTTGCATGAGTCACAAACACTTCCATGCTTTATGCTCATTCCAGGAAGTCAGCTGCACATCTTTTCCCCAGGCTTCACTGCTGTTAGTCTTCCATGGCTGTTCTTTCCACATTTCTGACCATTTAATCAGGCCATTAGCTACTGTCCTTAAATGATTACAGATTCATATGTCTGAACATTTTCAGTCTGGAAAAAGAAAACAAGGTTACTCTTAGAAACTTTGTCCCCAGAGGGGTTCCCTTCATATTATTTCTTAGAAACACTCTATTGAGTCTATAGCACCGCACTGGCCACCTGCAGTTGCTGCCAAGAACCCAACTTGCCAAATCTATGGTTTATTAAAAGCACTTAGTCACAGTGAGGAGGCGCTTGGGAGAGGCTACTTACACTTTCAACAGAAGAGATAAAGGGGTCTTGAACTAATGAAGCAGCAGTGAGGATTTAAAGATGAACAATCCTATGAAGATCTTAAGAATGAAGAATTGTGTACATGTTTGATAGCACCCAACCGATTATTAGTGCTTAGATGATATGTATCTCTAACTTACCTTACTGCCTTCTTCCACCGTGATACTCAGACAGACAGCAGACAAGTGACTCCCATTTCTGCTAGTGGATGGAGGGAAAGCACGGCTTTCTGATGCGCCGCGTGCCTCTGGCTACCTCTCACTGTTACTCCTAACCCCATCTCCGAGGCCTGGGACAACGTGCTTCCGTGTCCTCCCTGGGTATCTAGCCAATGGTCTTCCTGGCTATCAAACGGCCATTCTCCACATCAGTATGAGTGTATCCAGACCGACATCATGTTGCCCCTCCCCGCTCCACCCACTTCAGACTACTGGCTTTCTGAAGAAGGAAAGGGGCATTCTGCAGTAGCTAAGAGCAGTAAGGGAAGGATCTGAGTTCCTTATTTGCTTATCTACCATTCACAGCAACTTTTCAGCTCTGTTTCTCACTGACACCGGCTTGCAAACTGCTACAGAGGCAGCCCTGGTGAGCCACTTCTTAGGTTTTAGTCTAAGGCAGCTCTCTTCCATGTACTGACATCCCTGTAGTGCAGCACAGGTGCTGCTAAAATAGGAACTCATTTTGGTGTTCCTGGAAGTCTTCTCATAATATATGTGTCAGATTATGTGAGTTCAAAAAGTCCTGTAAATCTGTTTGAGACTTTTATCCTTAGCAGTGGACAGAGCAGATGTTTCCAAACAAAGAGCAATAAATACTCAGAGCTGATAAAACTTGTGGTTGATACATTGTGTCAACTTGAAGTCTCGAAGCTTTTTTTCATGTCTCTCACCATGCCCTAAACTAAAGTCAAAATGGATCAAAGATCTAAATATAAAAACAAATATTAAATCTACTGGAAGAGAATGTAGGTAAAACTCTCAAAGACATAGGGGTAGGAAGAGAGTTCATGAACAAAGACCAAACTGCGAGGGAAATACTTCAAAGAATCAACAAAGAATCAACCAAAGAATCAACTGGGATCTCATCTTATTGAGAAGTTTCTCCTCATCAAAAGAAATCACCAACAGAGTAAAAAGAAAACCCACAAATTGGGAAAAAAAATTTATCCAACTGCCGCTCAGTCAAAGGCCTCCTATCTAGAACATATAAAGAATTGAAAAAAATCAGGCCCCCAAAATTCAAAGACCCAATCCAAAAATGGGCATCTGAGATGCATACATACTTCTCAGATGAAGAAATACTAATGGCGAATAAATATATGAAAAAAATGTTCAACATCATTAGTCATTTGAGAAATGTAAATTAAAACAACACTGAGATTTCATCTCACCCCACGAAGAATGGCTATCATTAAGAGATCAACCAATGACAAATGCTGGAGAGGCTGTGGGGAAAAAGGAACCCTACTCCACTGCTGGTGGGAGCGTCGGTTGGTGAAACCACTGTGGAAATCAGTCTGGAGATTCCTCACAAAACTAGGGTTGGAAGTCCCACTTAATCTAGCTATTCCTCTGCTGGGTGTTTTTCCAGAAGAATTAAAAATGTCATACCAGAGTGATATATGTGCACCCATGTTTATAGCAGTGCCATTTGTTTTGTTTTTTTTTTT
>NW_004955412.1:7408457-7430045 GCF_000276665.1 Chinchilla lanigera | reverse complement strand
GACCTTGTGCTTGCCAGGCAGGCACTGTGCCACTGAGCTAAATCCCCAGCCCCTTAGCAGTGCAATTTGTCATAGGTAAGTCTTAGAAACAGCCCAAATGCCCATCCACTGAGAAATGGATAAAAACGATGTGGTATTTCTATATAGTGGGGTATTACTCAGCTCTAAAAAGGGATAAACTGGAGGCTTTTATAGGTAAATGGATGCAACTAGAGACCATACTCATAAGTGAAATAAATCGGACCCGCATCTGTAAACATCACATTGTCTCCCTGGTGTAAGAACATGAAAGAGTAAATAAAACCCAAAATGCACAATAGATAATGAGAAAGGGAAAGAGATGGCTCAAAGGAAGCAAAAACTGGGATGAGGGAAAGAAGAAAAGGAAAGTACTAAGGCATTATATATATATATATATATATATATATGTATATATATATTTTTATATATATGCATTGATGGCATAACTGTACTGCTGGTGTCTCACAGTTTGTTGAGGGGAACAGTTAATGATTAAGACCTTTTTTTATATTCTGGTCAATTTTGCATGATTATATCTAGTTATCTGAGCAACCTATGTGATGACCATTTGCAGTATAACAATTACTGGTGAATTCCACAGTCCTGCCTAGTGAAACTATATATTGTCTCTAATGTTCTTTTAAATGATTATTTTGTTATTCCCTTTAATGACTTGATCAATCTTTTATTCTTACGTCTGGTAATGTGAGCAACTTCATTGAAGATACCAATATGCAATATAACAACCACTGCTAATCCCTATCATTTGGTTTGAAATCCCATATCATTTTTAATGTCCTTGTGTTGTTTCATTTGTATTTTGTTATTTTGTTTTGTACTATTTCCTTTAAAATAAAAAAACAATCTTAACTAAGTCACTCAGCAATTCTACCTCCTGGGGTGAAAATGACCTACCCTTACCACCTTGATCATTGTGTCAACTTGAGAAGTTTATTTATTTTTTTATTTTAAAGAGCGTAGTAAATGAGAAAAAACAAACAAACAAACAAACAAAATAGAACAGTAGCAGCATTCCAGTATCACAAACATAAACAAATCAGAGCAAGAACATTTAAAGTGATACAGGGTCTCAAGACAAAATAATGCGAATCAACAGTAGTTGTAACATTACATATCACTATCCTCAAATACATTGCTCAGATTACCAGATGTAATAATGGAAGATTGCTCAAACCATTAAAGAAAATAAGAAAATAATGCTTTGATAAAACATTAGAGATAGTACAGAGTATCAGTATAGAGTATCACTAGACAAGATGGTAGGAGATCACCATTATAATTCCAGTGCATATTGTTATCTTCAGATCAGTTGCTCAGACCACCAGACACAAGCATGCAAAATCAATCAGAACATAAAAAAGTTGTAAGCATTAACTGTTCATTTCAATACACCATCAGTCATTAGCAATAAGTTATCGCAGTTATTCATATACATATTTATATTTTGCCTTCCTTCTTGCTTTTTTATTCTTTCCTTCATCCCAGTCATTCCTTGAGCAATTTCTTTCCCTTTCCTACCATCTATCGTACGTTTTGAGTTTTACCTAGTCTTTCAGGTCCCTACACCAAGGAGACTATATGATGTTTACCCATTTATTTCACTTATGAGTATGGTCTCTAGTTGCATCCATTTACCTACAAAAGCCTCGAGTTTATCTTTTTCAATAGCTGAGTAAGTTTAAAAGTTCAACTGATTCAGCAGGGGACCAGGGTCCTTACTTTGTAAACATCCTGAGCTTGGGAAACAGGAAGGCCCAGAGATGGTGCAGGTGTAGGAGGATAGCTGATATACAATACAAAGGAGGAAAAGAGCCTTGCTGTCCCCACCCCTTGCTCTTGCTGCTTCTGCTGTCTTCTGCCACCTTGGATTGTCACCCCTGTGCAATTTTACTCTGCCTTGGAGCCAACTGAGTATGGACTGAAACCTCCACAAACTGGGCGCTAAATAAACCTCTCCCTCTTTAATTTGGGTGTCAGGTATTTTAACTGAGTAATGAGAGGAAAGTGAACAAGACAAACACTAAAGAATTCCGGAGACCAGCAGCCAACAAAGTCCAGCACCCAGTAGAGACTATCTTTGGTGTCTGGCATAAGCCAGACCAGAGGGTGAAGGCTGGCAGTAGCAGTAGCTAACAGCTGGCTGCGTGAACTCTTGGCATCCAGCATTACCTGGAGTCATCTGGTGACATCACGACTGCCCGCAGAGCTGCACTTAACTGATTCATAATTTCTATCTTCATCTAACAAAAGAGCTGTAGACTAATTCAGATACTTTCAAACATTTTACATCACTCAGAAAAATTCTTGCTTTGGAAGGAGTCTTCTTTTACTGCCTCCTAATTCTTGAAGCAAAAATAATCAATAAAAATATTAACTGCTGGGAAATGCAGTTTTCACTCTTTATCTTTTATTTTACAGCTACAAGTGTTATCCCAGGTCTTCGATTTCCAAAACACATTCAAATTACCTAACCTATGCATTCCATTATCTGTATCCTTTAACATATGAGTCTAAATATGAAATGGGGGAGAAACACGTAAGTTGTCTTTTGTCACAATTATACTGTCAAAGCATCAGAAAACCTCAGTGTGACATTCAACACTAGCATTTACGACACCTAACTAGGCTGATGAGATAAGCAGCTCTGCTGATCTTGGATGAGGTCGCTCAAATAACCAAAGGGTAGTCAGTGCAAATAGGCTAACGGGGATCTGTTTCACATGACTCTTGTCCTCCAGGATACCCCAGATAAATTTCCAGGAAGCTGGAATGGGTTTAAGAAAGAAACAAGCTCAATTCCCTGCAGGCCTCTCTGCCTTCTGCTTGCATCATGTTTGGTAACCTCCCAAAAGCCAAAGTAAATTTCAGCACCAAGTCCGCAATTAGATTTGGAGGTGGGATTACAAAGTTACCCATGAAAGAGCATTAATAAAGGGAAGAGGTAGAAATTTGAGCTACTTTTGCTAATAACCACTAGGAATATGTTTTAAGACCACTAAGACCATGTCATACAAAGTCCCTTTCTCACTCAAGAGACAGACTCCAGGTATAAGAAGACTGATAGTGCCCGGGAAGCTAAACGGTAGCTCAGATCTTAATTTTGAAGAGAGTATGCTGGGTGTGGACCTATCCCTAGACATCCAAAAGTCGGATCTGGAAGAAATTGAGACTGTTCTTGATCTAGAAAGATTGCCAAACCACAGCTAGTCCATGTTACATGAGGCTCTAAAATTCAAAACAAATGTGACATTACTCAGACAAATGGTTTTTGAACTCAGAAAGCTCCTCCCTTAATTTTAATATGTATTAATATTCTGACATATATAACTCATTTTTAAGTTTTGTATTTAATTTTAAATCTATCAATATAGTTGTTTTTAACTGTCTGACCTCCTCTGGTTTATCTATAAAAACATATCGTGTAGATGATACAATCACACGTGCTGATGGCAGCATCTACTCAGCACTCTAAAGAGACCTAGTAATACTCAGCAGTTAAGAACGACTTCAAGGAGAGTTTGGAACGCAACTAATTCTGCCCATATGAGTGCTTTTCTCTCAATCACTGCTGAGTTATATTACAAGTAATTAGCACTTTTATTGATACATTTTGTAGTTTTTCCCCCCTAAAAATTAACTAATAATAATTTTTCAAATAAAAGATACACATGAAGATATGACTGAACTGAACAAGGTATGACTCCATTCTGCAATGCAGTTTATATATTTAACTTTAACGAATGGGAAAAAAAGCTTATTATTTCTTGATGTTGCAAATACACTGTTAAGATTATTCTGATATCTCCAGAAGGGATGTGTCACCTAGATCCTCAGTCATGAAGATGAAGTCTTTGGTAACAGTATAGCAAGAATAGAGATATAAGAGCAAATACAATTTTAGCTAAGCAGGAAAGGAAGGACAGGTAAGGGAGACACTGCAAAAACAGAATCAGTGATAGTTATTAGACTGATAGGTCAGGTGCAAATCTGAATCTTTAAACTGTAATGCTCACTTATTGAAATCGTTTCTCAAGGACTTTTAATGGTAATTATAATTATGGAAGTAATAGAGATTTTCGAGGAAGAAAAATTTTCCTACACGGGCACATGGATTCATTTTTTTTCCACCCAAATCTCCACAGAATTGATTCAGGAAAGTTAATCTCTAATATATATTTTATTCTTTCCATTAATAAAAAGGCAAACAATTCTAATTAGACAATGGAAGCACAACAAAGATGGCAATATGTTACAGTTACAAAACATTCTGGAATCCAACCTTATTTGATACATCTCCAATTATCCTGTTCTCTGCCACACCATGGTAGACATGGGCTTTCTCTTTCAATACAATAGAAAATGACAAAGGCCATTTGTACTTTTTCTGAGAAGTGTATATTCATTTCAGTTGCTCATTTTTTGAGTCTTTTATTTTAAGACTTTTATTTTAAGACTGTATTTTAATCTTTTTGAGTTCTTCATACATTCTAGTTACTAGTCCTCTGTCTGAGGGAGAACTGGTAATTTCTTTTCCCGTTCTTTCAGTTGTTTCCTCTCTTGTTTCGTTCTCTTCATTTGTTGTGTAGAAATTTTGAAGTGGATATGATCCACTTTGTTGGGTTTTGGTACTATTTTTTTGTGTCGTTGGGGTTCTGTTCAGAATGTTCTTCCTATGCTTACGTCTTCAAGAGTTTTACCTATTTTACCTTCCAGGAGATGGGGTGTTTCTGTTTTAACATTTAATCTTTGATCTATTTTAGTTTTGGTTTAGTACATGGGGAGATATCTGGATCCAGAAATACAATCTTCTTGGTGTGGATAGCCATTTCCTAGCATCATTACTTTGTTTTGAATTAGTACAGGTTTGCAGTTCACGCCGTCATAATCATCTTGGGGAGTGGTTACATGTTCACACCACAGCTTGTTTCCCTATCCCATTTTTCATTCTTGTCAATATTATTAGTCTTATCTCATGTTATAGCATATAATGTTTACATTAATTGAAGTCACTAAGTTCCTGTACATGGCGTATCTTTATTCTACTTAATTCCCCATCCCCTCCTCCTCATTCCTTGAACCTTTTCCCTGGACCATTTCCTTATTGCAAGAGATCTACCTCCTAGTCCCCACCTACTCGTTCTTTTTAAATGTCTTTGTATTTTGCCTCACTCAAACGGGAGATGTCACATGGTATTTAAGCTTATGTGTCTAGTTTATATCACTCAACAAGTGTTTTCCAGGTGCATCCATTTTCTACAAATATCTCAAATTGGTCCTGTTTTATACTCAAATAGCATTCCGTTTTATATAATTACCACATATTCTTTATCCAATCATCTATTGATAAATATACAGGCTGTTTTCAGGATTTCGTCAGTACGAATTTTGCTGCTATAAACATTGGTATACATGAATAGCACTACAGCCTGATGTTTTAAGTTCTTTCCAGAAGGTACCTAGCAGAAGTATTTCTGAGTCATATGGAATTTCTAGTTCTACTCCTTTGAGAGGTCTCCACACTGATTTCCATGGTGGTTGTACTAGCTTTATATTCCCAGAAACAACGGAGGAGGGTTCCTTTTCCACCACAGCCTCTCCAGCACTTTCTTATTATTTGATTTCTTAATGATTGCCATCCCTTCTGGAATAAGTTGACTAAAAAGCTTCTGTACAGCAAAAGGACCAGTAGTGTTGTTTTAATTTGCAGTTCTTTAATGGCCAGACATGTTGGACATTTTTTTAATATTCAGAGTCCACCAAAAAACTGTATAGACCTTTCAGGAAAAGGAACAACTTGTATAAGATGTAGATCCTTCTGATTCAACACCTGTAGACTTTTACTTATGGGGGATCCTAAAAGATGTTATATATTGCAGGAAATACACCACGCTGATGGCCTGTAGAGAATAATTAATATTTTATGTGTGGAAATGTCAAGGGACACTTTAAACATGGTTACACAAACTGCTTCACCATACTAATAAACACCTCTCAGCTAATATTCAGATTCTGAGCATCTCCTGTAATTGCAGAAGGCAAAAGAAATGTATTAACCTCATAGCTGAATAAACTTGGTATTAAAATATTTATACATTTTCTTTTTGTGAAGCATAATCTTTGTTGATCATTTGTATTTATTCCTCTGTGAGGTGTTTTTTTCATTTCAATTACTCATTTTTTGGACTGGATCTTTAATTTTAGGCAGTTTAATTCTTAGAACTCTTTATATATTATACATAGTAGTCCTCTGAGAAGTAGCTGGCAAAATTTTTAACCATTCTGTAGGCTGTTGCTTCATTCTAATGTTTATTTTGCTGTACAGAAGCTTTTTAGCTTGTTATAATCCCATTTGTTAATTCTTGCTGTTATTTCTTGTGCAATTGAAGTTCTGTTTAGAAAACCTTTTCCTACATACATTTTTCAAGAGTTTTACCTATTTTTTCCTCCAGTAGGTTTAATGTTTCTGTTTTAGAACTTTGATCCATTTTGAATTTAATTTAGTACATGGTGAGAAATAAGGGTCTGGTTTCAATCTGCATACAGTTAACCGTTTTCCCAGCACTACTTGTTGAGTAAGCTGTATTTCCTCTTGCATATACTTTTGCCCCCCTTGTGAAGGACAGATCTCTATATGTAAGCAACATATTGTCTCACTAGTATAAGAACCTGAAAGAGTGAATAAAAATTAGGGGATATGATAGACATTGTGAAACAAAAGGAAAATGCTCAAAAGTAAAGATTAACTGGGTTGAGGGAAAAGAGAAAAGGAAGAAGGAGAAATTATGTATGTATGTATACACAGGATAACTAACATAGTTGTACTACTGACTTCTATTTCTTTGCTGAAAGGGACAATTAGTGATTACTTATTTGATCTGTCTTGCATGTCTCTATTTGTGTGTTTTCCTGAGAAAGCACTTTGAAGATATCACTATGTAATACAACAGCCATTGTTGATTTCCTACCACTTTGTCTGTAACTCTGTATTGTTTGTATCGTTCTTATGGTATTTTGTAAATGCATGTCTGTTTGTTAGTAAGTTTTCCTTCTTTTATTTTTAAAATAAATTTAAAAAACAAGATTAAATAGCTGAATGTGTCAGGGGAAGCTTCTGTATCTTCCATTGTATTCCACTGATCCACGTATCTGTTTTTGTCTAGTACCACGCCATTTTTGTCACTACTGCTTTGTACTGAAGTCAGGTATTGCCATGCCTCCTGCTTTGCCCTGTTGCCCATAATCACTTTTGCTGTTCTGGGCCTTTTCTGGTTCCATAAGAGTTTTAGGATTTTTTTGTGTGTGTTTGTAAAGTATGCTACTAGTATTTTGATTGAGACTGCACTGCATCTGTGTAACACTTTGGGGAATAGAGACATTTTGACAGTATTAATTTTTCCTATCCAGGAGCATAAGGTTTGCATCATTTATTAAGTATCATATGGTTTCTCTTATAAGAGAACCCAAAATATACATAAAAAGCAAAAAAAACGATGATAATAAGAAGTAGGAAGATAGATATTTTTCAAATTGGAAGGGGATGAAGAAGAGGAGGAAGAGGAGGAAGAGAATGCAAAACAGATGGAAAAGAGATGAGATGAGTTGTAGACATGTGCTATCTACCCACAAAGGATGTAATCATCATGTAATGCAAATATATAACAATAAAATATAAAAATTAAAGAAGTATAAATGATAGAGGCATAAATATAATGACTATGCAATGCACACTGAGGTCTTATGTTCTAATCAGAGGCTTGATATGTTAATGCAAATAACATTTTTCCCTTGCCTTTCTTTGTGGGAGTTTAGCACTTCATTTCATTTTATCTAAATTCCAGTTTGTACTGTCCTGGACATAAAGAAACACTTTTAATCTAGGGTGCACATTCCAGAAGTAATTTAAGATTTCAATGAAGGTAAGTAGCATTTGTAGCCAAATTCCTAAACCAGAAAAAAACCACACAAATGCTTCTTCATAGCTAGTCTTTGTTTTTTCTGTCACAGTTTGTAGAGATAGTCACTTACAATAAAATGTCATGAGATAATTGCATTGTGCAGATTTATAAAATCCTCATCTGTCTTAAAGACTGCTGTGGTAACTCCAGATTCTAGACCATCATTCTAAATGTCAAGTTCTTAGGTTTTTGCCCAGTGAGTTGAGTGTTTATTTATACTGGATGTTAGGTAGAACTTGTTGCACTCTAAACCAACTCAACAGCTGTCCTCTGCTCTTGACAAGAAAGTTCTTCGATGGAAGTGTATCACAAACCCTAATGATGAGACATTGTTTTAGGCATTATAAGTTATCAAGAGAAGATTGAAAATGTGTAAGAGGTGCATATATTGTATACATATATTCTGTCATTTTATAAGAGGGACTTGGACATCTTTTTAGTTCTGAGGAAGTCCAGGAAGCAATCCCTATTGATACCAAGGGACAAATATATCAGAATTTTACCTGTTAATACTAGCACACAAACATTTATGTCCATTTGCAACTATCCCCAAAGCTCTATCAGGCTGTCCTAGGGCAAAAGGAGAGAAAAGGGAATGTGCATGGGATTTTGTTCCAATCCTTTGGATCAAGGTAAGAGGAAGCCATTTCCTCCACGGAAAAATGCATTCATCATTAGCCATAGAATATCAATTTCAAAAATGTCAGGAACTGCACTGGCTACTGGAGGATATTGTTCAGGGAAGCCATAGCAAAGTACCTCAGATCGGGTGGCCTGATGACAGAAACTTATTCCTGGAGGCTCAAAGTCCAGTGTCAAGGTGTTGGCAGAGTTGCTTTACTCCAAAAGCCACAAGGGGATGGTAGATTCCAAGCCTCCTTTCTTGGCCACACTCCCTTGCTCCTTCTTCAATGGATATCCCGACATGCATGTGCCTCCCTGGTATCTTCTTGCTTGCCTGATTCTCACCATAATAGCTTCATTTTAACTTAAACTCCACCAAAAACACCCTGTCTACAAATACATTGGAGATACTGGGGATGATGGCTTTGGCATAGGAAACGGAAGGTGACACATCCCAGCCTTAAACAAGAGCTAAATACAGATCTTTACCCTCAGAATCACAGAGAGAAGAGCTTGGGTTGCTTGGCCAACGTGTTCTGATCAAAATATTAGACAGTTAAAATTTATTTTAGCTTTTTAGTACCTGTGCGCAGGTCATACTGTTCACACTCCTTGTGTGTGGTTGGTCCAGGTACATGACACATCTTAATTCCTTTTTCATCCCCTTTCCTTCCTCCCCATCCCTCTCCACCAATTTCTTGATCCTCCTCTTCCTTTTTTGTTTAAACTTTCCCTGTGAGGAGAGGATAGTTTTAAGAGACTACACGTGTAAGAAGTTCATATTCCCCCCATAAATGAAAAGCATAAGAATTGGTGTTAAATAAAAATTAATTTAAATTAAATGGAATCACTCTGATGTAGATAATCAAGTAAAAGTATATATATTTTTTTGTACCATAGGCCTCAAAATATCTTGGCAGATCCATTATGACCAGTGTGAAAAATCCGACCATCTGACATTTTCCGTAAGATTTTATGAGAAAATGCATGGGTCTGTACACTGTGTAGTCCCACTCGTAAGCATTTAATGACTCTGAAAGTACAGTTCAAAGGAAACAGCTATGGCCCTATGCTGTGTTTTAGATCTAAAGTGTCCCCCAAAATTCTCCTGTGCATGAAAGTTGATTTGATCATGAAGGTTCTGTACTCATTGGAGGATGGATCCCCTGATAAATTTATAGCTGTAGGGTAGGTAGCCTCTGTCCCACATTCCTAGATAGATCACCTCAGATATTCGAAAAGTGTATCAAGTAGCAATAAAGAACTGCATACGTCTTTTATTTCCCATGTCTTTTCTATGATGTATTAAACAGGAAAACACAATGTCTAAGCCACTAATAGCAGTTGTATTTTAGACTGCGAAAAACTTCCCTTATGCCAGCTGGTGCCCAATATGGTGCTCTGCCAAAGGTGTCATTTTATATCTTTGCTTCAGGATCAAGGTCAGCAGGGTACAACAAATGATTTTACAAGTATGCTAATGTTTATCACCCGACTTTGTAACCTATAGCCAAGCTACCCTACTTTAAATGCTCTGTCCTTACAAGATGTAGCCTAAAATCGGTTGAGCAACATCAGAATTCTCACATAACCTTCCTCTCTCTACTAAAGTTGGCAATGGGTCAGAGGAAACATCTGGCGAATTCCCAAGCAGTCCCACTTGTTTACTAAGGCAGATATAAATTATATGAGATTATCTAGCGATGTCAGCCCCTAAAGCAAACATCTATATAAAATTTTTAAGCTTACCATAAAATTCCAAATAAACTATTGAAATACTTGAATATTTCAATACTATTTTATGCTTAATAGGAACATTTATGTTGTCCCTTAATGTTGCATTTTTAAGTTTTATTCATTCAGCCACTTAGTAACTTGCCATACTTTCCTGATATAAATTTGCTGATTTGAGGCTATAAAATCTATACCGCTGCACAAAGCAGCATGCACAACTTGTTGTTGAAAATGCCGCATTAGCAGCATTTTTCATATTGTTCCACAAAATGTAGACTACTTGAGTACACTGATTGAAGGCGAAGAAGAGCCCCAGCTGGTTCAGCAGCTTAGGAACACAAGTGGCTCCCTGCAGTCAGCTGCTCTTCACAGAGAGGGCCAAGAGCCAAATTTAGGTACTTAAATAGAGTAGGACAGGAAGGAGGTCAGTGTTTTCAGGGCGAGCAAAGTACAGAGAACATACTATCATAAATAAAAATTATTCAAAGGCCCAATAAGCCCAAATTTCCAACTAATACTACTCCCAAAGGTTGTAATAACAATGCGATAGTATTTCCTGGAATGTACAGGCGCACTTTGTATTTTATCTTTGAAAACTACAAGAGGAGATCAAAATGTACGGTGAATGCTGAAATTTGAAAACAAATTGTCACCGTAAAAGACATTGCCATTAATCTCCCTCAAAATCCACACCCTTGCTTCTAACAGACTATTGTTCTTGCCACTTTTTAAAGCAGTTTTGGAAGACCTCCTTCATCAGTGTCTTTACAAGGTGTGATAAAAGATATGGTGAGTGCTTCTGCTGAGTGTCATCCAAAGGAAGGCAGGCTGGTACAAACATTACATCAGTGTGTCTTCACCTTACTCACTGGGTCTGTCACAGGGTGACTTCTTGCTTTCCATCAAAGTCCCAATGACCATAAAAGGTAACCGTTTTGAATGGATTCAAAACATTGAGGCAGGCAGGAAATTTTAACTAATGATATTCACAACAGGACTCCCAGAACTGTTTCAGAAAGGGATAAGAATGATGAAAAATGTGTGTTGGAAGTGAGGGATAGTATTTAGAGGATAAATGGCCATATGTCTTAAGCTGTAATTATTTTTTAAAAATTTAAACATTCATTGTATTCTTCAGTGTCACTTAGTATGAAATATTTGTATGTTAAACGTATTATATAAAATAGATAAAAATATGCTGTAATATAAATACAATAAAAATATAACAAAATATTTTTAAATTATATGTGTTCAGTAATTAAGACTTTTTTACACTTATTTCCTCACATACGTACTTATAAAGATTATGTGATATTAATTAAACCATTAACTCTAAAATAGTAACCATAACCAATATCTACTGAACATGTTTTTCAGGAATTAATAAATTTGTTCAATTTATATAAAATCATAATATACATTTTATGGAGACTTTCTATGGCACCTAAATCATGTGCATTGTATAGGACATATTTTGTTGTCTCCCATATGCAACGTCCTATTACTGTTAATACACTTATAGCATATTCAGTGGTTTATCTATATGCTGATAAATATGTACGTGCTCATAGTTCTACATCAGTTTAAGTTTTGGTTTAGCTACACTTTTCAAGTATTTAAAAATTATAATGTTTATGCTAGGTAATAGTATCGCAAAAATTGTGTGATCTTATTTAGAGGAATTTAATGAGAGTCTTCTTCAGAAAAAGGGTTACAATCTAGATAGACAAAATATAGGTACTTTAATAAGTAAAGTTCTTTGTTGTCATAATCTCATTATTACCACTAATGTTAGAAATATATGACAATATAGAGTAAAAATGGCCATTAATCTGTATCAGAATTAAATCTCATCAACTTCTTCAATATCTACTTCTTCCATACCCATTTATGCATACAAATTTTAAAATATGAGTCACTTAACTTATACCCTCGTATCTCTATTGTACATTTCCTCCAATGTTTCATCTGTATTTTCTTCTCTATATTGGGTATTTTCTTTTATACTGTGGCCCTATTGTATGTACAAATCAAACTTAATTTTCCCCCATAAAAATGTGCTTTATAGCAAAATCTAGTAGTTGTGTTTTTCCTCTTCCTAAGTCAACTTCATATATTCTTACAGTTCTGACATTGCCCGCATACTTCAAAAATAAATATGGCCTCACCTTTCCTTTATGACAACATTTCCATCTTTCCATCTTCATACTTATAGCACCATCACCTGAACACAGTACCACTTGTCTGACTTGTTGCATTAATATTCTAATCGGTCTCTGATCTCTCCCTCCACAATCTATTCAGCACTCTCATGCCAGCTTGATCTTCTTAATATAGTTTTCTACTGAGAATCTCTTCAGTGACCTTGTACTCTGTCAGGGTGACTTGTGTCTTCCTCAGTGACTGGCACTTTGTGTGTGTGTCCCTGGTTACATCATTTCACTCTCTGAAATGCCCTTTCCAATTTTCATCATTTTGCATTTTATTTTTGGTTTTCAGCTGAGATCCTTTTCACTGGTAAGGCTTCCATATTCTTTCACAGTTCACTAAATCTTCTCCTTTTTTAAAGAATGTAGTCTTCGTGTTTCACCAGGTGAGTGTTCCATACGCTTTATACAAATAGGGCAGACAAACTGAATGGCTTTCACTTTTCTTGAGCATCTACCAGTAAATCTTAGAGCTGTGAGTCAAACCAATAACATTCCATTTTCACTATCCCATAGACTTCACTGATTCCCTATATTCAGTAAATTGACTTGGTACTGAAACATATGTAACTAGCATTTATGGGCTGAATTGTGTCTCCTCCAAGTTATTATGTTGTAGTGCTAAACCTAAGTACCTCAGAATATGATACAACTTTTAAAAAGGTAACGAAGGTAAAATTACATCATATGATTGGTCCTTAATATAACAAGACTGGTATTTCTGTAGAACAAGTCAAATATTTTGTTTTGTATTTAAACTAAAACATAAAAGATATTGGACAGATGATGAGCAGACCAAAGAATAACCATGTCAAAATCTTGACTTTAGCCCCAGAACAATTAAAGAAATAAACATCTACTTTTAAGTCATTCAATCTGTACTATTTGTAATAGTAGCTCTAGCAAACTAATATATTTCACATAATTATTCACATTTGCTATTTCTCTATTTGTAATAGTAGCTCCAGCAAACTAATATATTTCACATAATTATTCACATTTGCTATTTCTCTAAGATTCTGTAAGAAATTGTAGAAATGAGGTAAAGCATGGTACATTTTAACAATCTGTATTTTAAATTGGTACATGCTGAGGTTTTCCAGTGATATTACACTGAAAAGGGGTCAACCAAATTAGCTGCTGTTTTGCTTCTGTTGAAATTAGTCTTGACACTTAGAGTATTTATACACATTGACAGCAGCAGTTGCAATTTTGGCAATAAAAATTGCCCAACTTTTTATGTACATTTCTAATTTGTGCAATGACTATGAAAGAAGTTTTCACAAATTCTAAAAAGAAAAGCATCAAGATGAAAACATATAAAATATTGAACTGAACATTAAAGAGAAGAAAATAGTATCTAAATTGGAGAGCATACATCATGATTTTAGGCATATCCAAATGCTCTAGAAGGCTCAATCTTGCATCTAAATATACCCTAAAAATCAGCATCTAAACTGAAATAAAAATGTATCCACTAGATTAAATCTGCATTATTAAATTTTATGTATTAAATCTAATTCTTTCCCCTTAGAAGCAAAATTAAATTACCTCACTCTTTATGTTCTTCTGAATTTCAGTTCTCCTGAATTGACACAATGCTTAGCAAAACTCAATACCCTCTTCCTGCACTCATTCAAAATCTGCACTTGGCAGGTCGAAGTCGTTTGACTGATGGTGCACTTTATTCCTACAGCAGAATAATTTTCCTAGTCATTGCGTAGATCAGAAATGTGCGTATATATTTTTCCTACCAAAGTTACAACTACTGATCTGAAGATTTATGCCAGTACTCTAGATGTCAAGATTAATTTCAGCAGAAGGAAAATATATATACTGGCAATTGTGGCTGACCTTTCATAGTATAAACACCATTTAGAGGCAAATGGAGTAATTTTAAACACTGTCTTAGAATATGCTGAGGTTTATCTCATTTATATAAACATTACATTTTCAGATTGTAAATTTTACATGTTTTATGATTATAAGTATATTTTAAAGCATGACTGTCAAATGGGCTTCGCTTGTTTGAAGTTTAAAATTTTAAAAGTAGGTTTGTCTTTTCTTTGCACTGTTGATATTCGTGACTTCTCATATTCACTGTTACAGAGACATAAAAACTCCAGGTTACCAAGAAATAATCTCTTAAATGAATATTTGTGGGTCAATAAACAAAGCAGGGTGAAGCAAAGACAGCAGCTGATCTGATATGCAGAGAAAATGGGAATAGTGGAATCCAAGGGACAATCAAAGCCAAAGGCCCTGCTCTTTTCAAACTGAGGAAAGAAGGCTGGGCCTCAGTCATTACCCCTACTTCTTCCAGAGGCTGGGTGTTTGATGCCTATGGGACAGGATAGGACTCTAGTTGAGGTTACTATCTGTAGCAGATGGCAATTTCAGAGAAGGACTCAGTAAAAATCTGTCAACTGTCAACATATTCAGAAACATGAAAATGAATGCCTTGATCTTGAAGGTAAAGATCATGTTTCCAAACTGAAGCAGCCACTATAGAAATGTGTGGCTTCATATGTACTGACCAATCGGTTTCAGGTCAATAATTTTGACCTTTATGGGCTTGGATTTACTTCTTTGTAACTGAGACTCCTATTATCTTTCAGTCCTTCTTGCACTAACTTTATTAGGATCACTGGAGCCAACCCAATAGAAAATACTGAGTCATAACGGAATAGGGCTGAAGTCTATATCAGAAATCATGTAGGGGGCTGGGGATTTAGCTCAGCGGCAAAATCGCCTGCCTGGCAAGCGCAAGGTCGTGAGTTCGGTTCCCGGTACCGGAGAAAAGCCAAAAAAAAAAAAAAAAGAAATCATGTAGGTTCATTGCTTTATTGTATAGCTAAGGACATTGAAACCTACCATGTGCCTACTCCTGACATAGCATTTTTCATTAGTTACCCAGGAAATTCTTACCATAATCAATGAGAAATGGACACAGAGAGGGGGTCACAAGACTTGACCAAAGTCGTAGAGAGGTGGGAGATGACACTGATGGTACCAGGGCCCAATGGCTCCTCTTCCACACACCATGTAAATACCATTTTGCTTTTGGTAAAACAGAGGCTCATGAAAGACTTCTACCCAGGTAATGATTTATGTCAAGCAGTTTTTTAAGCTACATTTGAAGGCCAAGGTGAAAGCATATATACTTGACTGATAATTATGGAACAGAATATACCCTGGCATATTTATTTTTCTGTTTTATTTTTGTTCTTTTTTCATTTGCTTGTTTTAGTCTTCCCAATGCTCTACAGTAATGTGGCTACATAGGCATTGTGTTTGGTACCTCAGCAAGTTCAGTAGCTATGACTTTATACTAATTGAATTCATGTATTCACTTTTTCAGTATGATGTGTTTAGGCACTTGAGTTGGTAACTCATGACAATCTATGCAAAGAAGAAGGGAAGGAAGAGGAAATCAAGAAGACAGAAGGAGGATAAGAAGGACAAGGAGGAGGAGGAGGAGGAGGAACAGAAGAAGAAGAGGGAGAGGGAATAGAACTGGAGGAGGAGGAAGGGGCCAACAAGAAATTAACAGGAAAGTGGAGAAAAAAATTAAGAAGTAAAAGATAACAATAAGGGATGAAATAGAAAACTAAAAGGTATCATAAAAATGGAAAATAAGATTTTATTTGTAGTAATACAAGGACTTCTCACAGCATCTATGAAACTATAGTCTTTTATTATTGAGTAGTCATTAGTATTCTTCAAGACATTATAACTCTTATAAAGATTTGGAAGAGGATAATTTTTTTCCAGACAGATATAATTTGGTTATGTGAATTAGGACTTCTAGTCAGTGTGACTTTCCTGGTAGGAACAAAAAGATTCCTTATGAATACAAATAGATATGAGGTAGAGGGTGCAGAAAGGGGGAAAAATAGAAATCATTAAGATTTAATTTTTTCATTTAAAATTTAATCAAGAAACCAATTCCTGTGAAAATAAGAGATAATTTTTTAAATAATTACTTTTAATAAGAAGGGATTTCATAAGGATAAGAACTCAGACATTTGGAAAATGTGTCCCTATGGATTATTTTTTTTTCTCTTGCTGGCAGAGTATTTCATGCTGAGGATATACAAATAAAGTCAAACATTGTCAATCATGTAATAAATTATAGAAGAGGCAGGAACAGATAGTGTCATGAGCACATAATTAAGGTATAACCATATCAAATGGTCAAAGAAGGCTCCTTAAAGGACATAAAATCTGAACTATCTTTTGAATAACTAATATTTGTTCAGTTGAAAAACATGGAATCCATAATATCAAATACAGACAAAAAAAGGAACACAAAAGTATGATACAATCTTCAGAAATAAATACATTTGGGATTAATAGCAGAAAGGTGAAGAGTGGGTTGGAACTGCTAACATCATCATGTCCAGAGAATGTCTATGGAAATAAAACCTTCACAAAGGTTAGAAAAGCTAGGAGGCAAGAGAAAGCACTTTCTGTCCCATTAACCAGCTGTGCCTGAATCTAGCATTCCTTATTTTTGAGTCTCTTTATTTTCTGCATCTATTAATTTCATTTTTTACTTAAGCCAGTGACAGGGAGGTAGCACTTGCAAACAAGAATATTTCCTAATGAAAATTATTTTTCTTCTTGCTTATGTTTAAAAGGATATTTAGAAATTCATGTCTTACCCTTATGTGTAGCCTTCGTATCACTTAAAACAGTTCTTACACACTTTAAATAAACAGATACCTCATGATACACGTATACATACACACATCTCCTAGGCCTCTCTACAGGAAAATGGCCAGAATACCTATCACTATAGCTGAGGAATAAACAACACAAGGCAAAAGGGAATTGAAAAGTTCCAAGGATATAGGACGATGACCAAGGTCTATGAATATCTAAACTGTGCACCTGTTAATGGAGAATACTCAGTGACCCTGGTTTCTTAAAAATCAACAAAATTGTGGCCATTTACACTTAGTCCCCATTTCTAAAGCTAGTTACACAGTTGTAGATATTTTTGCTTTATGATGCGCCTTTTATGTCATCTTCAAAGTGATAGTCTGATTGATAATGTATAAGTTTACTGCTGTGTGGACCCAAAAATGTGACA
The DNA here is from genome assembly GCF_000276665.1 of Chinchilla lanigera. Classification (NCBI taxonomy): domain Eukaryota; kingdom Metazoa; phylum Chordata; class Mammalia; order Rodentia; family Chinchillidae; genus Chinchilla; species Chinchilla lanigera. The sequence goes on along the minus strand of NW_004955412.1, from coordinate 7,412,385 downwards.
ATAGTTTCAACAATCTCTCTCCAGTGAACTCTGTGGTGAAGTATTTATGTGTGTTGAGAATAGGGAACAATTAAATTTTGAGTCTTAATGACTCAATGAAAAATTTTGTAATCAATTGATAAAACTGTAGACTCATCAGGAAACTTCAATATATTCATGTAATTTTTAGAGTATCGAACAGTTTTCCATTATTCTTGCCCATTTTAAAATTCAAAATAGTGTAAATTCTGTCTTTTTAAGTCGGTTGAATATTGGAAACATAGTCCTAAAATAGGCTAAAATATTCTTTCTCTTGCTGTGTTGAAATAACAAGTCACCTGAATAAACTATTTAACATATCCCCCTTTAAATTAACTAAAATCTAATAATTTGTGACAAGATGACAATATAAGCAAATACTTACTTTCCTGTCTTCTAATTGTCATTAAAATACCCAACACAAGAAAGTCATCATTATTGTTCTATTCTTGGCTCTCAGTGTTAAGAATAAATTAATTTACCTATGGTAGCTGAAAGCAACCAGAAGTGATAATACCATTATTCTCATTTTTATTTGAGAAAAGTCAAGCTGAAACAAATTAACAATTTACTTAAGATAACACAGCTCCTAAATGATAGAGTCACATTCCAAGCCCAATTTACTTATCTCCCAGAAACTAGTTTTTAATGTTACATTGCAGTTTCAAGGCCTGCATTGAAAATGAGGAATACGGCATTCACACACAAATTTGTTACATGTAGTTTGTTCAGAAAAATTTTCATGTAAGTCAAGAAGAACTATTTTTAACTTTCACTAACCTGTTAATATCGTTGAGGGATGAGGAAAGACCCTACAGGACTAAGAAAGTGGGAAATGAACACAGAAAAGATGGTTCTTGCCCTGGTTACTAAATCCAACAGACACTGGTGGAATAATGAATGAAAAGCTGTGTTACTGATGAGATGTGTTTACTTATTCTCAATAGCAAGGACTGCACACCTGGACCACATAAGCTTGCCCCAAACTGACAATATGCCTACATAAAGTTACTGCTGCATGTTACATGTCCATCAAAGTTCATGTGAGTGTGGCATACTGTTCAGAAGTCCTTGCCCACACCTATGTCTTCAAGAGTTTCACTTGTTTTGTCTTCCAGCTGACTGCTTCTATTTTTAACACCTGCATGTTCAATCCGTTTTTATTTCATTTCAGTAGATGGTGAAAGATACGGGTCTCGGTTCCATGATCTGCATGTGGCAGCCCAGTTTTCCCAGCATCATATCATGAAGAGGCCGTCTTTCCTCCAGCGTATGTTTTTGACCCTTTGGTAAAGATCAGTCAGATGGCTGAATGTTCCTGAGGTGGTTTCTGCCCCTCTAAGCATCAGTCATTCTTGATGCTGTGACATAGGTCTCTTGTGATCCCAAAATTAGGCCAACAAGGAGCAGAACACATCAGTGACTCAGGGTGTTAGTGAGTGAAAAACTGCACCTCCATTTTAAACTAGTTAGGTATTTGATCATCTCTCCAGCATAACTTGGACCACTTTGGCAGAGTTTCTTCTTCCAAGCCACACTACACAGCTATATTTTAAAGCAGTTAGGTATTAGATCAACACTACAGCATAACGTCGACCACTCCAATGGGTATTGTTTCTTCTTCCAAGACGCACTCTTATCAAAAGTTAAGACATTATAGCAAGGAATTTATTTCCATAAGAAAACTGACAGGGACACCAGTAAGTTAGGGTGCTTACATGGCACAGTAATTGCGTGAAATGCAGTTGAATATACTTAGTGTGAAAGACCTGTGAAGAAAGAAAACCTTTTAATTTTTTAAATTATTGAATCTATGTAAACAACACAGTGTAATATGATTTGTTTTAGTTACTTTTCTTGTTGCCAAGACAGAATATCCAATGCAGGAAGTTGAAGGAGGGCAGGTTTATTTGGCTCACAGTTTGTGGAGGTTTCAGTCCTTCATCAGCTGGCTCCAAGGCAGGGAGGCAGGGCCAACAAGCAAGGAAGAGGAGAGACCGTTCATGGTCTGTAGAAGGTAGCCAAGCAAGCAAGGGGCAGCCACAGCTCCTTCTGTTCCTGATTTCTTAGTGGGCAGCCCTCACACCCTTAATCCTAGTGCCCTTGATCCCAGCACTGTACCACTGAGCAATCCTAGCATCACATACTTTGGATCCAGCCAGCTCTGAAGAAGCCCCACCTGTGAATGCCTGAGTCTTGTTAAACTTTTATTAGTGAATGTTTGCAGCGCATCATGATTACATTGACGATGGAGAGTTGGTCCATGTCCGTAACACAGCTGCATTCTTTTCTTTGTCTTCTACAGTTTTTCTCCCTCCTGACTCCTTCTATCGCTTGGTTCCCTTCTGTCTCCAACTTTTCAAATTCATTCTTCTCATCCCCTCCCTCTTACCTCCCTCCTCCATCCCTCCATCTCTTGCTCTCCATGCCAACAGTAAAACACCTCCCTACTTCCTATTATGTATTTTTTATTTGGAACTTTATTTAAACTTTGGGTTTCTCATACAGATGAAACCATGCAATATATAAGCTTGTGCATGTGACTTATCTCAGTCATTTTCATGGGCTTCAGGTGCATCCGTGTAGCTATGAATGACTAAAGTTTATCATTCTTTGTGGCAAAATAAGAGTCCATTGTGTATAAATATTCTTCATCCACTCAACCATAGAGTGCCAAGAGGCCATTTCCAAGATTTAGCTCTTATAAATTGTGCTGCCATAAACACAGCTATGCATGTATCACTGTAATATGATATCTTTAACTCTCAGGAAGACACATAAAAAGGGAAAGACTGTCAAATTGCATTTTTATTTTTATTTTTTGAGGCATCTCCATACTAATTTCCATAGTGATTGTACTAATTTACTCTCCCTCCAAGAACGTAAAAGGGTTAATTTTTTCCTGCAGCCTCATCAACACTTGTTCTGGTTTCTTGACAATGGCCATTCTTTTGGAGTGAGAGGGCATCTCAGTGTTGTTTTAATTTGTATTTCTGTAATAGCCAATGTTCATGAACATCTTTCATGTATTTATTGGCCATTTGTACTTCTGATACTTTTTTTTTTTTTTTGGTTTTTGGTTTTTCTCTGGTACCAGGAACTCACAACCTTGCACTTGCCAGGCAGGTGCTGTGCCACTGAGCTAAATCCCCAGTCCCTTGTACTTCTAATAAATACTTCATTTTATTTGTCCTTTTTTTTGATTAGTTGAGTTAGTAATTAGAAAAGTTATCATGTGAACGTGTAAAAATGAGTTAGATGACCAATTTAAGATAAATAAAACTTTTAGTCAGCTGATTATAGATAAACTGCCTCATCATCCTTATTTCTTTTTTAGTTTTATTTTAAATTTTATTTTAAAAAATTTAAAAAAACCAACAATGATGAAGGCAAAAATCAAAACAAAAAAAAAAAAATACATGACCTGAAAAAAAAAAATGGTAGGAATTAACAGTGGTTGCTACATTACATACTGTCATCTTCAACAAAGTTGCTCAGGTGAACTCCTTTCATCTTGTACGGTGAAGTTGTGCATCATTTCTAATGCTGTTTCTTTTATTACTTGCTATTGTCCTTATTTCTTATTAATGCACTTAGATTCTGTAGGGGAAGGAAATCCTCTGCTTAACAATTAATTCACTGACTTTACTCTCTCTCTCTCTCTCTGTCTATATATATATATATGTGTATATATGTATATATATAGAGAGAGAGAAAGAGAGATAATCCCCAAACATATTGTATAAGCCCTAAGCTAGGTCTGCTTTACATAGTTTAGAAGTGCTTATGTTCAAGTCGTATGAAACATGCTGTCTATTCCAAATAACACAAAGTCGGGGCTGGGGATTTAGCTCAGCGGCAAAAGCGCCTGCCTGGCAAGCGCAAGGTCGTGAGTTCGGTTCCCGGTACC
>NW_004955412.1:7364947-7407548 GCF_000276665.1 Chinchilla lanigera | reverse complement strand
AAAAAAAATAAATAAATAAATAAATAAATAAATAAATAATACTTATCCAGTAGGTCAAACTTGCTAACACTGGGAAACAAAGGTTGAACATTTTGCAAGTGCTTAAAGTTCTTGAGAAGAATTTGATGAAAATCTGATTTAGAAGTAACATAAAAACCACATGATCACAGGTGGTCACATTCCCGTGCAATCCTAGCTAATGGGGAGGCTGTGTGAAGAGGATCACAGGCTGGGCAATTTCTGAGACACTGAGATCCTGACTCAGAATTTGTTAAAAGGGCTTGGAATATAGACCAGTGTCACAATATTAACATAGCATGTGCAAGGCCGTAGGTTTAATCCCTAATATTTCACCCAAAAAAACCTATCTGCTGACAATCATTACTGCTTTTAGCTGATGGTAATTGATTGAAATGCAATCATATCTGAAGAACAATTAATTTAAATGCACATATATGGCTGAATGAAGATTTCAAGATTTATTTATAAGAACTTCAGGTATTTGTCAAGGTACTCATTTTCAGTAAAATGCTTATTTCTTAGAACATTTGTGATCATTTCCTTCAGCTGGCTCCTCATCTTTCAGAGTAAAAGTTTACTATTTTAAACAACTTCTATGTCCCAACTGCATTGTTCACTCTTCTCCTTTTTCCATCCAGAGCTCACCAGGTATATCCTACCGCACCGTCTTGGGCTTATTCAACTCTGTGCCTATGGAGTTGTTTATCTTTCTCCGAATACCCTTCTATGACTTTCAGTCTATTGCTCAGATATCATTTTCTCTCTACTATTTGAAAACCCATTTAAAAAATAAAACACCACTGTACCTCTTTCTTATATTTCTAAATTAATGTAGCAATCTCTAATATGTTTTAAATGTAGTGTAAACCATTTAAATGTACTATGCATGTGTCTTAATTAAAATGCAAGTTGTAAAAGGTAGGGGTTCAGGGGGCACTGCTGCACACACATGCCATAAAAAAGAGGAATGAAGTAACAATTTTGGTAAGTACTGAGTGTGTGCAGAGTTTAGGTCTTCTAGTATTTTAAAAATCATATATAATCAATCCTGATTTAATGTTGAATATAAAAAACAATTTTATGATCAGAGATAACTAAATAAATACTCAAAATAATTAGGTTTATTTTATCTTAATTAGTTCCTACTGTGTTAAGAGATGTATCCAAGTTTGGTGACTTGGACCAAGCTATGTGCTCTAGGGTAAGCAGGCCAACCAAAAGCGAGGTGCTCATGCTGTATTTCCACACCAGCATGCCAATGCTAAGCTGTTTATCTAGCCTGCTAAGAAATCAGGAGGGAGGGAGGGAAGGAGGGAAATAGGCAGATAGACTGACAGACAAAGGAGTCAAAACCTCAAAAATACCAGGCTTAGGGAACAGGATGCTGGGGTCCACTCGGTTTTAACCTGTACCTGGAAACTCACTTTGGAATAACCAATCTGACTTTGCTCTTTATGTTTTCCTCTGACCTTTTTTGTCTATAAAACCATCTAAGCTTGGCTCAAGGAAACACTCACTGTAGTTTATAATGTAGATCTATAGTTCCTTTCTTGTAGCATAGCAAGTGAAAGCCAATTTATAGACTAAATTTCTTATGATTTTGTCTTTCAGCAATAGAAACATTAAATTTAGTGATACATTGGAATGCAAATTTTCTAAACTAAATCAGTATAAGTATCATACATGCATTACCAAAGAGGATAGAGTACACACCTTACAATAATTTGGTTTTAAACCTAGGTTTTTCTGCTATATATTTAGAATTTCACTAGAGTAGAATATTTTGAAGTGACAAAAATATTCTATATCTGTGTCAATATAACAGCTACTAGCTACAATTGGCTGAGCCCTTAAACTATGAATAGAATGACTAAGGATATGAATCTATAATTTTAATTAATTTTTATTTACATTTAACTACATGCAGACAAACTGTTACTGAACTGGTTTAGTTTCACTAATGTGATAGGAATTAGTTGTAGAGATCTGCAACCTACCATAGTACAAGTAGTCAAAAACACCATATTACACTCTAAAAATTCATTAAGAGGGTAGATTTTATATTAAGATGTTTTATAATAAATAAATCCACTCCCACATGAATCATGTATGCTATAGGCATACCGTATTTTTAAATTAAACATAGGTATCTGATCTTAGAGCTTTTTTCCTGTCATTTAGTTTTACCATGTATGCAGTGATATAAAAATACTTTTTTCTTTTACTATTATCACAGGAAGCAATAACTATAAAAATATGATTAAATGTCCCCATTTTACTGTCTGACACAGAGTAAATACTCATATAAATTCTATTGTTGTGACTGACACTTTTTAATTATCACAAAAATTGTTCTTCGTTATGTGATCTTCTCTCACTCTTTGGAAACCACAGCTCAGTGCATTTTGTGATGCCACCGGACAGAATGTGACACATTTAAATAGCTGTTAAGACCCTATGCTGTCTCTGTTTAATTTGTACTAATAAAAATAACAAGCCTTTGGGGAAAATATAGGTGAACACAATGCTTCAATAAGAAGGAAGTAGCTAATTATTGATAAATTATTTCAGGTAGAGTTCTCAATAAGAAATAGCAGGATTTTGCTTTCATGAAGATTTCTTTTTTTTTTTTTTTTTTGGTTTTTCTCCGGTACCGGGAAAGATTTCATAACTACAGTCCTCAGGTTTTTGTTTTACAATCTGTGCCCCTGGTAATATACTCTTCCTCAATCTATCAAGAGCCTATTTTAGTTAAGATGTGCTCAGTCTACTTTCCACATGTACTATGAAAACACTAAACTCTATGCCTTATGAAGTGGGTCATGTTCCAACCAGTAACACCAATTTCCAAAAGCAAAAGTTCACTCCCACTTCTGTCCTGATTCGGGACCAACTACATGAAGATGTGCAGATTCTCAGATTCTTTCACAATAAGATAGTTATATATATATATATATATATATATATATATATATGATTTTTTTCCATTTCAGAGGTTTTAAGAACAAACAGCTTGATTATGTCATGAAATAAGTTCCATTTTAATATCATAAAGTCATAACAAAAATATCCATAACTGAATTAAATGAACAAAAATAGGAGCGGGGGATTTAGCTCAGCTTCACAGCACCTGCCTGGCAAGCACGAGGTCATGAGTTCGATTTCTGGTACCAAAGAAAAAACAAAATTAACAGAAATATGAAAAATGCCAAATTTATTTAGCAACATTTTGTCCTTAAATTCCTCCTCCACTTTTATTTGTCCATCTTATACCTGGAGACATAGGTGAATTCTCATTTTTAACTTTTTTTAAATATGAAAGCTGTTATGGCAGAACCTAAACAATGGCCACATAAATTAAACACAAACACATACATACACAGAATGTACTGGTTAATGCAGCCTTAGGTTTTATCCTTTGGGTTGTCTACTGAACCCATAGCCCTCTTTGATTAACAGAAGCACGTAGGCACACTCGATACAATCGAGTGTGTATATATCACAACAATCGATACAATTTTTATGTTGTGCTATAGAGTAGTGTCTAGTGCACAATACATGCTCAGTAAAAGTTTAATAAATAAATAAATGAACTGACCTGGAACTCCTACTTAAAGCTGATTGGACCAAGATACGTACCTTAACTTGGCCACTACGTTGTAAAGACCGTAGTTTTACTCTTTGATGCGGGTAGCTTGTACCATGGCTGAGACAGTTTTTTCATTGCTAAAGCAGTTATTTGATATGGAGCATGGTCAGCTTAGGTGCAAGGAGTACCAACAAAGAGGATAAAAAGAGAGAATAACTTCTGTTTTTATTTCTATTAATACATATATGCAGTACATCATGTTTGTATTGGGTTTGTGGAGTTGATATACGTATATAACATACCTTTATTCCTCTTTTCATCCCCTTTTTCTCCCTTTTCTCCATTTTTTATCCCTTTCCCATTTGAGAAAAATCTATTTTCCTACAACTTCCTATTGTTTTTTATTTGGCTCTTTATTTGTATGTGGATTATTATAGGAAAATGGATGCACCCTGAGGCAATAAGTAAGTCAGACACACAAGCTAAATATTGCACTGTTTTTCTTCTATGGGAGAAGAGTTTCTGTTTCTCTATACTTCTCCAAAAAATTTTCACTGTTGTGGAGAAGGACATTCTTTGATTAGAAAGCACTGAGGATGCACAATGATTTGTTTATTGTTGCAAACATGAACTGAAACCTTTCACCTGAAGAGTGTATTTGAATTGCAGGAGATCCCTTTTTTTCAGTCTTGCCATGTATTGTAAAATTCAGTGGGAAGTAAGGACTGTGACTGTAGTGGGTTGATAACTGGTGGTCAACTTATAATCCCCAGCTGAACTGAGTGAGAGGGGTGCTGGGTGTGGGAGGCCCACCTGGGGATTGTTGCCAGCAGCATAAGAGGCAGAGCTGGAGAAGGATAACGCTTTAATTACTGAAATGTTTGGTATCTGTCCATTTGTACTAGCTATGCCCTTGGTTTTCGCTCAATAAAAGGTGACTGAGATTGGTAATCCGGGTGGAAGCCCAAGAGGCTGTAAACCCCCTGATCCCAGGCTTTTGCCTCTCTTGTTTTTCTTGTCTCTCTCACTTTTGCTATTCATCCATGGGCACCTCCTTCTCTGGACCTGTCACCCAGGATAGAACAACACACTTTACTTTGTGCTAGTTCTTAGGGAGCCCTTTACTTGCAAACATAAGACCCATGATGAAGTCTTCATCTCAGCTATCTGGCAGCCCAAACATCCCCAATGGTGTCATAGCCCCTTGGCCTTTCAGAATGACACTCATTCTTCACTGATCCAGCTTTTAGTGCTCTTCCGTCTCTTCACCCCATCTGCCTGCTCCATACACTGCTGTGGGGTGCATGCATTTTTTCCTTGCTTTCTTTCACTCTAAATTCTAGTAAAACTTGAAGATGGAATACGTTCTGGATCATGTGCAATCATTAACCAGACATCGTAAAAGCGGGCCAAAAGATTCATTTACTAAAATACAGTCTTAATCAACTTAATGTCCTAATGCAGCTTCACAAAGTAAAGATCAGACAGGATAGCTGCTCATGAACCCGTTCTCTGTTATTTTTGAGCTCACAGGTGGGCTGTATTTAGCACTCTCCCTTATGCATAAGTGACGTTATGCGATTGAAATAGAAACATTGGAATGTGGGCAGAATCAGTTTGTTTTGCTTGAAGGATGATCCGTATAAACTTTGCACATTGTCGTCTTTGTTCTTTCATCTCTCTTTGCATATTGGCTTCATATTTAGCCTGACTGAGATGCAGACAAGCACAGTGACCTTGGAAGTCACACACTTAAATTGAGAAGGTCACAAGATAGAACCCGGATTTCTCATCTCTACTTGGAGATCTTCTACCAATCAGGATCATTGGACATTAGCAGGTGATAAAAAAAATCTCTTTTATGCTAGACCACTGAAATTCTGAATCTGTTACCTCACTAGCACTCCCCTAGAATGCACGCAGAAGGTAGCAAATACTTTAGTTCTCTAAGTGGTGATACTAGAGCAGAACAAGTGATAATGTAGAAGAAAAACAGGAGAATAAACCTAGTAGAAATATCCAGGTGGCTTCTGCATCATAATCCATGAAATACAGATGTTTCAGCACAAATATTAAGATCAGAAGACTGAGATAATTAGCCCTTACAAAATGAAAACAGGAAAGCTCTGAGAATGCACCTGACACTGAATAGTAGGAGAAATCCTCATTGCAGCTGTCATTGAACTAATTATCTGGAGGCAAAGCAATGTTATTTTGTGCAAACAATATGTAATACTCAGAGAACAGCAATTAGAATCATGAGTCCTTACATAAGTGAATGGGGCCTGATGGTGTTTACTCAATTTTAAATTGCTAGGGTAGTGATAGAAAAAATAAGCCCTGCAAATCACTTTAGAAATTGCACTCTCAGAGCATTAATGACAGACTAAGTCCAAGAAGCTGGGTGAAGCTGGAGAGACCCAAAGAAGAGAAATCTCACAGGTTGTATTTATGGGGGTTCTCCCCTGAGGTCTATCCTATCATATGTTTCCATAGTAACTCCAGGTTTCTTTGAGCTTTGCAGATGGTATTCATTTAAAGTCAAAACACTTAGTGAAAAAATTTACTATGCATAGAGAGCACCACTTACCAGGGCATTTTGTATTAACTCAACATTTACATGTGCACTTTAACCACTCTAATACATGATGATAATTTACTGAGCATCGCTTGCCATACAAGTGAAATGGTTGAAAGGAACATGTTACCGCTTCATTTGTTCTGCTGTGTCAGTTTCCAGCTCTCTTTGGAAGGACTGACACAGTACAAGCTACTTCTGTGCCTCATCAGTCCATTTTTCCCTTTGAACTTTTCCGTATGTTTAAATTGGGAAAACAACAATGCAATGATAACAACCGCCATTTCTGAGGTGACCTGATGTATTTCTTGTCCTTAAGCCAATCTCAGGTGCAGTTATTCTGGTTATATGAAAATATTATTTAGAATAAGTAACAAAAGTACTTATCCTTCGCCTGACTATGGTGCAGTCCAATCTCAGTAGTGAATTTTATGAACTATGCCAGGCTCATTCTGTGGTACATCCTATGGGGTGAAAATACTAAATCTTTGTTGCTACAGTAGGCTTCCTATTTTTCCTATGGTAGCTAAAATTGAACTTTGAAAACTTACTGGGAATCCATCTAGCACAGCAGGCAAGTGGGCAGTTTTAAATAAGGCTTTAGTAGGAATAATTAATTTAAATCTCATCAAAATGTGAAGAGCATTTAGTCAAATATGTAGATCGGCCCATAAGACAGAGACAGCAGGTGGAAATATTGACCCTCAGGCTTCTAAAAATGATCAATCTCACAGAAATAGGAATGAGCATCTTGGATAATCAGGCATCAGGCAGTGTAATTATGTGACTGGTTTTAATTCAAAATGTTACAACTCAGACTCTAGATAACAATAATATTCATGGAGTGTACTCTTAGAATTACAATAAATTAAAAATGGAGGATGTTCGTAAAGGGGAAAATCCAGTCTGACAAGGTAGAGAAGCCCTGATGGGAGCTACCATTTGTGTCTAGAATATTTCTGGAGGTAGGGTCACAAAATCTTATAAAAAGTGTTCCAAGTCAGATTCAGAGAAAGAAAGAGAAGAACAGTAGTACGAAGTGGACTAAATGGTCTTCAAAGCCATTTCTTCTTTTATAAATTGAAGGGATTCGGCATTCACCTCAAAATATAGTGCTTTGAATTCATTTCCCTTTAACAATCATTTCCTGAGAACAAACTCTAAGGTAAGTATGACTACCCTGCTTACACGAAGAGAGGTCTAGAGCTCTTTTTGTGAAAGAGCTAATGAGCTACCATTGTCTTGTCACAGATATGACTTATAAAACCAAATAATATATGACAAAATATACGCATATTCCAGGGTATAGAATGAAAAGAGGTTCATAATTTCATAATCTTCTTAAGATGATGTAGTGTTTCAGGCAGGAAAATGATTAAGAAATGGTTCCAGAATACCACAGATCTTATAACAGTTATCGACATAATGGAAGATATAGTTCATGTGGAGGGATTACCATTAACAAATCTTTTTATTATCCCTTCTCTGGAATCTCTTCAATTCACATGAGTGTGCCCCAGCAGATCAGTACTCTGTCCTGCTGCCTGTAGCTGAGGTGAATGCCGAGCTACATTAAATAACAGACTCTTCTCAAACACTGTATTTTTTAGCTATGAAACACAGGTAAGCTAAGAATTGCTGGTAGGTGAGTCCATAGTCACAGTCTAGGGGAATTCTCAAGAAATTTTAGTACTGAGATTCTGGAGATCTGAACTGCCTCCCAAACTTTATGAGATTGTTTTGTTTTGTGTTACATTTTTTTTTATGCTCCTTAAATACCTACAATAGCACTTTTATGCTCAAAGTAGGTCTGATTTTTATCTAAAGCAGCAATTAATTGTATGTCAAGTAGTAAACTTATCTTAGTGTCAGTTTTTGAAAAATACTTGTGGTTCAGAAATGCACAAGATCCATTTCTGAGCCAATAATCAGATGAAAGAGCCAAGTCAAAGTTGAGGGCAGTTTGATGAAAAACTTAATTATAATATTAAAATTTCATACCTTCAGTAAGACATGACAAAGACAGTGAAGACTTTCAAGTAGAATAATGGTAAGACACAAATTAAAATTAAGGAAGATAATCAGCCGTACATTTTAGTTGAAATAAAAGACTAAAAGTTAGAAGATTGATTATGAGTCTAGGTCACTAGTTCAGATAGTGAGGATTTGTAGCAAAGGTGCATACATTTATAAATGTGCTGCAGTACAAGATACTGTTCTCAGCTTTTTTTGTGTCAGTATCACAGTTAAAATTATGCAATGCACAGCCTCAACTACACACAACAGCTCCCCAAAATACATGATTTGAAAGTGTTGGAAATATTTTGAAAATGATTATTGAAGTAATGGTAGGGGAAAAGTTCCATTCAAACTTTAAATCCAAGTAACGTAGAAAACGATGATCATATTCCTGTAAAATCAGAAGTCAGAAGGAAAAACTTAGTTATGAAGTTGGAGTGGAATTTTAAAATCAAGTTGGATTTATACAGAGTTAGCTTGAAGCACCTACATGATATATCAGTAGAGAAAAATAATAGAAATTCTAGATTTAAAAGCTAGCAGGCAAAGGTGATACTTGAAATCCCACACAGACAGAATCACAGAAAAACAGAAACTCTAAATAGCAAAAGCAAAAAGCTTAGGAAAACCTTATGCTCAATGTTTAAGTAAATAATATGGGGAAAGAAAACTGTCCTGGTTACTTTTCTCTCTTGTTGCTGAGGCAAAATACCCAATGCCCAAAATTAAAGAAGGAAAAATTTATTTAGCTCACAGTTTGTGGAGCTTTCAGTCCATACTCGGCTGGCTCCAAGGCAGCATGACTCATGGCAGAGGGCAACTGTTCATGGTGGTGGAAGACAGCAAAGTAACAAGAGCAACAGGTAGCAATGGCAGCAAGCAGCCTCTTTTTCTCCCTTCATAGGCAAAACTATCTGCCCCAGGGCAGGTATAGCTCTCACTTCCATAATCAATCAAACTCTAAAAGTCCACCTCATGACCGCATGAGGCTTTGGGGGGACACCCAGACACAAACCATAACAAATATATAGCAAAAGGACAGAAGAATATAGAAGACAAAGGATGATAAAGTTTTAACATGACAGTGGAACCAAAAGATCCAAATTATGTAGAAAATTTAAAGAAAGATTTAATAAAGCATTTTGGTTTAATGACAGAGAAATCATCAGTTATCAGAAGGAGAGTTACTATCCAGATATTTGCAGACAAAATGAAAATGAATAGAAACTTGTTAACGTTGAATAGGAAAAGATGCAAGCTATTTTGTAGTTGGAATGTTTGTGGAAGGAAGAGAAATGCATGAGAAGAGAAAGGGGAAAAATATGGATGAAACCAAGAAAAGCTGACAGAACTGGGTACTTCAGAAGAGATGGAGAAGGGGGGTTTCAAGTCCAAGCACTGCGATTCCATTTAGTTTGGAAGAGAAATGATCCCCACGATGGCAGAAGTAAGAATAAAGAGAGTCAATAAAAATCCAGAGATGTTGTAATAGAATGTTAAAAGTTGAGTGAGTGAACATAAACGTCAGATGGGGCTTGATTTTCTCAGGGAAATACGAGAAGACACAAGCTGACACAGGGATTCATAATAACAAAGGAAGGCAAACTTGGAATAACTCAGGAATTGTCTTTTCATTGTCATGAGAAAGCAGATGGCAATTCTGCTGCAAACTTTCTCATTCGGTCCCAGGGTCTCAGTGCTCAGAGCCTCGGACAGTCCCATTGTGAAGGCTGGATCTTTCCGTTTGCCTCTGCTTCTGAAAAGCACCCATAGCTCTTTCTTGGCAAGGTGCTCTCCTGCGTCTTTCATTCCATTTTTTCTTCCAAAGCTGGTATCCAGGGTCAAGAATAAATTCTTTGCTTGTGCATTTGTCACTTATCCTCTAGGCAGGGACCTTGTATATAAGAAAACAATATTTTTTCTATCCTTGTTTTTCAAATAACAATGTGAACAATAATAATGGCTGAAATATACCGCGCAAAGGGCTGGGGATTTAGCTCAGCAGCACAGCGCCTGCCTGGCAAGTGCAAGGTCGTGAGTTTGATTCCCGGTACCAGAAAAAAAAGAAAAAAAAAAAAAAAAAAAAAAAACAAACAAACAAAAAAAGAAATGTACTGAGCATTTACTGAGTTCCAGGAGTTATTCAAAGTACATTATTTCTAACCAGCGAATTCTCCTCAAAATTCTGCGAGCCAGAGGCTATGACTTCTACTATGCACATGTTGAAAGACTGAAGGGCAGAACAATTTTTCTAAAATCCCACAGAAATGAGTGGTGAAACCTAGACGTAAACTTGCTAAGGCTCTCTCCAGAGCCCACATTCTTTTTTTTTTTTTTTTTGTCTTTTTTGAGACAGGGTCTTGCTATGCAGTTCATGCTGGTCTTGAGCTCACTTTGTAGCCTAGGCTGACCTTGAATTCACAGTGATCCTCCTGCCTCAGCCTCCCGAGTGCTGGGATTACAGGTGTGTGCCACCACGCCCAGCTGAGCCCACATTCTTAAGGATTCCTTGTCTAGTACATTAGACAAGAACCCTTAACATCTTGAAATTTGCTATCTTTGTTGTCAGTACTTACTTTCTATAAAATGCCTGAATCCACTCCTCTACACAGCTTGGTCCTTGTAGTTTCAAGAGAGTCCATGAGACTTTTCACTCAAAATCCACGTGTCTGGACCCCACACTACATATTTTCATTGAGAATTCAGTAGCTGTTTTAATATATTTATGAAGTAGCTTTTACTTTGCCCTAAGGTTTGAGAAAATCTTAAATGCTTTCAGTTGAATCTGTTTGTTACTTAATTGTGATACCTTTGAACAAATGAACGCGCCTTTCTCCACTTATGAAAAGCACTGTTGTGTTGTCCAAACTTGACAGCATTTCATTCGTTTGATTTCAGGGTCTGGCCCCCTTCTTTCCCAGCACTGCTGCTGCTCCTCTCACCCTGTGACCTGTGTTTTAAAGACTCAACACATTAACCTCTTTGTCCGCTTCTCCCATTCTGTGCCTTTTGCTGTTCTGAATTTTTGTTTGAATTGCTATTTTAATTTCCTTCCAAAACATTGTCCTGACTCCTTAAGAAGCCACTCAGATGGCACCTACATACCCCATGGCTTCAACAGGGTCAAGCAAGCAAGTTTTTCCCATGATACTGAAGGACTTTTGAAAAGTGTCATTAACAGCACTTATAATTTCTGCATGTTACAGCTGTGTTTTTGTCTTACTCGCTTAGATTGTAAGGTGCTTGAGGACAAGGAAGTGCTACTCTAGAATGTAGTAGACAAGACACATTGAGGTAGGGGGTGGGTTAAAGGGCCAATTTAGGATCATGTGAAGTACGCCAGGAAGAGATCCTTGACTCCTGCTGAGGCAGTAACTTGCTAAAGAAGAGTTGTGAGGAGCTGAGAAAAAGAGACCGCTGCAAAGAACCATCTCCTTATTTTAACGAACAGCCACTTCAGAGTCTGAAATGTGCCTTCATCACGGCGTCACCGGCTTGGTCTACCAAAGGTACATCCACCTACAATTGTGAGGAAAAACCTTCACCCTAAAGAGACAAAAAGAAAGAAATTACCTTTACAAATCTGCGCATCAAATGTTCAACACCGTTAAATGCACTTGACATTTTCCACCTTGGTGTGAATTTCTGTCTTTTTCTGAACTACTCCAAAATGAGCATTGAAGAATGCTTCTATTTCTCCAATGAATAGTTGAGAGAGTTTAAAGGAAAAATTATGCAAACATTTTCCATTATCCTTAGACAGTTTAGAATGATGAACACTTTCACTAAACCAGAAGCATATGCATTTCAGCCACAATGCCTCCAGTAATTTCATTTTAGCTACTGATACAATTTCTGAATTTGAGCAAGTGTAAAGAAAATCTTTAAAAAGAAAAAAAAAGAAAATCTTTAAAATGAAAAACAGAGGGCTAGCTGGGGTGCATGTGAAAAATTTTTGTTCATGCAGAAACTATTTGGTATTTTTTCCCAAATCTTGTGGAGCTATACTTTTTAATCAAAGAGCTCACTGGATCCTGATTGGTGGCTAGACCATGTTAAATACCCACACCCCAGCTATGAAATGCACTATGTGTAGTTTACATTAAGACCCAAATTCAATGGCTAACTTGAAGATATTAACTTGAGAAGTCTAGTAAAATATATCTTTCAGAGTCCATCCTATCATCTCTGAATTCTTGAATAAGGAAAGACACTTTCCTTGCCACTACTGCATCAAGTTTTGCACTCCATATTTTTGGGGCTTAATTTAACCTTCCCACTCATCCTTCAGGTTTCATTCCAATTCTTCAAAAGGTGTTTATGACTCCTGATGTAGGTTAAAGACTCTGGTCCTAGTTTCCTTAGCTCATTAATTTATTAATTTATCTATTTAATGAGGAGACGTGTATAAAGGCAGTAACGTAGAAGTGAAGAGCACAAAGCCTGAAGCCACAATGTCTGGATTTCAGTTCCAGCATGGGGCTGTACCAGTATGCAAGCTTATAGAAGCTGCTTATTTTTTCTTTATCTCATCCAAAAAATGGTAAATATTGTGCTCCTTTCCTCAAAGAAGATTCGTGAGCTAAAAGATAAATTTACATGCAAAACAGTATCCAACACACTGTATGTGATAGTTTAGTATTTTAAATATTATTTGCTGGGCATGGGATGAGGGGCCCAAGTGTGATGACAGAAGGGATGAGCTTCTTGCTCTGAGTTTATAACCTAGGTGGGGAAAGATACAAAAAAACCCACATAAATAATGATAAAAGCCCCAAGCATGGTAACTGGTATGAAATAATAGTGCAGACTATATACAGTCTATGAGAGTTCTATCTGGTGCAGCGAAGTCAGTGGTATTCTGAGACCCAAGGGTCAGGTGGAATTCAGTCAAGCAAAATGGGAGAAAGCTTCAGAAATGAGAAGCACACATTTTGTTTCTCACAACATTCATGATACTTTATTTCATTACTTGTTTGTTATCTATTTTTCAGCCTTCCCTCTGCAAGCCCCACCAAGGAAAACAAAGCAAAACAAATGAATGAAATCTGAAAACTGTATGCTCAATAGTTGTAGAACCTTTGTTGTCCTGTTCTATTCGCAACAATAAGCACATGTCCAGAAAATGGGAATTGTTATTAAAGACACTATTTCCTGTACCTATCAATTGACCAAATATGGTAGTTATCCAAATCATTAAGCAGCTCATTAAATAAGTTATTCAGAATGAACAATACCCTCAAAAGAGGAAAAGGACACAGTTTTCATATATAGCACATGTGAAAGTGTATTAAAAGTGCTTTAATTGGGAACGGGGGCAGCTGAAAGCATCACCGCTTTGATGTTAACTGTTGCATGCCGTGGCAGCAGAGAGCTCTCTTAAGAGCCATCCAAATTACTTGCTATATGTGCTAATATTGTGCTCTTTCTGACCACATTAGGCTATGACTTTATTTATAGATAACTATCCAGGCTGGGAAGTGTGCCAGCAACTTTCATTATAAGCCAAAGAAAAATTACAACTGTAAAGTCTCAACTTTAAATTGGATCAGATGAGAAAAGATTCTAATTGTCTTCTCTATCCTCTAAGAAAATCGGTAGGCTTTGCAGCTTATTCAGCTGAGATACTGAGTAAAAGGACGGGAATATGATTTACTTCAGTGCATATTAGTTGATAATGACAGGTCCTGTATCTCTTCCACTGAGGCTGCGTGGATTTATCTACCCTCATGTCTGAATAATGAAACATATCAGGTTTTTGAAACAAAGTGTGTGCAGTTCTTGAATCCAAAACTTTTAGCCCTGAGGTCCTCATCTCTAACCAGCTCTGTTTCTCTCAGTGAGAACAGTCATGTTACTGGCTCTCTGGGAGTTATTAAGGAATTGGGCAAAAAATTCCAGCCGTACAATCAGCTAGACTTATTTTTGCAAACTGAGATATGGTGGTAATCTGCTTTTGCTTAGAGAAAATTAGGAATAGTAGGGAGAAAATGAGATGAGAGAGAGACAGACACACAGACAGACACACAGACAGGGAGACAGAGAGAACAGATTGAGATAGATTCATTTATAAAGCAAACTTGTGATGTGATTGCCCTTCTAGAAAGAAAATGATTTTTTCTGGAAGAACCTTAATTCTTTATAAGACCACAATTATGGGGTTTTACCTGCACCCCTGCATCACTGTTTGTCTCTATTTGTGTAAGCAAAGGAGTTTATATCTGTTTCATTTTGACTTAAAGATGCAGTTTTAAAGATAAAACAATAAAGCAACATTTATGGAAACCACAAATCTCTCTGTTTATCACCCAAATAGGTATAGGTATAGATTAAAATGGAAAACAACAAGCCTAACAATAAAGGATCTTACACAATGCCAGTGTCACTTCATTTCCAAAATTTATTGGAAATGTGTCTAGCACCTTCAAAATAATTACATGGCCCAAAACATGGATTTGATCTCAGATAGTAGTATCCAGGGAGATATCTGAAAAACAAATTAGTTTGCATGGACATGTTTGTAGTCAGATATCATCTCTCAAATAACAGGGTAAAGAAAGGACTTTGCTATGGTAAGACACCTTTTCTTCAGTAACATGCACAGCATTTGACAGAATTCAATTTTGGTGAAATATGAAAGAAATAAATCTACAGTATTTGTCAGGATCCTTCAGATATATAAAATTATACTTCTAAAATTATTTTT
Source organism: Chinchilla lanigera (assembly GCF_000276665.1). Taxonomy (NCBI): domain Eukaryota; kingdom Metazoa; phylum Chordata; class Mammalia; order Rodentia; family Chinchillidae; genus Chinchilla; species Chinchilla lanigera. Next base: position 7,392,635 of record NW_004955412.1, on the reverse strand, counting down.
TTCCAGTACAGCTACATTATCTTAAAAAGCTTACATGACTCTTGTAGAAACTGATTGTCTTTTATGTACATTAAGTCTCAAGTTTACAAACATCTCACTTGTGAACATTCACAAATACAAACAGACCTTGCATTTAGTTGTTTATGCTTTACATGGTATATATGTGTCAAAGGTGTTTAAGACTCAGTTTTTCAGACTTACAAATGAATCCAACTTACAAACATTCACCTGGAAAAGCCCTTGTTTGAAAGTCAGGAGTTTACTGAATTTCTAATTTTCCTTAAATGCTTAATTCTCTATGAAGCAGCATTTTTAACATGGGCTTGAATGTGTTTATAATTGACTTAAATAAAAAGGAATTTACAGAATTAGCCAAGAATAATATAAGTCACCCTAGGCATGCATGTAAGATGCATATACTTAACTATTTTATTTAAGAAATTTTTTAAAATCTCTGTAAATCATGTTAAAGTTTCTTTCAAACTGTCACTCTTGACTTAGTTTGTGTGCAAGTCATATCTTCCTGATACCTGGGTTACAAACCTATGCAAGAATGTGATAAATGCCATAATTCACCTCTACAAATTCACATAGCAAACACACATCCTTTCATATGTGACCACAGATGTCTAACAGATTCCTTGAATATTATGTTTGCATTATAATGAAAAAGTATTCCTGATTTCTTTCTATGTAAAGGAGTTCATCATACCTTCATAGTTTGAATCACAGAAATTTTCTCTGGAAAGGAATTGAAGATTATTTAATCCAGGTACCTTAAGCCCAGACAGGTAAAGTGATTTCCTCACATTCACAACTAATACTTACCAGGGATGAAACTAGAATGCAAATATGCTCACTATCCATGTAAGTCTCTTGCAATTGAGGTATGCATTCTGTTTCTAAGATTATGTTGCTGACACTGAGTGACTAATAAATGCGATGCAAAAACAGTTAAACAATCCTAAACTGCAAATATTCTTACACTACAAGATCCATCCTGCTGAGTAATGGCTGTTTCCCCAGTGATTACATAAACACCAATATAAATAAAGGGCTTGCATCTTGCTTTACCAGACAAATCCTGTAGGGCGAAATCTGAGCACAGAACTCCAATTAACTTCAAAGGAACTTTAATTCTTCCTTCAGCTCTGTGGGGATGCTAAGCATGACATAATGCAGACCAATACCTTTGAGATAGAAAACTTAAAACAAATTATTATAGGACAGTGGAATTATAAAGAAAAACATTCTTTACCCCTGCACGTACACAGTACATTTCTCTGACAATCTTCCTTAATCTCCAGACACTTGGGTCTCATTCTTTCACGATATTGTTTCCATCACAACCACAAAATCTGAGCTATGTCATCTCAGGGAAACCTAAAGACAATTTGTTAAACAGAAATTGTATTACCTACATTATTGATTTGTGTACTTGTCCCACGAGAGGCTCAGCTAGTGATACAGCTTGTTGCTAGAGCTATGTTGCCTGATGCTACTATTATAGACGCACTGCAGTAAAAGACTTCCATTTCTTTCTTTCTTTTTTTTTTTTTTTTTTTTTTTCATTTTGAGACAGGGTCTCCATATGCAGCTCACACTGGCCTTGAGCTCACTTTGAGGCCCAGGCCAGTCTTGAACAAAAATCCTCCTGCCTCAGCCTCCTGAGTCCTGGGATAACAGGCATGCATCACCACACTCAGCCTCCATTTCTTTCAATGAAAGATAAATACGAATATCTCCTTAAGAATATATTAGTCTATTTGTTCTCACAATGACAGTACATGTAAGTCAGGCTAACATTATAGAGAGAAAGGAGTTCTTCAATTTACAGTTTAGATGGCTAAAAATAGAAACAGGAATGATACAGCCTCAGGTGATGGCCATCTGGCTGTACTACCTCATGGCTGATAGCAACAGCAGAAGCGTATGTGGAAATAAGAGATCATATCAGCAAACAGAAAGCCAGAGAGTAATTCAGAGGTCAGGTTCAACAACCTGCTCTGCTAAGACTCAGGGGTCCTCCCATTAGGGCCACCTTAATCCACTCAGAGGGCAGTAACTTGATGACCTTTCCCACTGGGGCCATTTTTTTATGATCACATCATCTTCCACATTTCCACACTGGGACCAACTTTCCCACATGTGAACCTTTAGGGACATGTTAAAACTATAGCTAAACCATACCAAAAAGTTAACATTCTTCAACCATAAAGCTAGCTGCAGACAGGTGAGCTATCTGGAAAATATACTAAGAGATTAATCACAAAATATTTATACTTTTTTCTGAAAGTATGGTACAGCAGCCTCCTTTCTTCCATTTAATCAAAATAGATTGGATAACACATTTTAAAAGATCTTCAGGTATCATTAAAAATCTGCAACAGTGAAATATAAATATGGTTTTTCTCAAGTTTAAATGGGAGAATAACCATGGAATCTTTTTAAAATCAGATTCTGGATGGGTAGGCTTGAAGTAGGCCTGAAAAGTATGCATTTCTATCACACTCCTAGGCATCTCTGACCACAATTTGAAAAGCAGGATTTGCGATGCCCATGGGCTAAGTTAGTGAATGATGAAGTTTTGTTGTAAAAAACACTAACGTTTGTCAAGTAAATACCATGGTAAATACTATGTGCCAATACTAATTGTGCCTGAGACTCACAAAACCAGCCTGAGGAACATGTTATTGACCTCTTTTACAGACAATGAAAAGTAAAGCTTAAAAATAAAATATTTAACGTGAATAAGGTGAAAAATATACAAATGGCTAGAAATGACAACCTCTGTAAGGTTGTCAGGCTGAAAAGTCTCTTCATTAAGTTACTTATTAGGCAAATTATGAATGGAATGCTTTCATATGCAAGACATTTTTCTAAGTGTTGAAGGGATAGAGCAAGATACAGGAAAATGTTGATATTTGAGTAGGAAAGGTAAAATTACACCAATGAATTACATAATTAATGCCTTAGGTCCTTGATTATGATTTGCTCTATCCTGTGAAAGTTACTGCACTGTATTTTAAAAGATTTAAAAGAAAAACAGTTTGCCAAATATGGAAAAAATGCTTCCCCCAAGGAGATGCCTTTTTGAAATGAGCTCAGAAATATGAGTAAGAATGAATTACTTGATAGGGGTTAGGTAAGGGTATAGGAAGCATAATAAACCTACTGAAGACAGATGGGTACTGTGTGCAAGATCCTGTGGTGGAAGCAAAACCAGTGCATTTAAATATAAGGGGCTTGAAATTCACCTGGTGAGAACAGCACTGACAAGATTATATGAAACCATGAGGGCCATATAAACTGTTTTATTAATAACAGTGTTATCCGAAAGTAAAGGAATACGTGTGAGAATTTTATATAGAGATTTACCATCATCAAGCTCATAGATTTTAAAGGGTATTCTGTCACTACAATACAGATTAATTGCAGGAAGAAAAAACATTCAGACCAATGTCCTAGGATGTAAGTTGAAGTAGATGGTAACTGTGGAGATGATGCAGTAGAGATACTTTACTGTCTAATTAGTGATAGGCTGGGTGTGAGCAGGTTACCTCTCATAACAATGCTCACAATGTTTGCACAGGTTCATAATTTGCAAAGGAAACCAGCTCTTAGTTGCTGTACTGTGGGATTTGTGTCTGATTATAACAATGATTTTTTTTTAAGAGAGAAGATATGATTCTGATACTACTATGCTGAGTATGAATTTTATGAGTTCAAGAAATTCAAAGTTTCCATGAAGTACATCACCATATGCATTCTTTCCTTCTTGGTGTAATAAATTACACAAAATGGTTTGCTTAAGACAACACATGCTTATTATTCTTACAATTCTGGAGGTAAAAAATCTAAAACAGAATGGTGGAGCTATATTCCTTTTGGATCTCTGGATATGGAGCTCATTGCTTTGTCTTTTCCAGCCACTTGCTTTGCTTGCTTCTTGGCTCCATCCTCATAACATTCTTCTCCCTCTTATTATTGCCTTCTGTGACTCTGAACTTTTCTGCCTGGCTCTTACAAAGAGCCTATGATTACACTGGGCCTAACCACACAATCTAGAAAATCTCCTCCTCTCCAAATTCTAAACTTAAGCACAGCTGCAGCATAACTTCCATACTGTAGAGTACTATATTGGGAAGTGGTCCCATCTGCTGGAAGGGGCTTGTCAGTTTACCATAGTACGCATTGGATTTTTTTTTTTTTTTTTTTTGCATTTTGAAGTTACATTACACAAACTACAACTTTTATTGAATTTAAAATATAAAACATAGATGGTTAGGTTGAAATTAGTGACTTATCCAGATTGTATTCTCTAATGTCATCAATTATAATAATGAATCAAAAGTCTTATATTTTATGAGGATAACATGAATGAAAATGGTGTGTTCTCAATGAACAAAGAATTTCAGTACATGTTGTAGTGAAATGAAGAAAGTAGAGTAGTTAGAAAGAGTCATATTTCAATGAGTCTTCACTAACTTGCTCATCAGAGAAACAACTGTTTTATTTTCTTTTTTCTCACTGGAAATATGTGAACAAGCTACCACCTAAACACTATTAAAAAAGATAATAAAGTCAAATAATCTGCATAAATTTGTTACTGCACAATACATAATACATGATTTCCTAAAATTTCTTTTATTTTCACCATTATGTAGTCAGAAATAAGGATCAGATGTGGTTAAGAAACTATTATTTTCACTTTTATAGTTTTTTATTTTTAAATGTAAATGAAATTAGGGCTTGAAAGCATTGAATGTAGGAAGGTGGGTTTTTACTCTGATGATGTTGTAAGAGGGTATTATCTGAATTTAAAATTGCAAAATTCAATCAAACCCTACTGATTGCTGATGTTCCTTTGTCCTGAATATTGCCTTCTATGATTATTGTCATACAGTCTCAAAATCTCAATCATTCCTCACCTAATTTAGTTTTCTTTTTTTTAAACAATCTTCTTATATTCGATAAAACTTTCATAACAGAAGTGAAAATGATGAGCAAGACAATCTGATGCTTTCACAAAGTGAATATACACCTGTGACCTCTATGCAAATGCAGAAGTAGAATGGGTCACCTAATACCTCATCCGTTTGGAACAAAGAGCCTTTAATTCTGTGTGTGTGTGTGTGTGTGTGTGTGTGTGTGTGTGTGTGTGTGTGTGCCTTTTATCATTTTTTCATGAACCTGTTATGACACTGTTGTATAGTTTCCCACTGTGCAACAGAACTTTGCTTAATCATTAGATATGCAAATAGTTTAATTTGCATTTTTTATTATGAATTAAGATATTTGAATCTTCCAATATATGCATTGTGATGCACACATATGCGGTGATCAAAATACACAATGAATGTTTAAATTATAAAAATACATTACAGGAAAAGATACATTACAACTAGCCCCCCCTCAAATATTCCCTTTGCTTCAAACACATTGATCCCATTGTTTTTGGCACTTTATGAAAGGGTTGTAGAAGTCCTCTTTCCTGAGTGTCTTACAAAGTATGATTAAAGAAAATACAGTGAATAATGCAACTGAATAGGATCTAAAAGAAAGGAAGTATTTTAATTTAACTATAGATACTGTTTAATTTCTTCTTGAATTTCCACTGTGACCCATTCAGGAGGGTGCCGGTTAATTTCCATGTGACACTTATCAGTCTTACAGTTTTTCCTTGCATCATCTTGCAGCCATTGAATAGGTATTTCCTGATTCCTTGTTATTTTAAAGAGATCTTTCCTTTTGTGATTGCTATCTGCAATCCTGTCTTCAACATCTGAAAGTCTTATCTTCAGTTTCACTCAATTGGTTTTGGCAGATTTCAATAGAACTTTTAATTTCTTGGATACCTCTTTGGACCTGTTTTATGCATTCAAATTCTTTTCTATATTGTTCCTTGAAGGCTTCCAGCATTTTCCTATGCTCTATTTTTTTTTTTTAATCTGTGTCTTCTTTAGACATTCTGAACAATGCTTTCATTATGGTTGTCACTTCTTTTTTTATCTGAGAGATTATTTCTGACCTAATTTCCTCTATATGTTCATGGAGTTGTTTCCTCACTTTATTTACTATCATTTCAGAAATTTCAAGTGTGTGACTTATGATTTCTTCTATGTCAGTATCTCCTGGACTTGTTCTGGGCGGAATGGAGGTCTAACATTGCATTTTGCTCCTTCATTTTGTTACTGTCTGTTTCAAAAATTTTTATTTTGTGGTCTATGGTGATCATTGTGAGTTTTGGTGATAGGTAGCTGTATCACTAGTATCAAGGCTTCTCTAGGAAAAGTCTGTTTTTCTGGGATGTTTCCTCTGTGTAGGAGATTATTGGTTTGTATCTGTCCCTAGATCCTACCTTTCCAATTAATTGAGAGTGGGATGTTGGTTTCTGTTTGGCTCAGTCCACAGTCTTTTGGTATAGGGCTGTGGTAAGGTTGTTACTCTAGAGCTTCCTGATATTGTTAAACAAGGGAGAACAACTGATTACAACAGATGTGACATTTTAGCTACAATAGTACAATTAACAATAATGATAACATCAAGCACAATTTAAAATTTGACAAACGATGGAAACTATTATGTGCTTTAGACCATAGGAGTAAAGTCTATAGTCATATAACAGAAACAATCATGAATTAGAAGTTTATACACAAAGTGTTTCACATTGTTAGAGTGGATTTACCCCAGTGGTGTGGAACTTTAGGGAGGATGGTATGTAATATAAAGATAACTTGAAAGGAAGTATAAGGAAGGCTGGATAACAAAGGATGGTCATGCAAGGTTTGGGTAGCTAGAAAAGTGGATAGAAAGAAAGAATGAAGGAGTGTTTGAGGGACTATTTAACTTTGCCTCTGGGTCTGGGGAATGGCATAAGAAGAAGAAAAAGAAAGAAGGAAAAAAAGGGAAAAGTTGTGAAAAAAGAAAAGGAAAAGAAAGTAAGGTGAAACAATGATAAAGTAAGATAAAATAAAATAATATTATATTATTTAAAAAGAGGGAGCAGTCCCACCCACTTGTTTCTATTATGTGTCTTTGTCGCTCAGCACAGCAGTCATTCACTTAACTTACCGCCTGTTGGCTTGTACTTCGGGCTTTTCCCTCCTGCGAGTCTCACCTGTCCATCATGAGCATCCTACTCTGGGTCCTACTGTGTGGCTGCCATCCCTCGGCGGCCTGGTCCTGAAGTGTAGGGGGATGGGCCAGGCACCTGAGTTCCCCTGACCGAGCTGGTTGCCAAGTCTTAATTATATTTTTTAGTACATGTTTGCAGTACATGGTTACTTTTCTTTTTTTGGTACTGGAAATTGAACTCAGGGCCTTGCACTTGCCAGGCAGGCACTGTGCCCAATGATTACATTTATAATGGGAAGATTGCACATGTACACACAACAGCTTAATTGTCTCAGTCTGGTCAGTTAGTAGGTGTCTTTCATAAAATTTAAACTACTCTTTTAAAGGTGTACTTTATTTAAATATTTACAATTATTGAATCTGTTTTAAAGTGGCCTTTTATCTGAAAATCTCCAGGCTAGAGAGCATCATACTACCAACTGGTGTGATGTCAGCTCTGTGAGATATTTCAGTAGACCTCATGGTTATCATTAATCTTACAGCCACTATCTGTCTTTTATTGTGTCTATTCAACATAAGGACATGTCTCTAGATAATCTTTGGGTGGCCTTCTCTTCTGTATAGCACTGAAAATACATGCAATCCAACACACCCCTAAATTTTCATATAAATTTGCTCAGTGATATGTGATCGCAAATGATGCAGAAATAAATAAGTTCAAACAGTAAAAACAAATAAAATCCTGTCATTTTTCTCTCCAATTTTCTGTAGCTAGAATCACATCATCTACTATCTTACCAGAGTATCTGTATGGTTATATTTTCAATTATAGGAGATAGATTTCAAAGCAATATTTTCATTATTTGGGCTTCATTGCTGAAACATCATATTAACTAAGTTACTAATGAAAATAAAACAATTAACATAACAGGTCAAATGTCACTGTATATAACCAAGTTCTAACATATGAGGTCTCAAGGCAAAATAACAGATGAAAAGCCCTCACAATAGAAGTTATCTATTTTGATTAATTATCTTGCATTTTTCAACCCACCTATGTGTGTGAATAGTATCTATATGTGGCATAGTCTGTAGTTTCTGTTGATAAAATAGTTTACCAGTTAGCCAAAAATATATATTTTTCAGCAGGAAGAAAAAGCAACTTAATATTTTTCTTCAAGAAATATGAATTTCCTTCAACACCTTTTCCAGTAGAAAAAACTTAAACTCAGAAAAATATTCATGAATTCACAGGTACTAAAAGGTTAATGTGCAAGTATTCACACCAAGATCAATCTTTCTCTTTAAAGATCTGGTAGGAAAATGTACATTTCAAATACATGCTTTGCAATTTCCTGTTTACCATGGTTTTAATATTTTACTAGGGAAGGTTTTGGAACATTAATATACCTAAGCGAGTATTTTCTTCTAAGAGTAATTGAACTCCTATTATCTTACTCTTGAACTGTCATCTTCTTTTCTAACCAACAACATTGTAACATTGGACTCCATCTTTATACTTATTTTAAAATAATTCCTGCTTTTCATAATGTTGTAAGGCCAAGTGCAGTTTTAGAGAATATCTTTTCCAACTACTTAACTTTCATAGTTGAATAATATCACATTTAATATAACACAAGGTATAGTTATTTTGGTTTGTGTCAGAATATTTGGTAAGTTTAGTTTCATGTATCAACTTGGCTAGATTGTTGTCTTCGGTTATTCAAGCAAAAAAATTAAATTATCCCTTTATGTGAAATATTTTAGATGTGATTAAAGTTCATAATAACTTAATGAAGATGATGCTGAATAATTCTGGTCGGGCTGCTTCAATCAGTTAAAGGAAATGAGTATGGTCTGAAGAAAAAGAGATTCTGCCTTAAGGCTGCAGCTATTGCTTATGCTCCAGAGCCCCTGTCTGTCCTTTTTTCCAGTCCCCCAAATCATACAAGCAGATTCTTTACGTCTTTGTGAATGTATGAAAAATCATACCCCATGATTCTTTTCCTCGGATTGAACCTTGACTAATACAACTAATAATCTATCATACAATTATGTGTCACAGGGTTTAAATTCACAAAGTCCACACAGGAAAGTAAATAATACTGTCCTAAGAATTCTTTCTCATTCTTCAAGCTAGTTTTATAGTCTCTTAAATAGTAATCAAGAGTAAGGCATTGGATTAACCATTACAGGAGATTCACAAGCTTCAGGGCTTTTCAGTAAATAGTAACAACAAAGAGTGCACTAGATGTCATAAAAGAAAATGATGACAAGTGAATCTACCTGTCTATATGTGACATATTGAATAGCCCAGAACAACTTAGCTTTATGATTATCTAGAAGTATTCTAAATGTAATATATTCTCCATCACTTTTATATAAAAAACTGTTGTTTACTTAAGAGGGTGGTGGTTGGCCTATTTCATATACCTATTTAAGATTAACTTTAATTTTTCAATTCACCAACAACTTCTAGCATACTGTGAAATGACAACTAGTCCTTGCAAGTAGTCACAGGTTTGGAGCACTGAACCAAAAATTCACATAATACATTTTTCTTTTCACTTTAGTATTTTGGAACATACATTCCTGGAAGATACCTTTTGCATTCTTTTCAGTTAGCAAAGTTCATTAACAATGAATAGCAAATAGATGATCCCGTTCAAACTACTATTCATTAAGCAGCATTTCACTTCACAACTTTGAGAAGAAATTGATTCACTTAATGAAACAGGAGAGCTTAATAATGTGCTCCTAGAAATTATAAAGTACAGAGTCATCTGATGGAAGACAAAGTGTGGCATTTCAGAAAAAAGGTTTTAAGAATTTATAGCATCAGGATAAATTTATAAGGCAGTTACCAGAATGAAATATATCTGCTATTTAATTTATTAAATACTGCTTATTGAGTGCCTGACATGTGAGACCCACTGAAGGAAGAGGTGGTCACTATCCTCAACTACAGATTAGAAGTAAACACAGGTATGTCAACAACATGCACATGTAGCTCATGATAACATATTAAGTAGAACAACATAGATTACCATCATCTAGGTAAGACACTGATGCATGCTCAGGAGCCCTTAGGGTGCTGGGAAGAAGTTAAATTTGGGGAAGAAAAGATCCACTGCTGTTGGTCATTGGCATCCAAAGAAGGAAGGCATTTAGTAAACAGCTCAACATAGCCTGTTCCAAGTTGCCTCCCATTACAAGCAATACTATGATTAATGACTTTTTAAATCTTCCAAAATGTAATGATTTCTTCATATTAACTTCCTTAAGGTAAAATGGGGACATTGAACATCATGACATGCATTGATGGTAGGATAAGATTCTTTTACACAATCCCAAATTGCCTGAGGAAAAGTTAGTGTAATACTCAATAGCAACAAGTGTATTACACCTGATAGATTTTGTAATATATTTTAATAAATCCATGCTAAAAAGGAAAATTTATCTTTACAGAACCAAATGGAAGGAAAGCTAGTTCTTAAATCCTTCTGCATTCTTATTCTTAGAATCACCTTATATTTATAAACATAAAGTTGGCAATAAGCTCATGCCCTTCTGTCTCTGAATCAGATATTTCTACATCCATAAAATCTGGATGTAGAGATTATTTATTCCCCATGTCCTATTTAAACATTCTCATAAATTGCCATATGGATACCATGTTCGAACGCATTCAGCTTGCTGCGTATCTTTACCAAGGTATTATATTCTTCTTACAACTTCTCCTATTTTCTAACCTTCATTTACTAAAATCTGGGTAGTTTATAGAAAAAGCCTTGAGACAAAATTGTATGCAGCAGGTGACTCTCAAAGTACAATCCCAGACCACCACTTAAGCATTATCTGAAAACTTAAGATATGCAAATTCCCAAGACCCACACCATAGTAATAGACTCAGAAACCTGGCAACATGGCCCAATAATCCATGTTTAAACAAAACTGGGTATTCTGAGGTTCAGGGATAGCATTACCTGGTACAAACCACAATTTAATTTTTCTTTGTGAGAGGATCTGCTTTAGACTCATACCACTCCCTAAGTATGTGACACCAGACCAGCGTCTTAACCTCTCTGAACCTCACTGCTAAGTGGGGATAATATGTGCAATATTTAGATGAATTAATTAATACAAGGCAAGAACCATAGTGCTCTGTATATAGTCAGTCTTAACGTACAGAGTAGATTATAACTATGATGCTGATGTTGATGAAGAATGTGCAAATGGGAAAGAAATGTTGTACTATATCTTCTAGTAAAAAATATTTTTATACCAAGCTTCTTACCTGTTTTGGATAGTGACAGTTCAACGTAGCTGATATGGACCATGACAACTCAAGGCAGTGGGCTATTATACAGCATCATTAGAGCACCCGACAAAAATCTCTGTTCCATATGCAATTTCAGACTTTGAAAATAAAAATGTAGGATAAACAGGTGAATTTGAATTTCAGATAGTCTGAACATCATAGGTTTAATTATACTCAAAGGAAAATTTAGAGTATACCTGTATGAAAAAGCTGTTTATCTGAAAATATGATTTAACTATGTGCCTTATATTTTATTAAGCAATCCTATCTCCACCACTTACAGCAGTGTGGTATCATAAAGTTAATTAACTTTTTGCTAATTCATATCAGTTTCCTCATTTTTAACAAATAATTGCATCTATAGCACAGGGTTACTGAGAAATATAGAATATACATATGTATTGTGCATATTTATGCATATATATATATATATGTATGACATGGACAGCACAGAAATGGAGCAAAAGAGACTGTTATGATTATCCAGTCTAAAATATTATTTATCATTCATAATATCTGTCCATTTTACTTTTACTTTTAATTATGACAAAGAATCTGATTTGTTCTTCCAAAACAATGCTTCAGAATATTTTAGAGCTGGGGATATTTGTTTTGTGTTTTTTTTTTTTGGTTTTTGGTTTTTCTCCGGTACCGGGAACCGAACTCACGACCTTGCGCTTGCCAGGCAGCTGCTTTGCCACTGAGCTAAATCCCCAGCCCCGAGCTGGGGATATTTGTTAGTGCAGGAACTACTTACACTTTAGAAATATAATTAGGATTTTTTAAAATGTGGAATTCTATTGAAGTAGAGTTAATTAACATATAAAAGTTTCTTTCAACAAGAGAAACAAAAATGTATACTTTATGACTGCTCATAGAAAAAAGTTTTCCACATTTATTTCTAAAGTTTAACATTCATTATGAATAATAACCAAGGCTTTTACTAAACTCTTCTAGAATTCTTTTTAAATTCTGAGTTTCAAAATCAGCCCTACAGTACCAGTAAAATTTTATTTTTTTCTGAGAAAAAAAATCAAGATTTCTGATTTACAGGTTTTACTTCCTTTGTATGCATTTACTGTGAAAGGTGAAAATCAAAGGCTGAGTAGTTACTTTTAGTTACTAATTTTTATATCACATGAATTAAAGCTGAGAATAGATGGGTAGTTTCATTTCTTTCAGGCAGAGAGGGTTTTCACTAAGGCTTTATTTTTTTGCACCCTTTTTTAGACACTTTCAGTTCACAGCACAATTAAGAGGAAGGTACAAATATTTCCTATGCACTCTCCACTTCTGCACCTACATGGTCTTCCTAATTATCAACATGCCCTATCACGGTGGTATATTTGCTACAACTGATTATCCTGCACTGACACATAATCACCCAAAGGCCATAACTCACATTACGGTTCATTCTGGTTCATATTCTGTGGGTTTCGGCAAATATGTAATGACAGGTATCCTCCATTGCAGTATCACACACAGTATTTTCCACTGCTCTAAAATAATTCTGTGTTCTGTTTATTCATATCCCCCTTCTACTTCCCCTAACCTTTGGCAACCATTTAATTTTTTATGGTCACCATCATTTTGCCTTTTCCAGAATCTCATTTAAGGTAATTGCAATTATACAATGTACCAAGCTCTACTGCTACATTCACAGCATTTTGCAGATTGCTCCTTCCTCTTTGAGTCAGTAGCTTCCCCTCATGTTCATTTGTCCCACAGGTGTCTTTGCCTGGCAGCTGTTACTTCTTGAGGGATTTGGCTTGCTTATACGACAGGCTTAGGAAAACTCTGACCAACAGACTATTGGCTATTTCTAATGTTACCGTATTATACTGTGTCGCACTGTGTAAGCACGTCATTGCCATTGCGTTTACTTTCTTATTTCTTAGTTCTATCTCTTTGCAAATATGAACTCTTCTTTTCATTGCTGAATCCCTGTACTAATCACATGGTCAAGTATAGCATCATCTCTTAAATATTAGATCAAGTAAGGGAGTTCTCCACTTACCTGTTGGGAAGTTTAAAATAATAAACTACTTGATTTATCCAGGAACTACAAAATAAAGACTATTCCTTCATCCCTGTGTTGTAACAGAATCAGGATTTCCCAAGATGTAAAATGTGTTTCCTCTTACTCCAGCGATTCACCAATCCATTTCCATATGGCCACAAACCTCATTTCTTGTCAATCATCACACTTCTTGAAGAAAGTTGTCTTCAAATATGGTGTCTGTATCCTCAATGCTGACATTCTAACAGTCCTCAGTCTGTTAGAATTTAGTACCCATCTTTCAACTCCACTGAAATTGATTTGTAAAAAATCCAAACAAACTTTTACATTGTTTGACCAATATTCTCCCTTATTAAAATACATTTATGTTCTCTTGGCTTCACAGTACCACACTGTCATTGTACTGTCTATCTCATTATCTTTTTCTTAGTCTCCTTCCTTACTCTCCCTTTTGTCCACAAAGGTGATAGACACATAGCAAATGTTAGCTGGATGCCACCTCTCTCTCAGGACAAAGCCAGTGATGTAGGTGCCATCCATGCTTGGTTCTGTCACTGGTTTCTCAGTGGGAATTGTGTACATGTGCCTGACTCTTACATGATCTTACCCACCTCAGCAATTCCTTTACTTCTTTATTTTTTTCCACTCCATTTACTAAATCCTTCAGTAAATCATACAGATTCTATCTTTAATAATTTCTTGAATATAATTTTTTTTTTTCCACATTATACAACTTGAACCTGCCCCAAGTCACTATGAGACTACCTGGATTACTGCATAGCCTCCTACATGAACACCTAATATCCGCTGATACCACTGTTAAGTCCATTTTGAATAACAGAGTAAAGCAATGTTTTAAAATTTTAAATCTGCTGGGCATATTGGTACACAGCTTTAACCTCAGCACTTATGAGGCAGAGGCAAGAGGATGATTGCAAATTCAAGGCCAGCCTGGGCTACATAGTGAGTTCAAGGGCCTGAACTACTTAGCAAAGCTCTGTCTCAAAAAGAAAATGAAACAAAAATAACCCTAATACATTTAAACTGTTTTTTGTTGTTGTTGTTGTTGTTGTTGTTTTTTTTTTTTGGTTTTTGTCCAGTACTGGGAACCGAACTCACGACCTTGTGCTTGCCAGGCAGGCGCTTTTGCCGCTGAGCTAAATCCCCAGCCCCTAAATTGTCTTTTAAACAAACTGTTTCATAGAAAGCTTTCATGATTTGCTGCTGTCCTATATTCCACACCAGTTACGGTGCTTCTCCACCTTGACAATTCTACTTTCTTCAGGTACATTGGCTTTGGTGGTGTCCCTGAACAAGTGCAGCTTTTTCTGGATCTTGGTATCTGACATTGTTTCCTTGGCCAAGAATGGTCTTTTCCATTCTTCTCTCTGGGTCTGGCCTTTCTCATCTTTGAGGTCTGAGAAACCATCCCACTCTCTTTATTTTTCTTTTCTTTATTTTGTTTATTTGGTGAATTATCTAATTTTTTCCTCCTGCTTGTTGTCTGTCTTTCCACTCCACCTACCTGCAAATACTGTTCATAGTATCTGTCACCTTCACAGGGAAAATCCAATGTTTGCATTGCAGACCCTCATTATTTATGAAGTGAATGTGTGGGTGGATATTGCCAGTTATGTGTGTGATCTCCGTGTTTCAGTTGTATCGCATTGAAAATGAAAGGATTTGGAGTTTATCAACAATAAAGTATTCCCAGATCTTATATTATTGGAATTAATGATTAAATTCATTATTGAACAAATCATACGAACAATATACAAAACACTCAGCAAAATGGTTAAAGTTGTAAAATTAAGCAAACAAACAAGATTGCAACAGATTTGCTAGAGTACAAGTTTTATGAGAAATTAGCAACATGGTTAGTGTTGAAAAGTCAAAATCTTTAGACAAACAAGAATGGAACTCATTTGCTTGTAGCACACTAGCTCTATAAGAAATACACTCAGTACCATGGAAAATAAATAAGGAAAAAGTGAATCAAGGCCTCGGGTATTTTAGTTTGTTTGTCTGAATTGCATTGCTTTTCTTATATTTCTAAGAAATGGACTTGTAAAATTTTGTGAATAATATTGAAGTGTCAAATTAAAATACTAAAATATATTGGCATACAACTATGTAATTTTGGTTTTAAAAAGAGAAAAGATTATCAAGGGATCTTGAGAAATCATTCTACATTAGAAAATCTGGAACTTCATATTGTAGGGATCATATATCTATAATTAACTCACTTTGATGAATAGCATCCAAAATCTAAAACTCAGAATGTATGTCCACTAGTAAAAGTCTCAGATGCAGTTTTGATATTCATTTATGAATTATCTCCGCAATATACTTTCCACCTACCTCTCTTTCCTTCTTCATTATCACAACTCTGGTTTATTCAGTTATTTTTCCTCCTGCGTAAGGTTCTGTCTCTGAGAAAGTGAATTCTATTCTTTGACAACTTGCCTTAACATATTTAGGTAGTCTGTGGTGGATTAACTAATTGTTAACTTGTAACAACCAGCTGGACTGAGTCAGCATGATTCTGGGTGAGAAAGGCCCACCTCGGGACTGTTGCCAACAGCATAAAAGGAGAACTGGAGGGGAAGATGGTACTACTGATTCTCCTGGAGAAGCTTGTTATGCTGGTTTTCCTGATATAAACTCAGTTGTTCTCATAGTCAGAGGGTCCTCACTGTCCCTGAGGATGGCTGCAGTTCTCTTCAGAAGAGCTCTGGTCTTTACCTTGCGCATTGCTTCCTGGCTCCAATGCAGATCTCTCAGCCTGCTGGCACGGATCCTTCACCCCACTGACACAAACTTTCTAGCTTTCTATACCACTGGCCTTGGGCCTTCCCAGTGCAGATCCTTGATACAGACTTGCATGAGAAATTGTCATGGCCTCTAGGCCTCCAGCTGGACTCATGCAGGATATTGCCATGGGATCCAGGCCCTTAGCTGGGTTCTTTGGATCTCTAGACTGGGGACAGATCTCCCTCACTCTTCTGTATTTGACTTTTTAGATGAATATTATTAAATAATCCTATAAATTATCTCTCCTGTATTAAATCTCTTCCCTTGAAACACTGACTACAACACTGTCTGTTCTCCGTCCCTTGCTAAATCATGAACATTTCACACAATTTCAACCAATGGAATGTGAAAGTATATTGCATGGTTTCTACTATATGTTGCCTTGCTTTTAGGTGGAAATTAAAAATAGAGATGTCCTCTTTTCTTCTTATGACCTCTTTCCTTTACTGAACATAGATGACTCCTGGAACTATTCTAACCACCCAATAATAATGAGGGCACTAGCCAAAAGAAAAAAAAAAAATTACATTCCACTGATGGCATAAAAACAGACCCAAAAACTTTTATTCCTTAAGGATGTTCTTTACCAATATAGTTCTGTAAAAATTCTGATTTTACATGTTAATGTCCATTATTGATCAGAAACTATATTCTACAACTTTTTAAAAATGATCTTAAAAATCTTAATTAAATGGGAAATATGTATAAATGTGGTAATTCAAACCTCTGTGCAAATACAGATTTAGCCACATTAGAAGTCAAATCCAAAACCCTTGCTGAAATGCCTGCATCTTTTTCTATAAAGACCAAACATTCTATATACCAATGAGGCAACTTTGTGAGGCTTTTCTTTTCTCTATGTGCCAAAAGGAGCTGCAACCAACAATGCCTGTGCCGGTCTACTTATTTCCCAAAATACACATAAGGTAGTCACACAGGATGAAGAGGGACATTTAAATGTGCTGTCCAAGAAAAACACCATATGAGCCATACATGGGAGTAATGTATATACATTTAAATCCTCTCATTTGATCAAGAAAGTAAAAAATAGAAAAGCAACTTTAATAACACATAATATTTAGTCTAATACATCAAAATGTTATCATGATAGCATGTAATTAATGTCAAAATTGAGAAACTTGCTGTGTTTTCCTTTGTAAGTAATTCCTCAGTATCCAGTGTATGCACTATGGCTGTATTTAGATGCTCCCCCCCAAAGGCCTTAGAGAGTCACAGGTGGGGCTTCCAGAGGTGGCTGGGTCTAGAATGTGTGACACTGGAATTGACTCATGATGCAACGCTAGGATCAAGGGCACTAGAATTAAGGGTATAAGTGCTGCCCACACTAAAAGTAGGGCAGCCTGGATTAGATAAAAGGAGAAGAAAGATGCTGTGAAAGTTTCTTTGGTACATTCTGCCCTTCATGAATTGCTTCTCCACTGTGATGCCTGCCTGCCACACCATCCTGCCCTGTAGCCAGCCGATTATGGACTGAACCCTCTACAAACTGTGAGGTAAGTAAACCTTTCCTCCTTTAACATTAGATGTCAGGTATTTTGTCTCAGCAACAAGAAAAATAACTATGACAGTATGTTTTATATTTTCAGAAGATCTCAATTCTAAAAGTTGCCAGTCAAGTAATGACTACCAAATTAGAGAGGGCAGTTTACAATTATTCAACAGCATAATGTAAGAGAATCATACAGAAAGAAAATTTACTGTATCAGACTAATATATGACTTAATTTAAAGTTATTTAGTCATAAGAAACAGACTTGCCTGTATATTTTGAGACTGAATCAAACATGGGTTTTTTAGCCTACTTGCAGCATTCCAGAAAGTTCTCATGATACGAGCTCTTTCAGTTTTATTCTCCTGCCTCCTGACTTTTGTATTATGTCACATTTCACTGCATCTTCCATTGACTTGGGTTATGCTTCCCACTGATATTCATCCCCACTTCCATTTGGGCCAGATTTTATTTTCTTATATGAGGACAGTGGAATAAAGGCCAGAATTTGTATCAACTATAAATTAAAGAGATGGATCTAATTAAAGTGCTTTCATCTAGCACATAATGGGCTATCCACAGAGTTCTTCTGATGGATCACACAATGTTCATTATTTGTGCCTATGAAGTTTCAAGAGCTACAAGATAAATTTTGAAAGCATGTGTATAAAATGCTTGATATTGGGGGAACTTTACAAGTCATTTTGCCCTTCTTTTTCACAACTTCCTTCCTGTGGCTATTCTTTCACCAATTTGCTTAAGAAGAATATTTGACAAAAACCAATAGAACCCATTGGCCGACACTGAATGGACAAGCACGTTCTTTGTCTTTCAAGCTCATTGTCTATAAAATGGATTTAGAACAACTACTAAAATATTATAAAGGGCACACAAAATGTATAAAGTAAGTTTACATAGTGTCTAGCAAGTTAAAAAATGTAATTCACATATTTCATGTGTTTGAAATATAGTCTTAACTAAAGTAAGAAAAGGTATAAGTTTTACAAAAGAAAAAAAGGAAAGAAGGGAGGAAGGAAAGCAGAGTGGCAGAAGATGGTTGGGGAAGGAAGGGGAAAGAGAGAGAGAGAGAGGGAGAGAGAGAGAGAGAGGGAGAGGCAGAGAGAGAAAGGTGAAAGGGAATAGGGAATAAGGAAGGAAGGAAAAACTCAGAATTAGTCTCCCTGCACCATTTCACCATATGCATTCTCTAATAGGAAGCAACACAACATGCATGAGATTAGGTTTGCCTATAAGACCTGCCTGATTTTAAAGCCTTTATTCTTAACTCTCTCTTATGCTAGACAATTTACCAGGCTTCTGTGTGTGCCTCAGCTCCTTTCTCTGTGAAGTGGGGGTAATACAAGTACTTTCATCATAGTGTTACGAGGATTTTAGACAGTCTGAGCAAAGCACTTATAACTCTTCCCAGCACAGAACAAACGCTCAGTTTTACTAGACGCTATTATTACTCAAAGTAATTGTCCTCCAACAGCATTTCCGCACTGCTCTAGGACTCGGGATACTAAACGGGAGCCCGTACATTGAATAAGCAGTTATTGTTGGCATTCTGTTTCAACTGGAGGATACAGCTGGAAGCGGTGGCACCAGCAAATGAGACATCTGGATGGAAAGAATAATAAAAACAAATGAGCACATGAAAAAATCAAAAATTCTCATTAAACTCCTTTTTTTTCCTGTCAACTATGTTGAGGTAAGGTCAGAGGGCAGAAAAGCTGAGCTCCGACTTGAATCTATTCTTCTGAAGAGCTTCAGTGCATATGTTTAAGGAAAGCACACCTCAAGGAGGCTCAATCAGTGGCATTTCCCAGCTTCACACAAACTACAATGAGATCCAGCACCTAGAACACGCCTGCTCGGCTTCACTGTTGTCCAAGATCATGCCACGTTTTCATTAAAAATAAACCGCTTTAGATTTCACTAAAAGGAAAAATGGCGCTAAAATTTTGTTGCTGCTCTCCACTGCTTTCCTCTTGCTTCCCTTCATTAGCATTTGTTTTTTGTAGCTTCTGCTCCTCATGAGCTATTCCTCCACTGTGATATCTGTTGATCTGGTTGATCTTGCTCTGGAAAAAGGCCGTTCAGCTCATAGTACTTTAATGATGTTTTAGATGTTCCTTTTAAATGACTAGAGGGGAACTTTGCTTCAGAATAAGAACTGACTTTCTGAAAAGGGCTGCTTTGCTGCACATCAGTCTCACCTAAGCAGGACCAGGGGATCCATCCTGAAAGTGAAGCTCAACACTATGATCTCCGAGGCTGCCCGTTCACTTTGTAAAGCACTTATCTTGCTTTCTCATTATTAGAACCCAAAAGAAAAAAATTTTTTAAAATTCTATCTCATTATTTTACAATGTGTTTTAATCAACAAAGGGAATGTGTGTGTTTTAATTCTAAGTATAAACCTCACTTGAGTGCTTTCCATGTATTAGCCATCATGCTGGGAGTGCAGAGCCAAAACCTTCTGTCTTAATCTGTTTTCAGTAGCTGTAATGATATATCACAGATTGTGTAAGTTATCAAGCAAGGAAATGTATTTTAATCACAGCTCGGGAGACTGAGAAGTTTGAGGCCTGGTGTGTACAGGTTGTAAGGGTCTCTGCAAAGTAGAAGAAGGTAAGTAGAAAAATGAACATGAGGGAAAGACACAAAAAATGTGGGCATACTGGCTTCATAACAACTCTTTGTAACTAACTCACTCCTACACAAGGAAGTTAACCCATTCATGAATGCTGCACCTCCATGACTCAAATACCTTCCATTAGGCACTATCTCCCCACTCTATAGCACTGGGACTCAAGTTTCCAGTATGTGAATTTGAAAGACACATTCCAACCATAGTAGCCTCTCATAGATGAGAGGGTGAGAACATGTTATCACATAAATAAATATGTTTTCATGGTATACAATGAAATGTCACATAAATGACTCATAAAACTAGTACTTACTGCACATTATATACCTGGAATGAAGTGGGAGAATAATTATTCTGCTATACAAAAAATCCATTTTCAGTCTATAAGTGATAAGAATTATAGGAGAGTTTTTGTATAAATAGAAAATTTACTTACTAACATAGCATAACAATATTCTTAATGCAGAACCAACCAGATTATCTGAGTTTTAAGGCTAAGATGTAAAGCATATGTACATATATACAATGAGCACAAATCCATAAACATGTTTATGTAGCGAAATGTAATCATTAATCAAATTGTTACATCCCCCTTTCCCAGGTACATTTTCATATAATCCTGGTACAATCCTGGATTAAAGAGGCTAGGACATAGAAAACAGGAAACAACCAACCTCACCTGGCAGCTCAGGGAATACCAATTACAAGTGTATATTTTATAAATCTTGTAAGGATCGGGGCTGGGGATTTAGCTCAGCGGCAAAGCGCCTGCCTGGCAAGCGCAAGGTCGTGAGTTCGGTTCCCAGTACCGGAGAAAAACCAAAAATAAATAAATAAATAAATCTTGTAAGGATCTATAATACTGTGAGAATTTATTTTTTTATTTTAAGAGAAAAAATAACAAAATAATGATGATAAAGGCAAAAAATAAAAACAATAAAAACAATACAAGATTTCAAAACAAGATACTAGGAATTAACAGGGGTTGTTATATTACATATTGTTATCTTCAATGAAATTACTCAGATTACCGGATGTAGGAATGCAAGATTGATCAAAAAAAGAATAAAACTAATAAAATAACAGAGAATAAAACTAATAAACAGAATAAAACTAATAAAACTATTCAAACAGAGAATAAAACTAATAAAATAAACTTTAGAAATGATACAGAGCTTCACTAAACAAGATGGTATGAATTCAACAATGGTTGTTATATTGCATATTGTTGTCTTCAGTTTAGTTGTTCAGATTACCAGATATAGGCATGCAGAATTGGTCAAGAAAAAAAATTAAGCATTTACTGTTCCTTTCAATAGATCAATAGACATCAGCAGTACAATTATCCCAGTTATCCTTGTATATACATATACATTTTCCCCTTCTTTCTTTTCTTCTTTCCCTCATCCCAGTTGTTTCTTTCCTTTGAGAAATTTCTGTCCCTTTCCCAGCATCCATTGTACCTTTTGGGTTTTATTTACTCTTTCAGGTTCTTACACTAGGGAGACTATATAATGTTTATACACGGAAGCCTGATTTACTTCATTTAGTATTGTCTCTAATTGCATCCATTTACCTACAAAAACCTCAAGTTCATCTATTTTATAGCTGAGTAACACTCCATTGTATAAAAATACTGCAACATTTTTATCCATTCCTCAGTTGATGGGCATTTCTGCTGTTTCCAAGATTTAGCTATAATAAATTGTGTTGCTATAAACATGTGTGCACATATATCACTGTGATATGATGCTTTCAGTTCTTCTGGAAAAATACCCAGAAAGGGAATAGCTGGGTTAAGTGGGACCATCAAATCCTACTTTTGTTTTGTTGTTTTTTTTTTTTTGGTTTTTCTCCGATACCGGGAACCGAACTCACGACCTTGCGCTTGCCAGGCAGGCGCTTTTGCCGCTGAGCTAAATCCCCAGCCCCCAAATCCTACTTTTGCAAGGAATCTCCACACTGATTTCCACAATGGTTGCACCAATGTACACTCCCACCAGAAGTGAAGAAGTGTTCCTTTCTCCCCACAGGCCCTCCAGCATTTGTTGAAACACAAAGGCAGACGAAGAATGAAGCCATCAGACGGAGGGACTGCAGAATATCGGAAACCTAGATACTGACATTTTCTTTACAGCAAAGCAGTGAAAATGTGCTTTAACGAAGTGCCTAGAGTTCACATCACTCTACAAAAATGACTGAACCGCAAAATGAATACGCTTTTTCATTAGGTTAAAAACAAAGGGAAGAAAAGGAAGATTATTTCCTTCAAGAGGCCTGGGATATATGAGTGAAAAACAATAGATTTATTCCTTATCCAAGATTTTAACAAATCTTCAGTAAATCATCATTTTTCTTTTTGGGACTCGACCAAAAAATGTCCTACCTTGTGATTACACAGGCCATGACTCTCTCTCTCACACACACACACACACACACACACACCCCTCAGGGAGGAATGAAGAGGAAACGGGCCTTGATTCTATCTCACCCCCACCCCTGCCCTGTCCTATTTGTGATGCTCTGAGTTTCAGGTTCCAACTGCAGCTGGGCCAGATGAGTCAGCTCAGCCGCTTCAGCTGATTCCCTTCCAGCAACTCCTTCAGAAGCTGCTTTTCCCACTTGCAGTCCGGAAGAGAGGCAAACCGCACGGAAAATTAACTGTGACCCAGAAATCTGTTTTCCACTTTCCACTTGCCTTAGCTTCATGATTGAGACTCTGTACTCCTCTTGTAAATGACGGCGTGTGTGTGTGTGTGTGTGTGTGTGTGTGTGTACATGTCGGTGCTTTAAACAACCTTAAACAAATGTGATATACCCTCCAAAAACAAAAGTCCTTACAGAAAGAGAAATAAATCATGCTAATGAACAGACAGCTCATCTTATTAAAAATTTCATGCCACTCATAAATCAAATTTACTGAAGAATAAACCCTCAGTGCTCGTACATCACCTTTCCATGTCAAATCTCAGAGAAGATACAGATATTTCCCTGACATTTGGGAATTGCTGCTTCTTTCAAAGTATATGCAACTCAAAATATGACCAGTATCAAAGTGATGAGGCTGCCGGGGTCCTCAGCTTCTTGAGAAGTGGGGAAAAGTGAAGATTTAGTTTGCCAATGTCATGGATTACAGGAGAAAAATCAGTAGGAGATAAGAGCGACATTTAATAAGAACAGCCACTCCTTTCATCTGTGCTTTCTCTCCCTTGCTGCACACACTTTCAGAAATTGCAAGGTAAAACAAGATTTTTAACCAGTAAATTCACTCATATTTATCACAATGGCCTTTTTCATACATACACTTCTAAAGGACTCTAATTTAACAGGTTACAAAAATCTTCCAGTGGAGCTGCTAGGTGGTGTTCTCAATGGATTTTTGGAGGACCTAAAAGTATTTGGGAAGCTCCATGAACAGATAGTTTTCTTCTGGATTCAGCTCACATGCATCGACACAATATAAATTGTTCATAAAGTCCTCATTATTGTCTCTAGTTACAGGGCAGCTGTGAGGGCACCAGGGTATCCATTTGGCTCCCTCTCGCAAAGTGGTGGTTTAAAAATCATCATATTTGTTTCTCCAACACTTCCCAGGGCTAGTTTTCTGTACACAGTGATGTACCACCTATAAAACAAACCCAGAAGTCAAGGAGCTCATGCTCAGATCAGAGATCCATGTATGCATATGTGACTGTCAATAAAAAGCAGCATATGTAACAGAGCAGGAAAAGACTATCGTGGGGCTCATCAAGAAGGAGCCTGCTACCCTTTGGAAGTGAGAAAAGGCTGGAAGGGACTGAGGCAGGAGGCAGCATGGCTTCCCACACCAAAAGGAAGCCTGCTCTATCAGACCAACAGCCCCTTGCAGGGCATTCCAGGCAGAGAACTTCATGTAAGGGCTGAAGAGCAGATAAACTGATGCTCTTGAGAAGCTGCACATGACTCTGGGACTGCCTGCTGGCTGTGGAAAAATGGGTGATGCTAGAAATAGAGTAGAAGCCCAAGTAGCATCTGCCAAGCTAGCCACTGGTATATCAGCAAAATAGCCATAACAGGTCTCTTCTGGGGACCTTTCAATCTCCTTTTCCCACGTGTATCTTCATACATCCCTGTACAAGGCCAGATACTTGGGTCAAAGATGGTAGGCTGTCGCAAACGGGAAGTAAGCAACCTGACTGGCAGCTCGGGGAGTGACATGTCACGGGCTTCTCGGTGTCCTTCCCCCTGCCCTGCAGGGATCCTGATCTAATTCATCTATAATTTCTTTTCAGCTCACGTTGTATTTATAATCCATGCAATTAAGTTATCCCTGCAATTATTCACAATGTTGTCAAAATGTTTTATTTATGAATTTTAGCATTTGAACTCAGAATTGAACTGACGCAGGGAAATTATTTTTATATTTAATAAAATTTCACACCACAAACAGAGCTATAGCGAGTCGGCTCGACAAAGCTACACTCATTTTTCATTATCAGAACCACCACCTTGGGGCTGGGGATTTAGCTCAGCGCCATAGTGCCTGCCTGGCAAGCACAAGGTCATGAGTTCAATTCCTGGTACCAGAAAAAAGACAACAATAACAACAAAAAAAAGTCACAGAATCACCACCTTCCAAAGTCAGCAGGACAAACAAAGTGGCTGAGGTAGACAGTCAAGCATTTTGTTCTGGACATTGGTTTCTGCACTCTCTTAACTCATGTGAGACGTATTAATAGTTTTTGAGAAAGGCAAACTACATTCCAGCTGGCTGTAGGCCACCCTCTTCTAGGTTAGTACACAACCCACTTCTCTCAGCTCCCAGTTTAGGGATCCTCCTGCCTGTGGTCATCCAAGGCAGCCTTCTATTTGTGCATCGCTAATGAAATGCACTGTAAGCAGTCCTGGATTTGTCTGCCTCTATCTTCAGCTTCTCAGTACCCTTCAGCTTTGCCAGCCAGGGTTTTTCCCCAAAGAACAGCTGTAACACTTTGTAGCTCTACTGCAGTTCTTTATTAATTTAATCAGCCAGTATTTGCTGAATGCACACTATGAGACCAGGCATGGATGTATGTCTTTTGTACACAGAAACAAATGAAATAAGGCTCCTGACCCCAAGGAACTAATAGTCTGGTGAAGAGGCAGGCTCCAAAGCAAGGAACCACAGTATCAATCCGAGCTTCATATGGCCAGAGAAAGAAATTCAAGGAAATGTTATCAGAAGGAAACTGACAAAAAGTATGTTATTATGATGATGTTTCATTTAGTATCTAGTGGTTCAAATTTGTTCAGGCATCAAACGATTCTTATAGAAAATCCTTGTAAGGGAACACGAAAGCCCAAGATGGCCAGAATTATGGTCCAGTCTGTGAAGCGGAGATAGATAAGAGGCTATGGGTCTGCAAGACTCCAGTGCATTTGCATCTGCCGATGTCCCAGTAAATAACTTATGTAACCAAAGTCCATACTGACACATAGCAACTAATGCGTATTTTGGCATAAATGTAGACTACAATGAGGGCCAGGGAACTCAGTGACTGAGTACTACAGAGAATATGCAGGTGGCAGCTGAGAACAGCCAGGCTGGGAGCCGCAAGAGTGGCCAGACAGATAAGGTAAGTTGGGCTGATCAGCTGAAAGAACAAATGTATGTTTAGGCTTTCCTGCAGCTCAGCATCCCTTCTGTGAGTTGCCTGAATTTCAAGCGAACCTCCCCAGTACAAACTGGTGATGAGAGAAAGCAGATCCACACCACCTGTGAAATTAAAGACGTGTAATATGAACTTTGCAAAAATCCACTTTTTTAACTAGATGCTTGTGAATATCTACTTACTGAAATTCATAGATAAAAACATTTTTATTTGGTCATGAGTTTTTACTATTTAGCTTTTCTCCCAGGAAAATCTAATTGAACTATACCTAAGTATTAGTATACTTAAATGGTTGTGGAGCCAATGTAACTATAGTTGCATATTAATATACTTAAAAAGTTGTGGATACATGTGCATTTGTAAAGAAAGTTTCAATGGGATGAACTTGGAAATCCTTCACAGAGTAAAATGAGCAGAGATTCTGAGAGTTGTCCCCACATAAGTGGAAACCCCAAGTCCGGAGTTAGAGGACTGCTCTCTGCTCAGGAGTCTAACCAAGGGCCCAAGTCTCCCTGCCCTTCTATTATGTATCCAATTTATCCATTTTTGCAGTGTTATAAGTGCTTTAACTGGAAAACTCACAATTTCAATCTTAACGCAATGTAAGTTTATCCCTTGTTCATGGAGAAGATCACTGTCATTTGGAAGAAGATGGCTTTTAGTAGCAAATGGCTCCTTCAACCTTTTGTTTAGACCATTTTCTGGCCCTACTAAGTCCAGCGCTGCAATTGATAAGCAGATAATATGGTGCAGCTGCAAGAAAAGTCTGTAGATGAGAAATGGCACACATCACTTCTGGGAGACTAGGACAGCTGGAAAATACTCAGTTGGTTACAACAAAATTGTTCTGATTTTGGGTTCATAAGAAGAGGAAAGAGGACTGTGATCAACTACCAAATTAAGGCACACAAAATACCCACATCTTTCTCTAATGATATTCACTAAAAAAATTTACACCTGGTATCTTAAGACTAGTCAAATACAATCATTAAATTTTACTTATACTCAATATATAAAGACAAGTCATATAAAAGGAAGAAAAGAATTCTCTTGCATAGCTATAATTTTATTTTGCTTTATTGATTTTAGTGATCAAAGCAAACATGCATACTTTTGGAAGACTGCACATTTTAAGATAAAGACAATGGATTTTTTATGCCAGAATTCAAGACTTAGCTGTACCACTGCTGCAGTTCCCCCAGGCTGGCCTCTCACTCCCACCCCCACCCCTTTTCCTCTACTTGTGGACACTGGAAGGGTAAAAGCTAACCCTTCCAGGCTCATCTGAGCCTCAGAATTTCAACTGAATCCAATCATCACCAATGAGGTCCATCCCGAAATCTTCTGGAGGGTTCAGCAAAATCCTTTTCTTTCTGAAACTCACATTGCTATTTGTTCCACAGTTTTATTGCTTTTTACACTGTCAGAAACCTACACTTCATGGCTGTAAACACACTGGTTTTTTGTCAACATAAAAGTAAAGAAAAAAGATCTATAAAGAAAGACCAATAATTTCATATGTATGACTATAAAACAATTTCTGTTGCAATATTATTGCTAAACCTACATAAAGTGAACACATACCCTAAACTCTAAAGAGATGCCTTATTTTTTTTTTTTTTTATTTTTTTTTTTTTTTTTTTGGTTTTTCTCCGGTACCAGGA
>NW_004955412.1:7273479-7364736 GCF_000276665.1 Chinchilla lanigera | reverse complement strand
CTCTTGTCTACCAGGTACAAGGCCCTAGATTCAATTCTTAGCACAAAAAAAAAAAAAAAATACACATATTATTTCCTTTTATTCCATGTTAAAATTATTTGAGAATGAAACATATTAACTCACCTTGATGTAGAGGGGAACATGAGATTCACACTTGTGCTATGTGTACACTAGCACTGTATTATAGTGTGAAATATTAAAGACATATGGTCTTTTAAATTTTCACATTAAGATAAAAAATGAAATTTTGAAGACTGGCAATAGATATAATTTACCTTCCTATAGAATTATTTTTAAAATATTGAGTATCTTTGTAAAATTACTTTTGCTCTAAAACTAGAGATTTTTTTAAATCTAAAACACCAATTCTAAATACCTTGGCATCACTAGTGATCCAACAACTCAAGAAATATTGAGGAATTTATTGCAGGAAGTCTAAGGATAATTATTTTTAAGCTGAAATCCTCAAATAGCTAATTTTGTAGTACAAAGAATTCTGGAGACCGTTATGTAAGATTTTAGGAGTACAGATTGGCAAAGTACTAATGTATGGCAGAGGTGGTGGGGAGTTAGAGAGAAAGAAAAACATATTTAATCTTTTATATTGTCCTAAGGTTCTTTCATATTTGATAAAATCTAAGTATTAAAGAGATAACCCTTCTTAAGTATTTAATATTTCCAAAGGCTCAGTTATACTGTTTTGCCTCAGCGTGTAATTCAGGGAGTAATTCATATAGGCTTATCACTGTCCAGATGGTCAACTTCATTAACCTGCTTCTTCCAATAGTTATGTAAGCAGTTAAATTTTTTGTATTAAAATTTTTACATCCAAGAGCTGTTTTTTTAATGATGGAATTATACAGATTTTATTCTTGCTCTTAAAAATGTGGAATGTTTCACAAATTTGTGTATCATCCTGCACAGGGGTCATGCTAATCTTTGTATCATTCCATTTTTGGTATATATGCAGGGCAGGTGGTATAACTTGGTGTATCATTCCATTTTTAGATTATATGCTGTATCATTCCATTTTTAGTATATATGCTGCTGAAGCAAGTGCCGTAAGTTGTTTCTTAATTATTATCCAAAGACGACTCATAAAACTATCTAGACTGGGGTAAATCGCATACGTGAACTGTTGCCCAGTATGTCACTTAAGTCTCAATTCTTGAACATGCTTATGCTAATCTTTATCTCTAGTATCATTTCCTGTAACTTACCCCTTTCCCAGTATGAATGCACACTGAGTGTCCATCACAGATGCGATAACAAAACAGAGAACAAGGAGGTCTTGTCCCTGCTCTCCCGGATCTGCCATTCCACTCTCATTTGAGGCGCCCGGTTCCTGGAACACGCTGCTCCCCTCTCACTTCCCTCTCCTTAGTCACTTCAGAGACAGGAGACTCATCCTTCAAGGGAGATAAAAAGACTGGCCATTTAAAATGGTAAGTGGCTTTGTAAATGCTGGAGTTTGAAAGGCAACCATGTGCCATTATCTCTATCTAGATAAAGAGGATGAAGTCATCCCCTCCCTCCCCAGCTCCCTTTACACAGTCACACACTTAATACTCTGATAGGATTGCAGGCTTCAGACAGCAGAACCCTTCTAATCTTGTTGCTAACTTAAACAACTCACTTAACACTCTAGGTCTCAATTTTTATTATGAAGCCAAGACAATAATACAACCTATTTCATAGGGATCAAGAAACTTTTTAAAAGAAAACTGAAGACAGAGGTATCAAAAATGTTGTAGCCCAGACAGCTAAATTCAGAATTAATTCATCCCTTAAACAAGATCATACCACTTGGCTGTCGGCTAGGGCATGAGGAGAAGGGAAAATATTATATAACGGAAAGGGTGGAAGGAATGAAAAATGAATCAAAACACTGGAGCATGGGTTGCACGGGTTTACTGCAATATGGAAGGACGATGATGAGCCTCATTGTGACATGGCAGAATATTATTAAACTCACCAGAAGACAGTCATTCTGGAATTATTTTCTGCTCCCCGTTTCATTGACCACTGGTGGTTTTGAAGATGAATAAAGTGATCATTTGAAGATGATCAGCGCGATCACGAACAACAACAAAAAAGCAGAGTTGTACTTGTTTTACGAAATTTTCTAGCACACTTTTGTCACGGCCACTCTGACCCAGGTGCACTCACATTCACCTTCCCCATTAAAATGAGCTCATGTGTGTTAACAGGAAGATTTTCTGTGAGTATACACAGAAAACAAGGAAAGGGACTCAGAAAAAGAGACCTCAGCTGTTTTAAACACATCACCGTACAGTTCTGTCTGGCCAAGACATATGGGAAACCAAATGCTGAAAGTTCTCAAACACTATGTTCCCGTTGGTTGGGTGCAAGTTTATTCTACTAGTTGAGCATTAAGATTTTAAAAGAACACAACTATTTACTGTCTCTAGTGTTCTTTTAAATTATATTTTTCTTATTTCCTTTAATGGTTTGATCAATCTTCCATTCTTACATCTGGTAATCTGAGCAACTTCCTGGAAGACAACAATATATAATGTAACAATCACTGTTAATCCCTGTCATTTGGTTTGAAACCCCGTAGTGTTTTTAATGTCCTTACTTTGTTTTGTTTGTATTTTGCTACTGCTCTTTTTTTTAATATTCTCTTTAAAATAAAGAAAGAGAACTGCCTTAGTTGTTCATCATGAAGATGTTCTTCTATATATTACAGTATATTAACAACAGACCAAATTTTTGTCCAAATATGCCGGGTCTGAGGGGAAGCCCAAGGCTATGAAGGGAGATACATCTCTTCACCAGCACTGAGCTATCTTGCAAGAGACAGAGCTAGAGGCAAGTCAGGAAATCCATCCAAAACAAAGGTCAGCAGCCAAACTCAAAGAGGGCTGAAAAGAAACATCAGAGGACAAACAGCAGGATTAGAACCCATGTGCCCTTGTGAAGCCATGCTTTATAGTCAGACAAAGACCAGGGACAGGAAATAGAAAATGGGAAAATGCAGGAGTGGTCCAAAGAAATCATCTAATAGCAACACTAATTTTCTTTCCCATTTCGTGAGTAAATGTAAAGAAGCTTAGAATCATTACAGATGCAGTTTCCAAACTGCTGTTCTATCTCAGGGGCTACCGTTTAATAGGTAAGAACACAACTGTCATTCTCTTCAAAGTCTGGCTCAAAAATTACTGCTTTACATTGAGTTCCAGTTTCTTTACTGACAGAAAATAAAATACCAATTTTCCCTCATTACCACTGTGAGGATTACCTGGGAAAATAATATCCCGAGCATAAATCTGATACAGTAAGTGCTGTATATAGACAAAGTAATCGCATTCTGTTGTGTCACAACATATCTGAATGGATATTCAGTATTAACTAATAAATTCTAATTAAATATCACTAAATTATTCATGATTATTAGATTATCAACACAAGGTTTGAAAAGAACAAGATTAAAAAGGCAATTACTGACAGGTAAGAAGATGTAAAATAAAGGAAATACTAACATACTTGGTCACTTTCCACGGTAGGTTTTTATTCTGCTACATTATCTTTATGCTAAACTTTGCAGAAGAACTAATCTTTGGAAAGATTATAATCTCTATAACACAATTTTCATTGGTGACACAAATTGCAACAGACATTTACAGAAAAGGTGTGAGACGTGTGCTGTTGGGAGGTTTCTCACAGGGCACTTAACTGTCAATACCACTGCTTTCCCCACCAAGAGGTATCAAGCTGGCAAGGCACAAGGATCTAGCACAGGGAATGACAAACTATTCTCAACTTTCTTTTTTTTGTGGGGGGGAATCTTTTTGAGACAGGGTCTCGCTATACAGTTCAGGCTGGCCTTGAGCTCACTTTGCAGCCAAGGAGGTCTCGAACTTGTAATGATCCTCCTACCTCAGCCTCCCGAGTGCTGGGATTACAGGTGTGCACCACCATGCCCAGCTCAGCTTTCATTATAAAAAGGGACATAAAACATATATCAAAATGTTTTACCTTTCTGCCGTGAGATTAATAATATAGTTTCTAGATTTGGGCAAAAAATCTTTAAACAAAATTGAATTGTGATATTCTGTGGCTATCTCTAGCATATATAATTTTCAATGACTATGTTAACTTGAAATAACTTTTTACTGATTTAATTAATATTTATTGATCATCCTCTCAATGAGATAATATTCTAAATAATGAGCTAGAGGTATAGATCAGTATAATTTGAAACACATTTATGCAGTTATACCTATACACGGGTATTTAACGGATAAACAAAGTGATTCTAAACTCTATCTGCAAGTATATTTACATACATTTGTATTCCTTAATTAAAAAGCATTAAATTTGCATAGGAATTTCTCCCAACTTGCTCAAACTCTCCATGGCTCACTAGATTAGATTTTGAGCGTGTTAGTAGCCAGTGACACCCCTAAATGAACTGTGCTGTAACTCCTTCACGATGTTATCTCTTGCTCATCTGAGGTCTGAAGGAGAAAAGGGATTTGCTGGGATGAATCACTTTGCTGAATCTGTATTACTAATTGCTCTGTTCTTCACAAGTGTGTTGGCTAGGCCATGTAAGTAAAATACAGCCTTGCACCAAACACAAAAAACTGTATACAGACAATGACACAAGAATATTTAATAGTCATAAAGAAATGTTAATTAATCTACATTCTAAGGTTCTTAGAAAGTCACATGTCACGTCATGTGACAGCCTGATACAAAGGGGAACAGCTAGCTGAGAACCTCCTACAGTAGCACTTTTTGACTCACTCTGACATTAAAGCCAGGGTCACTCCCAGAACACGTCTGAGCCTGCTGATAGTACTAGGACTTGGGCCATTTCTGCATAGTGGCAGTTCTGCCGTAGGCAATCTACTGAGAAGCTGACCGAAATTCTGAGCAGCATCAGTCTGGGGTTCCCTCTACTTAATCCTGCCCGCCCCCACAGCTCTGTATCACGATCTAACGGTACTCCTGGCCTACTGTTGCTTTCTTCTCCTGCTATCTTTCCCAAGCTCTATCCCCCTTCAACTCTCATGTACTTTCAGTTCCATCTTGGAGCCTGTTTCCTGCGCATAAATACACTTTTCAGTCCATAATGCTGGATAGAATATCACTGGTGACTTCAAGCAAACTAAGTGTCACTTAGATTTAAATTGCTTATTTCATGCTATGTTAGCTATGACAGTTTTCTGAATTGTTACAGTATATAATTATGGAAAATCAGATTGACAAAAGCTTTAAAATCTTTGTGGGAAACAAAGAAATTTGTTTGATCATTCTACTATATTTTAGTTTGCCAGTAATGGTTTCACATTATGTATTTATAACACATCACATCGAAAAAAAACTCTCTATAAAATACATTTTAAACATTAATTTTTAAAGAAGAATAAACTATTAATACTGGTTATCTCAGTACAGCAAAAAAGAGTCTTGAGTCAAAAAAGTTTGATTCAAATCACTCACTTATCAGCTTTATTAATTTGTGCAGTTTTCTTACCTGAATATTTTTACCTTTGAAAGTAAAAATAAACAAAGTGACACATTATAAGGATTCATTATGTGCTATTATTTTGGGGTGCTCTGTCACTGGGTAACTGCAGGTAGAGAAGAAAGCAAGGAAGGGAAGAGGGTAGGAAAAATAGTGATAATTATAATGCAGAATACAGAGCAAAATAATATGATAATGGAGGGGTGGGCATCTGCTTTAGGTGTATTTCCTAGTGAAGGCCCCTCAGGGCAGTTAATGTTTAGTGTATGATCTATCTTACATGTCTATATTCATTTATCTCAGTATCCAATTTGAAGAGATCAATATGTAATACAGTAATCATTGTTAATTTCCTCTCACCTTCTCTGAGGTTCTGTATTGCTTGTATGGACTTTATGTTATTTTCTACATGTATGTATGTTTGTTAAGATGTTTTTGTTCTTTTGTCTTTAAAATTAAAAAAAAGAAGATGAAGTCAGCACAAAATTCATTACAGAGTGTAACCCAGCAGTGAAGACCAAATACTGTACAACTAATAGGTTCATCAAAGTGGAAGTCACTGATGGTACAGAAGAATTTACAATGTAATTGTGAGAACAAATATCTGATTATTGTGGGTTAAAGAGAATAAAAGAAAGGAAATAGAAAGAGTTCAGATAATTTTCATGGGCGTCTTATTACCAACATAGAAAATGACACCCTCATCCCATCAACTGTTCAGTTTCTTCAATTGGGAAGATAGGGAGAAGAAATCCAAAAACATTCCATAAATAGGAAGAGTGTTGTTTTTTTGTTTTGTTTTGTTTTTGTTTTTTCACTTTTAAGCCAGAAGGTACTGGCAAGAACAGAATATTCATCAATCAGTAAACAATGATTCCCTCACACCTGTTTCCTGTTTGTTTCCTTTTGATTTCTTAAAGGTGTCAGATGCATGAAGGTCTGACCTCACACAAAATTCAGAAGTGGAAGTGAGTCAAACCAAGAGGATTTGGAAGTAAGGCTTAATGAACAACCATGATATACTTCTTTTTCCAACCAATACTCATTGAAGCTCCGTGCCTGGATTTACACATATAGTAAGAAAAAAAAAAGACACACAAAGAAATATATTATCATTTGATTCTAACCTTACAGTCCATGGATATACAGTTTTTGTCATATTATGAAATGGCACAGGGTGTCCATTAAGTAAAGACTTAGAAAATT
The DNA here is from genome assembly GCF_000276665.1 of Chinchilla lanigera. Lineage (NCBI taxonomy): Eukaryota > Metazoa > Chordata > Mammalia > Rodentia > Chinchillidae > Chinchilla > Chinchilla lanigera. Next base: position 7,358,030 of record NW_004955412.1, on the reverse strand, counting down.
ATTCAGTTTGTGTTATTGTGACAAACAGGCTCATAACAGTTAAACTAGCCCATTCCTCTAGAAAATACTACTGAAGCATTAGAAGTTACTACAGGACAACTTGTATCATGAATTAGAAAGATTTCCATAATATCAAATGCCAGACCTTACACATCAATATGTATTCTTAGCTGTAAATATTTTCCTGTGTTATTGTTTAATCAATACTTTTTGTTTCTATAACATATTTAAAATAATCCATTTTCCACTTCATATTTCATTCTTAATTTTTTACTTCTTGCTGTTTTCCAGAGCTAGGAACATTTTAATTCTTTAAAGAAGAAATGGTAAAAGGGATGATCTAATTTTTCATACGCTGCTCATCTACTTTTCCAATGGTATTTAACTGGGAGGATAAAACTGTCATTTCTTTATGGAGAAACGAGAACTAACTTTATGTAACCCATCATCATTGAGTTTAAGAATGGTGTGCTTTCATGCTATACTTTTTGGGAAAACATAAATACATTCAATTTATGATAAATGAATAATATGAACCTAAAATAGAAGAAAAATAAGTGATTCAGTATGAACAGATCTATTTCATGAAGAGGCCAGGTGTTCCTTACTGATGCTGAACATCTGGCAGGGATATACAGAAGAGGGATGATCTACAGGGCATTGTCTCACAAATATTCTACAAAACCTATGGGATAGGACCATATTATAAACTATAGTAAAAAATGAACAATAGCTTTTCCTAATTCTGGAATTTTGTTAAAGTAGAAGGTGGTCTAATTTTTGTTTCTGTTGTCTGTTGTTTTCCAATAGACAAATGCCCTGTTACACTCCTCATTGGTAGCTATCTTGTGGTTGGGCTTGTGTGCTTTTCTTAAAGGGGCCTCAGTCATGCCTATGTCACTGGTGAGGCTCCACAATTACTTTTTATTTTAATTAAGCTGAATTTTGCTACATTTATTTTACAAATGAGCTACAGAGAAGTCTACTTAATATCTCATTTAGAAAGCTTGTATACACAGAGATGAGTAGAAAAGATTCATGGGTTTCCAAGCACATGGAAGCATAAATGTCTCTGAGACAAAAACAAACAAAATACAAACATGTTAACGATGGATAGATAATATTCCACCAGTGATAGGTAATGATAGGAAATTTGTGACAAAACGACTCCTCTGAAAGTTAACTACGGTAGAGTGAAATGAAATAACAAATGGCTCTACCAGGCTTTCAACCAGTCTTTTCTTTAGGATCGGATCATGAAGTATTTTTAGTTAAGTACATGGAAATTTATTTATTTATTTATTCATTCATTTATTATTTTCTTATTTTATTTTTTAAAAATAAAAGAAAACATTAACAGACAACCATTTACAAAATAGCAAAAGAACAATACAAACAACACAGAGTTACAAATAAAGTGGTAGGAAATTAACAATTCTTGTTGTATTACATATTGATATCTTCAGAGTGGTTTCTCAGGAAAATAAATAGAGATATGCAATATTGATTAATCAAGGAATCATTAACTGTTTCTTTCTGCAAAGAAATAGAAGACGGTAGATCAACTATGTTAACTATCCTGTATATGCATACATACAAAATTTCTTCTTCTTTCCCTCTCTTTTCCCACATCCCAGTTGCCCTTTACCCTTGAGCATTTTCCTATCAATTCACAATGTCTATCATACCTCTTAGTTTTTATTCACTCTTTCAGGTTTTACACTAGTGAAACAATTCAGTGCTTGCACATGCAGGTCTGATTTATTTCACTTATGAGTATGGTCTCTAGTTGTCACCATATACCTATAAAAGCCTCGAGGTTATCTTTCTTTATAGCTGAGTAATATTCCATTATAAAAGTACCACAATTTTCTTATCCAGTCCTTGGTGGATGGACCTTTGGGTTGCTTCCACAATTTAGCAATTACACATTGTGCTGCTATGAATATGGGTGCACATATATCACTGTGATATGATGTTTTTAGATCTTCTGAGGAAAATACCCAGAAGGGGAATAGCTGGGTTGAATAGGACCTCTAGACCTAGGTCCTAGGTCTAGGACCTCTAGACCACTGATTTCCACAGTGGTTTCACCAGTCTGCATCCCCCCGCAGCAGGGGGAATAGTTCCTATTTCTCCACCGCCTCACCAGCATTTGCTCTTGGTTGATTTCTTAATGCTAGCCATTCTTATTGGGGTGAGATGGAATCTCAGTGTTGTTTTAATTTGCATTTCTTGAATGACTAAAGATGTTGAACATTTTCTCTTATATTTATTTGCATTTGTATTTCTTTATCTGAGAAGTGTGTATTCATCTCAGCTGCCCATTTGTGGACTGGGTCTGTGAATTTGGGGGGAGGGGCTGATATTTTTTAATTCTTTATATGTTCTAGATAGAAGTCCTTTGTCTGAGGGACAGTCAGCTAAAATTTTTTCCACTTTGTGGTTTTCGTTTTTACTCTGCTGGTGATTTCTTTAGATGTGCAGAAACTTTTCAGTAGGATGAGATCCCAGTTGTTGATTCTTTGAAGTGTTTCACATTCAGTTTGGTTTTCGTTTATGAACTCTCTGCCTACCCCTATGTCTTCAAGATTTTTAGCTACTTACTCTTCCAATAGATTTCTCATTTATTATTTTAGAGATAAAAGCAAAAAAAAGACCAAAAAAATAAAAATGATACAGAATTTGAAAACAAGATGATAGCAAATTCACAATGGTTATTATACTTCATATTGTTATCTTCAAAGTAGTGCTCAGATTACCAGGTAGAGGCATGCAAAATTGACCAAACAATATAAGCCCTGATGGTTCCTTTCAATTATCCAATAGAAATTAGTAGTAGAATTATCTTATCAATTTTAATATTAAATAATACTGCACTATTCTCACAGTATTGAGAACAACACAATACAGTTAACCTCTTTTCACTGGACAGAGAAGTTTAAAATGACAGGACATTGTATAAAGGATGTATTATTCAGGCAACTAGGGGAGTGGATGATGAGATTAAATCCTTAAGAAACCTTTATGTAAGGGGGCAAAATAAAAGTCTTAGCTTTTCTGAAATTCTTACTGAGAACCACTAAAAGAAGACTGTCCCTAGGGGTGTTCATTCTGCACAACTTCTGCTTGTGCTATAGGGGTCAAAACCTGTAAGGCAGATGTAGATATTTGCAGTTGGAGTAAAAGATTATATTGAGAGACTCTAGGAATAAGAAGGAACACAGAATATCCTGGTGGAGGGATTTTTAACATTTAGTGAGTTTCTTTGTGCTTTTGTCTTTCCATCCAGGAAATGAGACTATAGAATCTTTTGTCATTACTCTTGTAATTTAAGAGAAATATCTTCCTGTCAAATGTTACTTGTTACCTCTCATCTTGCCTCTTAGAACTGCATGGATATATGGTGTAACTTCCTACTCAAACGCTTCTAGCATTTAGCACATTGGCCAACACATCCCACATCAGAGTTTCTGGGTGTGTAACAAAGATCTTCCTTACAAAACACCCGGGCTTCTCTCTGGCCCTTACAGAGGGCTTTGCATTCAGTAGGAATGAGACCTAGCCTTTCCCACGGAATCCTTTGCATGCCACCACATGCCACCGCATGCCACAACCCTACATCACTCATATCTTTCTTCCAACTTTCCACAGCATTGCACACTTTAACAATTAATTTCACTATTGATGAATAAGTAGCAATTTAAATAAAAATACATTAAGTATTGTTAAACTAGGAATCATGCAGTTTTTGTATTTAAAATAAGGCAAATAAATTTATTCCTATAAATCAATAACTTTAGTTTATTAATTAAGTTTTTCATATCATAAATACCAGATTAGACTTATCTGCAATTTTTATCTCTCCATTAGGAATTTATGTATTCTCCAAATACTCTTCTTCTTCTAATGTCTTGCTGAGTTTAATCAAATTCACTTAACCATTGTTCTTGTTGTCTTCTCTCTTCTAAAAGATGTATATTCAGCTAAACATGTCAGAAATATATAATTATGTAACTTTTGCAAGTTAATTCTCTAAGCAACTGAAGTTCTCATAGCTGCTAAGTCTTCTTGACTATGCTCCAGCTTTTTGTCATACATATGACTAACTGTGCCACTCCTATTGTACAATAGACAATAATAAACCAGGGACATTGGCATAAGAACTGAATAGTGGCATGAGCCCTATGCATTGCTCAGCTTTCCTGTTGCTTGGGCAAAATCCCTGACATCCACAGTTTAAGTGAGGACAAGCTACTTTAGCTCCCTGTGTCAGAGTTTTCAGTCCATGGTTAGCTGGTTCCAAGGCAGGATGATCATAGTAGAATGTCATGGTGAAGCAAAGCTGGTTGTTTCCTGGCAGCTCGGAAGCAGAATGAAGGGGACGTGCATCAGAGAGGAAGAGAACCAGCTATGGCACTAAGTTCACCCCTTCATGACCCAATCAGTGACATCCAGAAGTGTGAGTACATAATCCCTTACACAGCTCTCACCCCATCAAGTGGACAATCAAGATTAATCCACACACCCTAGTTCCACTGACAGGACGGCTTTACAGCCTTGGAGAATCTGAACTGTACCAAGTTTATTTCCATTTAGAGAGGTTTCTTAACATTTCAATCAACTTAGTTATCACTTTTACTTAAAGTGAGTAAAATTTTCATTCTTTTATCATGTCTTATAAATATTTATAATGCTACTTAGGAATTTCAGAGTGCTGGGTGTTACTACAAAATAAGTATATTTCCGCAATAGTATTATCATTAGCATGGGTAGTACTTTTAGAGGGAAAGAATGTCAAAGAGGAAACAGTGGAAATATGTATATACATTCAAAATTATATTAAAGAATGGATTGCTGAAGAGTTTCGATTTTTAGACATGTATATTACACCTACAAGAAAGAACACAAATATTTTTACATGTAGACTCTCTTTGATTCTCAACTGTCTAGACAGCATCCAAACTTCATAAATATTTTTCATGGGAACTAACAGAAGCCAACAGATGCCTCGGCCTTTCATTCCCTCGAATCTTAACAAGTTTACTTTAAACTCACTAAGTAAAAATTAATTAAACAAAAATAGCTTATTGTTTTGTCATTTGTTCTAATAAAAAGTTTGCATTCAGAATTAAAACTCCTTTCAATTAGCTTTTTTCAGTTAAGGTCTATTACCTATCAGTACTCATGGTGTGTGAGTCAGGAGCATTTCCTAGTAAATTCAACAAAGAAAAACAATCCATTACAAGAGATGGCATGAAATCAAGAACTCTGTTGGCAAAGGAAACAACCTGCTTCAGCAGGAAATGAGTTGAGCGAAAAATGGGCCAAGACTTGTGAATAGGAGCATTGTATCAGGGCAAGAACTCTTAGTTTAATTTTGTCAAAGACTTGAGAACATATTCTGATGATCACTGCCCCCTCACTTCTTGTGCGTATGTGAAAACCTATTTATAAATTTACTTTAGAAGGTTTAAGTCATCCTGAATTCATTGTTTTTACAGAATAGCACTCTCAGTTAGAGCAAGAAAAACTCCAACAGGGGAAAGTATAACAATGGAATGAAAAGTAGAGTCATTTGATGACATAAATAGTTGATTATGAATTATTTTATTCATTAAAAATGTAATTTAGATTCATCAATCATAATTGTCTAATACATTTTTGTAACTAGAAAATATTCTATAATACTTTGTACCAAAAATCTCTTATTGTCTTAGTATACATTCTTAAACTGTGTCAAAAATATTCCCATCCTTTAGGTTGTCCCTTCACAACACTGATATTTAATATGGTTAATTTATCAGTGGTCACATTTGATTCCTTAATTCATTTGTTCATTCAAGAAACTCCTTTAGGAATCAGTTTCAGGAATAAACTTCTGTTTTAGGACAGGATGTTTATACCACAAGGTACTCAGCGAGTTACTATTGGGAAAGTATATGAAATAATAGTGAAAGATATATTTCCCTCGAGAATCTAAACAGTTTAACATTTGCTAACTACGCTAATAATCTTGAAAACAAGAATCTAACTTTCTTTACATTCAAATAACAACAATAGATTTTAAAAATACCTTAGCACACAATATCAAATATTAAACTAGGTTTAGTTTTTTTTTTTCTTTCTTTCATAGAAATACAATAAACTCTGCAGGTTCAGAAATCACTTCCTCATATTTTTTTTAACTACCAAAGCAATGTAAAAGCTAAATTAATCTCTACTGGATTTTTTGAGATGTTAACACAGAATAACGGGTAGTTATGTTCATATGTACACATATCAGAAATAAAACTGGGGCTATAGCTCAGTGGCACAAGTGCCTTCCCGGTAAGCACAAGGTCCTCAGTTCCATTCCTGGCACCAAAAAAAAAAAGAGAAAAGAAATAAATACATGCATATATTTAGCAAAAAATAAGTGCTCAGAGTGTTCTTGTTAACGTTTTCCTATTATTGTTATACTAAACATAGTATGTGCTTTGCCCTCGATTTGAATCTTTAATGCCCCTAAAAGTTACAGTCCCAGAAACTTTGCTGTTCTTCTTCCTACTTAGTTCACTCCTTCTTTGTCACCAGCCGTAACATTCCTACAGGGTTTTCAAAAGTAGACGGAAGTGACATTTCCGCCGTGAAGCCTCTCCTGGTCCCACGGTTGGAACGGAACGCCTTCCTTTCCGGAGCCCTTACTGTTCTAACACTTGCGGTTCTCAGCATTTATATTACACAGAGGCTGTTGTCCACGACTGTCCAAACTTTGTTCTGTGTACATTTCATAAAATCAAGAAATCTATTTCTTAATTACTTCTGAATCCACCACAGCACTTACAATCTGCCTGGCTCCTTGTAGTTATAGTATTAATTTTTGCAGGCCCTTTTATTAATTAACACAATAACTAAACTGCCTTGTGTGCGAAAAGGTCTACTCAAGCGATCCTCGGGCAGCTGTACAAGCTCTATTAGGCAGGGCCATCAGCACTGTGGTTTCAATGCGCGTGATTAATAACGTTATTAAGGGTTTTCATTTTTCATAAAGCTTCAAATTCCCTCATTTTAGAAATCTGTAACTTTGAGGATTTTTGAACTGGCCACAAGGTTGCTGAAGAAACAAACAAACCAAAAGCCTGAAGCACGTATTTATTTTGAGAGCCAGTCATTAAACTCTGTATCGTATTACAATAGGACATTTGCCTCTGCTGCGTGGATGCAGCTGCCCTTGCACTTCAATAAGTGCTCAAGGCATAAGATGAGAGAAGATAACTTGATCTTCAATGTGATGTGCAAGAATTTCTTCTCCTTATAACGCCCTGCTTAACAGTGTTACGTAGCTCAAGTCTGGTGCTCAACTTAAATGTTTCTGTACTTTGTTATAGAATTATAGTTCTGAGTTCCAAGCTTCTTTCAGTATTTTCTCATTGACAATCATAAGATATTTTTTAAATACTACATTAGGCTGCCCAGGGTCACTCGCTTAGTGAATCCTATCTGCTCACTGTTCTAGGTGCTAGTGCAGAAAATGCATCAACTAAGAAAACAGCACAGAGCCCCTACTGACTGGGAGTTTCTACCCTAGGTTACAGAGCCACCTCTCATAAGAATGGGCTAGGGTAGGGGGCAAAGGAGGGCAAGATCAAGACCTCTAAGTGTTACGTTCAGGGCAGGTTCGTGAGGAAAGTCACTGTGATAAGATGGCACTGGGGAAAGACCTGAAGGACAGATGGGAGAAAAACGTATGTAGAACAATGGTAATGTATGTGATAAAGGGGAAATAGGAACAATACAGAGAAAAAAAGGGACAATTTTAGGGGAAAAGTCCTGGAGTTAGTGAGACTGGGGGAATCAGTGCCCATCTGGAAGGGGCTGATGTAAATAGGAGAGCAAATAATATATGCATCAAACAGGGAGCAAGACAATCCCACGTGGTTTCAGATGCAAGCATTGCATATGAGTATACTTAGTGGTACAACCAGATGCAAGTTTTTTCTGTTTGCTTTTTCTTCTGATGTTTTGGTTGTTTGTTTTAAACCAATGAGATCTGAGGTCAGATTATCAGCTAGGAGATGGAACCCTGGTGCACTGGGTATTTGAGGAGGCTTGGAATCATACAACATTGTTGCCAATTATGTAGACAAGTGACTGGACCAGAGTTAAATGTGGAGAGAGAAACAGGGATGAAGAGAAGAAGAAAAAGATGATTTTTAGGTGTGATGCTGGAATCAAGGCTTGCTGATCTGTAGCATGTGTTCAGAGATTCCAATACCGTGGCAGGGTAGCAATTACAATATTGGCATTGTAAGCTGTAGTAACTTGGATGTGACTTCCCCAGCCTGCCTTTCTAACACACAGATGTATTCTCTGATCCACTCAATAGTGCTGCACTAGATATCTTTTCCTATTTTAAATTAACCAGAATTGATCATTTGCAATTAGTAACCTGGTTTAAACTATTAATCATTAATTAGAATTAATCATGAATAGTAAAAAATATCTGTGCCACTGAAAGGGATTCTATCATAAATTAATAAACCACAGCGAGTTAGTCTTTTACAAAATTTGCTTGATCCAATCAAGCATGCATCCCTTAAACTAATTTCCTAACCCAATCTGGGTATGAGTTCCTTTACAGCTGTATTAAAAGATATCAGGTGGTATATTTAGAAATTTAGCCATCATTGTCAAACAAGTAATGCAATTTTAATCAAATCCTACCAAAGAATTTTGTAACTAGGACAAGGAAGAAGTGTATTTCTCTATAATGAGCTGTATGATATAAGCCATTTCTAGAAAGCATACAGAAAAGAGTGCCCTTAGAGAAGGTATTAATTATTGATGTATAAAGTAAATGTTCCACTAGAAAACGCCTGAAACAGGCATCACTGTATGGTTCAAACTGAGAAAGCTTAAACCTGAGGAAGCTAAATATGATTCAAAACTGTGTTTATAACATAAGCAAGAATAGTAATATCTTTAAATTAATTAAAATTAATTTCTCCTATTAACCCACTTTATTTTTCCATTGTATGAAATATCACTAATGGTATCTAGACCCCGTGTCCTATATGGCCCATGACTACCCAGATTTTCCAAGTCATTTCCCATCCCCAATTCTCACCTTATGCATCAAACATTAAAAGAATCTAAAAAGTTCTACACTTCTAATGCTAACCTGTGCTTTACAGAGAAGCTTGGGCTAGAAAAATACAAACTATCCAATATATTTTGTCACCAAATTTAAGGTCTTGAAAAAAGTGGTTTTATTTAAAATAGCATAAGGACATAGTCCACCCTGTCCTCTATGGAGTGACTGGTGGATAGATGAAGTCTGCCGTCCTCAGCAAAATTCGTTGTGTCTCAATCATAGGCTCTTTCAAATCAGTGCAGAATGAACATCTGTTTTCAGCCTTCACCAGGAGGAAGATGACGTCTGTTTTGGGCTCATCACTTTTCACCTCCTTTTAAGTCATTTTTTGTATTTTGCCACCTATTTATAAAAATCCCTGTTAATAGGAAGAACAGTTCCACTTGAAATACAATCAATACAACATTAATTTGATGTTAATAGTTATGTTTCATCTCTTCTAAGAAACAGTCCTAATAGGAAAAAAAAAAAATAGTGAGTCCAGGAAAAGTCATGAAAAGGAACGTAACGTGACTCTATCTGTGGCTCCCCCACCATCAGTGGCTTGGGTAGAACACTCGTCTTTTCCTGAGTAGGGAAAATTGTCCAAATTAAGCAATCACTCTTTCTACACCATTCTAACCCGTATGACAGGCTTGCTTGTCAATGATTACTAAACAACAACAACTATAGTTTGGGCCCTTCTCCTGCGTGAGATACTTTTGCAACTGTTCTACTCTTCTGTTTCTAGATTTAGGTTCAAAAGCTTTACAAATAGAATGTGTGATCAAAAATGTGGTGAATACTTACAATTTTAAAACTTTTAACATCAATTCTGTTCCACTCTCCACTTTAATTCATGCACATCTGTCCCACCTTCTTGCCACTCTCTGAAGCAGCTCTCAAGCCCTCTTTCATGTCTTTAGTTGCACTGCCATAGCCATCACCATATGCAATTGATTCAAAACATTTACTTTTTATGGTTGTTTGACTATGGGGAAGTCAGAAATCGTGAAAGCCCAGGTCTAGCGGATAAGGACACGGTGTAATGTTTTTGTGAGTTTGTCTTTCTGTTGTATACCACTTGGCAACATCATTCACCACATTTCTGATAACACCTCTAAAGACATTTATGAAACAGGACTTCTACAACTAGCTTTAGAAAGTAGCAAGAATGAGAGGATAAGTGCACCCAAAGCAATCAGGACCATCTTGAGTGGGTTAATGACAATGTATCTTTTACTTTACTTAAAAAGTTGTTTTAAATTTAAATACCACATATCTTTTTTTGTTATTTGTTTTTTGCGATAGGGTCTCGCTATGAAGTTCAGGCCTGCTTTGAACTCATTATGTAGCTAGCCCAGGCTGGCCTCGAACTCACAGAAATTCTCCTGCCTCAGCCTCCCAAGTGTTGGGATTACAGGTGTGCGCTTCCAGCCAGGAACACCACACCACTTAATTGTTCCTTGTAATGGATATATTACATGAATGCACATATTTACCCTGTTTTGTTTAAAAATACATAAGTAGGACCATAAAGACCTAAAAATAAAATTTCCTGTTAAGACTAAATCTTTCATAAAAATGACAATTTTCACATTTTCTGATATTTTAAAAGAAAACATACATTATTCACTTTCCAAACCTCAAGTGTTAAAAAGGTTCCAAAGTTCAAATTCAAGAATGTTACATCAGGCACAACTGCCTCTACACAACTTTTCTAAATAGAGTTTACATAGTTTGCACATAGGCTACTATAAAAGGAAAATTCATTTCTTACCAGCATTGTTATCTTAGCAAGGTCCTTTTTCTTTTATTCTGGGGAGATCAAGCCTAAGAATACTATTTGTCAGGCCAACTCAAATGGCAAGCTAGAAAGAAACCTGTGAAATGCAGGCTGAAAAGCAGACTACAGCTCAGGTCAGCTCTGTATCTAATTCCTACCTCCCAGACGTTATCACAAAGGAAAACCCACAGGGAACAGGGGAATGGAGGATGCTAACATATCTAATTGTTCAATCTCTTTTGTAATAGCCTAAGTTAAAATTTATTTTTTATTCCACTACTTGAAACTCTTATTAGCAAAATAGTCACTATATTACTAATGTGCATATGATTCTGCAGAAAAGTAATTCAATTTTAGCTATTCCCAACGTGGAGTATCATTACAGCTATAAAAATCTGGAAAATAAAATGATATTATTATATTCTTTAAAGGTACATCTCAGTATGAAACATAAGGAATATACTGTTTCTCATCATGTTAGACAGATACCTTTAAAATGACCAATATGTGAGCATTCTGCATGTGCTTATGTTTCCCTCACGATTCTCCGAGTTAGTATACTGTAGAAGACAAATAATCAAACTACGATGGTTAATTTACCCTCTCTGCTGTGCTAGTCTGAGAAAGTAACCATGCACATGACTAGAAAATCACCTGCCGAGTAGCATGAATCCTATGACAACAAAATCCTTGAGCCATATTGATCTGGTCATCTCATTATGAGGATGGATAGACAAACATATTTACTTTTAGCGCACAGACACAATCTAAGGGAACAATTTACAGTGTTCATTTGAACACCACACTTTATTCTGTAAGGATTTCAAACATAATAGAAATACATAAATAGGAACATCTTTTTCAAAGCACTAATGTGTCAGCATTTTTATGAGAATATTCATAGGACAAAGATTACTAGTAGCAATGATCCTGCCCTACAAATATAGCTTAGATGTAGCATTCAAAACCAGTTACACTGGAAACTTTGAGTGCAGAAGTGGATCACACACTGAAGATATTTAAAGCTGAGTTACTATTTTTTGTAACATTACTCCCTCCCTTCATTTCTTTGTTTTCAGAGTCACACTGTGAAGTCAGAATTAAATATTTATAGAATGCTTGCCTTTTCTCCAGGAATGAATATGGTCTTTACTCCTTATCTATGCAATGTTTTCATGAAAGGAAATGCATGAAATCGTTGTGTCTTAAATGTCTGAATACTTGGGAGTTATAGCCTGATGGATTCTATAATTTAGTGATAGAAAGAAATCCTTTATGAAGTTATCATTTAATATTATGACACAATCACTCCTCTGAAGAAAATCGTATAATCTAACAGAAAAGTGTGTAAAATACATGAAAACATTTGTATTCAAATATTTTTATTGTTTGTGATAGCCCTTCCACCTTAAAAATAGTTCTTTCTTCTCTGGTAATTCATCTTGCCTTTTCTATATATTATTTTTCTATGCTGTGCAGAGTTGTTCTTCCCAATTGATGAACTAAGAACAAACCTACCTAATCTTCTTTGTTTTTTGACATAGCATATGGCCTCCCCAGTGAACTACTATTGAAATTGAGCAGTAATGTTAAGATATAAACTATTTCAGGGAGACATGTCTTTTTAAATATTTTTTCCTTGCACACAATCATTCATCTTAAAAGGAGTGGTGCCCTCAATCTTATCTGCACATTAGATACCCTTGAGGACATTACTGAAGTGATACAGAACAAACTAAGGACAAATCCCAGAATCCCTACACAGGAAACTCTGGCATTATTATTTTAAAATTCCTCCTTGGAAAACAAGAAAGCACAGATGAATCTGATAATTACTTAAAGACATCAATAATACCTAACTGATCAAGATGATTACAAAATAACTGAAATTGTACAGTTGCTGTTCCCTCTGTCTCTATGTCATCGCTGAACTGTGTGAAATCCATTTCACTAGGATTTATAGCTATGAATCAGCATCAAAATGTATGGTGTCCATGCATATAAGTATTCCTAAATGACAGGATACTTTCCACCAACAGATCAGTGGGATCCTAGAGAAGGAATTCATTTACTATTAATCTTATTTCATGCTTTCTTCATTCATATTCCCAATCTACATGTACATATCTGAAGGAATAAATGCATAGCTAATGAATTTCTTCTTATCTGAGTGATTTACAGAAAGTAAAACTCATACAAGCCTCTTAGTAAAATCTTGCTTGTAATAATGATTTTCACATATACAAAAGGAATCTTTATATAACTTGTACATTGTTAATATCTTTCCTTCGCTACTAAGGTGATGTTGCTTATTTGGATTATAAATAAAAGTCTACATACATTTTATGACTCATGACATGTCTCTGAGTCTCCAAAGTCTGATTGCTCAAAACCCTCTCTCAATCTCTCAATATGTATGATAAATTAAATACAAATGAAATAATTTAAAAGGAACAGTTTGTTCAAATAAACATGATAATGGTGGTTTTCCTATGGAATAAATATCACTGATAACATAAAGCTTATTTTTATATATGAAAATATTTCATTTTTATTTAGATGATATCTTTCCTTTTATACTTTTTATTTGGAGCAGTCGAGCAATGCTAAGTGGATGCTTGCTTGATGTGCGCAAGGCTCTGCATTCAATCTCTGGCACTGCAAAACAAAATGAATCCTTTCTTTCAGGTAAGAAAAAAAATAGCTGAGTTTCTATTTTGTATCTTTAAATTTGAATCTGTCTACCTCCTAGGAATTGCGATAACAACAAATAATATGATTAGCCCGTGAACTCAATGTAGTGAGAAAATTTAGATTACAATTAAAATGTTAAAGAGGTTTAATAATGGAGACAACTCAAAATCTAAATTTTTCTGTGTGTCTGTCTATCCGTGTGTGGTTACATATGCAAAATAAGGGCATTGACTGGATGTTGTCATCCGTGTTTCACCCCCATAGCATAAATGGAAAACGGTTTACTATGCTAATAAATTTGCAGCAACTGGGGCTGGGGATTTAGCTCAGCCGCACAGCCCCAGCCTGGCAAGCTCGAGGTCATGAGTTCGATTCCCGGTACTGGAAAAAAGAAAAAAATTTGCAGCAACTAGGGATATAAAGTTCCATGAGCAACAAGAGTAGTCCCTAGGGATTACAACTAAAAACAGGTAGGACTCTCCTTCAATAAGGGAAAACATGACAAGTTTATGCTTTTATAAGACATACTGAGTAGAGTTTACACCCCAAAGCAGGAAGGTGCCGCATTCAGTAACATCAAAAATACTTAAAACATTTGAATTTCCAAAGACACTAAAATAAAAATAAAAGACAACATATATAACATATACAGACTGTATACATATATACATATATAGACTATATATATCCAAATACTTAATCCAGAATATGAAATTAATTATAAGTAACCCAATGAAACAGGTAAAAATTTCGACCGTTCACTAAAGAAAACACATTAATTGTCTCAGGGACTTTGTCATTGCTGACACACAGCACCAGCCGCTCACAGCTCCGAGAAGGACAGGTTTGTTTGGGCCCATAGTGTGCAGAGGCTGCAGTCCACCGTCCGCTGGCTCGTGGCACTGCGGCGTGGCTGAGAGGGCTTTTCCCGGTGTGGCAATCAGAGCACACAGTGAGCTCCACCGAGAGAGGGAGAAGCGCCCAGCTCAGATCCCCAGGGACCCATCTCCTCCAACCAGGTTCTCCATCTGGGACCACATTTAGCTATGAACTCACGCGTGAACCAATTCAGTGATTAGTGTCGCACACTGGTCATCCCGTCACGTCCCCAAAGCCCGACCTATGAGCATACGACGCTTTGGTGAGACATCCAGCTATAAACTGTAATATTAATGCTCGATAAAAATACAAAAAGACATTTTTCTTCATGTCTAGAAAAGTGCATCTCCTAAACAGCAAGCAGTGCTCTTCATTTCACCCTGTGAAGCTTACATAGACATCGGCTCTGACGGTTTTATTTTTTCTAACAATTTGCAAAAAATAAAAGAAGCCTTCACCAAATTCTGAAATCCTAAACTCTTTTGCAGTAATGCCTCAATTTTTCATTAGTTTTTCTAAGACATAAGTTTAGGTTGTTAATAATGTTGTTGGAGATTGATTCGATTTTTTGGGGGGTACTGGGAATTGAACTCAGGACCTTGCACTTGCCAGGCAAGTGCCTGTGCCACTGAGCTAGATCCCCAGCCGAGAGATTGATTCTATTTTGTTTGAATTCTACTTAGAGTATTACAATCAGAAAAGGATAAAACATAGCAAGTCTGTTGTTCAGCATGAAATAAAGCTAGTCTATTACTATATTGAAAGTGTAAGATGAACATACAATTTGTCATCTAAACTGTTACATTTTCCAGAGTAAAAGGGGTACTATTAATAATTGTACTGAGACAACAAATATAAAATAAGTCTGTCCATGAAAGAAATGAATGCCCGAACCTCTCACTCTGCATTCTACACTGCTCTTAATGGAAACCAATTTTTCATTCATCTCACTTTATGAAAATTAAGGTGTTAAGGGCAAAACTAATACAACATAGCAGATTTGTTCTGACAAGGATGTGTGAGCTAAACCGTTTCATTTTTCTGAGCCTCCATCTTCCTGATCATGAATCTGAAATATATACTGTGTGTTTCAAGAGTCACAGGGAAAGGATTTTGACTATTGTCACATAAAGAAATGAAAGTACTGGAGCAGATACAGATACTTGCTTTAGTTTAAACATTACATAATAGGTACACATCTGTGGTGGACTAACTTGTAACACCCAGCTGAATCGAATCAGCGTGGTGCTGGTTGTGGAAGGCCCACCTGAGGACTGTTGCCAACAGGGTAGAAAAAGAACTGGAGGGGAAGATGGTGTGCTGTTGATCCTCCTGGAGAAACTTGTCACGCTGGTTTTCCTAACATAAACTAGGCTGTTCTCATCTTCAGAAGAGCTCAGGTCCTTGCTGTTGCTGAGGATGGCTTCGGTTCTTTTCAGGGGAGCTCTGGACCTTACTGAGAGCGTCACTTCCTGGCTCTAGTGCAGATCTCTCAGCCTGCTAGCATAGATCTTTTATCCCATTGGCACAGACTTTCTAGCTTTCAACACTGACCTTTGGGCCTTCCCAGGGCAGATGCTTGTTACAGACTTGCATGAGACATTGTCGTGGGCTTTAGGCCTCCAGCTAGACTTGTGGAGGACACTGCCATGGGATCCCGGCCCTTAGCTGGGTTCTTTGGGTCTCCAGTGTGTGGACAGATCTCTTACATTATTTTCCTTTTGACTCTTTCAATGAATATTGTAAGATAACCCTATAAGGTGCCCTGTATTGAATCTTTTCCCTTGTAAATCCTGACTACAATAATATCAAACCATCACATTACCCCATAAATATAATTTTTATGTTTGGATGTGTAAGTTTAAAAAGTAAATTTAAAAACCAATTCAATGAAAAACATTTTTGGAGTATTAGTTAAGAATTTTAAAACCTCATAAAAATAAGAAAAATATATTTTAATTGCATAACGTGAAGGTTTTTCTTTTTTAAAAAATGGGTTCTGTATATGGAGCAGAAAGTTATTATTTATCTAATGAAAAATTACCATTATTCATGGGCTTCAGGTGATGGGCACTTTACATTCATGATCTCTAGGCCTCACAAGGTCACTGTAAGACACTGACAAAAGTGCAGTGAGGTTTAAAACTGTAAGTGATTGACAGGTTACAGTCATTAGAAATTGGTGAGACTTAGATGTGCTTGACTTGTTTTGCCTCTTAAGATCTCTGGGATAACTCACATATTCAAAAACTATTAGACAATATTATAATAAGTATTACTGTATCTACCACTCAGCTATAAAAATGATCTTTTTTAAAGAAATGACTTCTTAATGATACTGGTGGATAGTACCTGGATTCTTTCTGAATTGCATTTATTTTACATTACCTAGAAAGAGCTATCATTCTTTATTTGTTATTGACCTGTTCCAGCAACATCTGTACAATGTCATTTTTCCTTTGTGGCATTCTATAAGTAAAATGTGCTTTCTTTCCTTTAAGAATTAGCTTTTTTTCAACTTCATAGTTTTATGTTAGGTATCATCACTTGATCCATGGTACTTAGTAAGTCAACTCATCTTTCCTTTTCGTTCTTCTGACCATTTAAGTCACTTTGACTGTTTAATGATCTTTAGCAGTGGGGAAGTGAAATCTGTATACATGTCCATTCACAGGAGGTGGGATGTTCAAACCAGCCACTTCTCCACCACTCCACAGACCTAAAGTCACGCTTCTGTTCTCTGCCTTGCCATCCTGTGCCACTTGGCTTCTTATTTCTGCCCACAACCACCGGCACACAATATGGAAGAGAAGGTCTAATGAAATACAAAAGTGAACCTTGCTGTGTACTTATGTTACAAATATTTCACACCCCTTGAAAGTATATCAGAGCATTTGGAATATGACAAGCACATGAATTAAAACAGTAAAGTACATTTTCCTCATGCTAATATTTTTAAAGGGTTTCACATTATGAGATGTGTATTGGCCGTGTAATGGAAAAATTGGAATGAAATTAAAATAAAAATGATGGCTAGACCAAAGAGTGTTATTTGGCTTCTTGAAAATTAAGCTGATAATGAGATATGAAAACCAGAAATTTACATTGCAAAATAATATCTATATTTTTATCATGACTTTTTAGCTATGTCATGAATACTGAATTTTAAAATGATATTTGAGGCATAATTTTCTGGTTTACTGTCTTCCCCATTAACCATGCCCTTCACATGTCTGTTTTATATATAAATATAAATTACATACATATACACATATGCACACACACATGCATACACACACACACACACACACACACACACTATATGGTAGGGGCTACTCAGACTTTTAGGAAGATTGTCATACTCCATTCAGGCTGCTATAACAGACATAATACCACAAATATAAAAATATGTAGCTTATGAACAAGAAAAACTCAGTCTCATAGTTCTGGAGGCTGGGAAGCTAAGATCAAGACTCCAGCAGATTCAGTGTCTGGGAAGGTCTGATTCCCTGGGCATGGACAGTTCATCACACTGGTCTCCCTCTGTACCCTTCCATGTGGAAGGAGAAATGGGACTCTCAGGCCTCTTAGGACACTGATGCCATTCCAGAAGCCTCTGTCCTGATAACTTTATTATTTTCCTGAAGATCCCACCTCCTAATACCCATTAGCTTCTAAGATTTTAATATTTAAATTTAGGAGCACATAAATATCCAGCCCATGGAAGAGATGAACGTAGAAAAATTAATGATAAAACTTCAAAAGAATATGAAATTGCTGTGAGATTTTGGATCTTGGGCAGGGAATCAAGATGTATGGGTTAAATAAGTGGCCTATCAGAAGGCATCTCCATTTTTGCTATCCTAAGCAGGGTTATTCTTTCACGTGGATCTTTAAACTTGTCACATAAAGATATGTTCATAATTTTATAATCTGATTATCGTTCTGTTCTGTGGTCTCGCTCTGCTTCAGCTCTCTCAGTTCCTGCAAGAACTTCAAAAAATTTGGAATTTAGACCCCTTCGTGGGATATTAGTCGTTTGAATAGGTTGTTTGTGGACATGGAGGCTTCGGGTCATGGTGAACATCCATGTACGTTTCTGTGAGACGGGGTGGGAGGGTAAACAGAGAAAACATTGCACCGTGCAGTGGGTGATCCATGTGCATTTCCTACTGGCAAGTCATGGTGGGTTTTGATGAAGAAATATTTCCCCGCTTTGCACATGATGATTTCCACAAGAGGATATCTATTTCTGACTTTAAAATAAAAATGTGTAGGAACTGAAAGAATAAAAATAAAAATTTATAAATCCTGCTTTCTTTACAAATACACAAGCTCTGAAAGAATATTTTTTCCATGGTTAATGAGGGAAGAAAAGACGTAAGAAGTAAAATAGGCAAGAAGTGTTCTGGTGAAAGAGTGTTCTGTATTCTAATTTCAATTTTTCATTGAATTACCAATGGCACTTTTCAATAGCTCACTTTTCCCAGGTTAACTTCTCTAACCCCAAATGTAAGAAAGCTACTAGCAATAGTTTCTAAAGCGTCTCTGTCTCACTTGGGGACCTGTGAACAGGTAGGGCTTTTTCCCCACCAGTCTGGTATCACAATAAGATATTGAATGGAGAGAAACTGATGAGACATCCCTTATACCTTGGAGGAAGGAGGCAAAGTAATAACCACATAAAAATTGAGCTGTAATAGGGTCCTCATGACACCCAAGAGACAGTCCAATCCCAAGCTTCTTTCTTAACAAATGTATGGGAAGAAATACAGAGGTTCAATAATTTATTTAAATCATAGTCAATCTTATGCAAAATGGTGTTTGGGTTTTCTCTTATCACATAGGCTCTTTTCAATAAAAATTTATGAAATTTTGAAAAAAACTATTTCAGTGATGATTTATTTCACATTAGATCACAGTAAACTAAGCTTAACATTTTAAGTGATTTATAAACATAACCAAATGATGGGGAAAAAAATGAAGAAATGTTTGATGGGTGGAAAATTTCAGTGCTAAAACACTTCCAATGAAATACCCACTCCCGAAAATTTCTCTTACACACTACAAAGCAGCAGCTCATAAAACAGTATTATACTCACATTAAGAGAGTGTTAAGTTTTAATAGGAAACCATCACTGCACTTTAATGCTTCAAATTAATTTATAAAATACGTTTTGAAATGTTTTTTATGCTCCTTAAATTTTATGATTATTTCACTACTATCATCATTCCTTGCTAATAAATGATTGCAATTTCTGTAGGGTGAGTAGCAATTCTCTTTAAAATTACTAGCTAACTGGGACTTTTTTGAAAATACAGTTATATTGTCCTGAATACCACATAAATGGTGGTACATAATAGGGAAGAAGTCCGCTACTCCATCATAAAAGTTAAACATAAAATATCCTAAAAGGTTTTGTTTTGTTTTTCCCTCCTGGTACAAGAGAGATGTTTAATATGCTAAGATATTTAATCTCTTTGTGGTAGCCTGGTTGACTTTTGAGAAAAGCTCAAA
This sequence comes from Chinchilla lanigera, assembly GCF_000276665.1. NCBI lineage: Eukaryota > Metazoa > Chordata > Mammalia > Rodentia > Chinchillidae > Chinchilla > Chinchilla lanigera. Next base: position 7,338,038 of record NW_004955412.1, on the reverse strand, counting down.
GCTTTGCTCTAAATGATAATTTAAAATATTGTCATGGAAATTCACACATACGCAAAGTAACCACATTTTTGAACAAATTTCTATGTGACCATCACCAATTATTAGCATTATATATATCTTCACCAAATTTTTTTTAATGTGAATCTTCACCTTTAGGTGTTTCTGAAAAAAGAATACATAGCATTTTGAAAGAAATATGAAATATTCTGTCAGATGTACCCAGGATTAGGAAATTAACCAGCAAGGCTAATTCAGTGGAAGCAACACTGGGCTGTGGGCCATAAGCAGACACAATGGAGCTCTCAAATTAGCACACATTTGTGGCTTTCTGTGACCTCTCATTTTTCTTATTTATAAAATGGAAGTAATATTAGTGCCCTGCTGACCTCACTGAGTGCTATGAAGAAAAATGGACTTCTATGGGGTCTATGAGTGCATCTCCAAAGCAGTGCTTAGCAAACTGCATTATGTGTGTTTACTCACGTGCTTTCCCTACGAGGATGGAAGTTTTGGAAGTCAGGAATCGTGTCTGATTGACTGAAACATAGTAAGTGTGAGAAGCAGCTCCTGACTGAATAAATTAATTCACTAAATGGGTTCTGTATAGCAGGCTAAGGACAATTAAAAGAAACCCAAAGTGATAACCTGAAATAACATACCACTGCTGAGACTTGTCAGGTGATCACCTGGGCTCACTCATTTTTGAAACCAGCAGTCCCAAAGTGAGGGTGTGTAAACTAGTCATTTAGATGTAGGAAAAAAACATTAGTATGTAGGGAAATTTTTATTCACATGATAAAAAGGAAAATAAGATTTGCTGACATTTACTGTTCTGACTGGTACTTGAATCCTTCATCTGTATCTCAGAGGAACATATGTTCCTCCGGTATCAGGAGGAACAGGAGCCATCACTGGCAGGCTGGAGTTCTTACGGCCACGCATTTCCAGCGTATTGACATCTATTCACCATTAAGTAGATTTACGGATAGTTTACCTACTTTCATTGAATTAATCCTCTCAAAATGGACAGTTAGCTCTAAGTTTTACAAGGAACTACACATTAAAATAATTGCAAATGCAAACAAAAGCTAAAAAGTAGTGTTGATCCTTTGCTTTCTCCTTAAAGTAAGTTTTCATATGCCACACTATGAAACAAAAACATGAACTAACAAATCATTCCATAAGGAAGCTATAAAAAACAGTATAAAGTACCTGGGGACCACTAAATTTATAAACTTACAGTCACTACTACTTTGTACAATTAACACAGAAAATTATTAATTTAAAATCAGTTCAGTTCTGTCATATATTATAATTTATAATTTGTATGTATTCATAGTGTACATACTACATTGATATAATATGGTCAGTGTAAAGGTAGTAATAACATGATTAAAATATAAATATAAGTTAGGGCACCGTACACAGAAGTAGTATGTATTAACTGTAAAATTTTAGAATGTGAGAAATAAAAGAGTGACAAAACATTTGTTTGTCACATGTCAAGACACTATGAAGTCATTTTCCTCATTATCTTAATCCTCATGAATTTTTATAACTATTATCATAAAGTATGTCAGATTTGGTATATACTAATTGTATTTATCCTGATTTGGTGAACAGTGAATTACAATAATGAAATTAACCTTCACCTAAGAAATTGTATTTTCCCTGTAACCTTTAAACCACTGTTTCCTGCTTGCTTCACTTCCAACCCCAGAGATGATTACTAATCTTGAACTGTCTTGGGAATCACAGTGTTATCCTTGAAACACAGATGTGCACATCCCTAAACACAGCATTTAGTTCTGCGCGCTCATATGCTGTGCTGATTTTTGTGACTTGCTTCATTTTCCTTTGAGGACATTCTCAGTCGTTGTCTATATTGTGTTTCTCTTCTATTTCCCTTGCTATTTTTCATGTGATCATACCAAAAGTTAGTGTTTCCATTTTTCTTCTATTTCCCATTTTTTCTGTTATATGCACTGTTGCTTGAACATTTTTCCATATTTGCCTTAGTGAACAAAGACAGAAGTATAATTATGGTATTTACTAGGAGTGGGATTCCTAGTTAGTATGAGATGTACCTGTTCAATTATACAAAATAATGCCTAAGTATTTTCCAAATTGATTAGATCAATTTATATACCCACTGGCAAAGTCACGTGTTTTAAAGTTTGCTTGTTGAGTATTTTCCCACAGGCTGCTAATCCCACAGTTTATCACTCACTACTGACAAAATTGAGCATCTTTTCAGTTTTCATTTAAAATAAAACTTTTCAGAGAATCTTAACTTTTGAAGAGTTCTGATGTTACTGAGTGATAAGTTCTATATAACTTTGTCATTGAAATCTTGATATACTTTCAAATATTTCTCACCCATCAGTAACAAACTTAGTTAATTATTTAAAAATGATGATGAAACCTTAGTATTCTGTTATTTTTTTCTTTTTACATGTCTGAGATTATTATGCAAATATCAATTTATTGAAAAAATTAAGCATTTATGCCTTAAGTAGAAACCTATTTATGCCTCATAATTTTTCTTGTGTAAAGTTTACTTTATTTGACATTATTATTGAGGTGCTACTTACTTTCACTTAATATTTGCCAGATCATATTTTCTTTTTCTTTTTACTAATTTTCAACTATTTATATGTTGTGGTACATTAGTCTTATAAAGTTAATATAGTTTTGCTTGTTTTTTTTCCTTTTTGTCTTTGTCTTTTGGAGCCAAGATCTTGCTATGCAGTTCAGGCTGGCCTCGAGCTCACTTTGTAGCCCAGGCTGGCCTGAATCTCATGATGATCCTCCTGTCTCAGCCTCCCAAGTGCTGGGATTGCAGGCATGTGCCACCATGCCTGGTTTATACATTTGCTTGTAAAACTCATTCTAATAGTTTCTTATATCTGGGAAGTTCAGTCCCACTTATATTTATCATGAATATATATGTATATATAAATGTATGTACATACACATATGTATTGTTTATGTACAGTTTTATGTAGAATTCTATATGGTTTTACACATATATATGGATGTCAGTTACATTGTGCATATAATCATATATAGTTACATATATATACATTGTTTATTTAGACATGTTTTTCAAAATCTATTCTATTGCATTTTCCAAAATCTATATTTCTATTTTTATACTTCTAGCTACTACTTTAGATTTGTTCACTGAATTCCTATTTCTTTACAAGTAAATCTTAAATTACATTTCAGTTATAATTACAATTTAAGATACTGAATAACCCTAGAAATCATTAACTTTCCTAGACAATACATCAAAACAATGTTACCAATGTCTCCTATCTCCTGACATAAGTGGGCCTTTTGTAATACTTCAGCTAAATTTCACTAATGTCACAAATTATACATTGCTGTTTATTTTATTTTTAAAAATTACTTTCAAATGTGCATCTGTATTTTAAATTTTCGGGCTGCTTTGTTTTTTCATCTGTGATCATCCTTCTGATACTCTTCTTTTTTTCTTAAAATTCATTAAATTCTTCTAGTCAATTTCTTCGGTGGCTAACTCTCCATTTTAACTTATCTGAAAATATCTCTAATCTTTATTCATAGAAAATTCTGCTAGATTTCAGATTCTATCTTCAGGATACAAAGGATAATTTTCTACTGTCATTTCGTCTCTATTATTCCTCTTTTGAAGTCTTTTGTTACACTAAACATTGTTTCTTTGAGATAATCTCCCTTTTCTCTGAATGACTTAATAATTTCTCTTTTTTCCTATGCACTGTTATTTCTCTAAATCATATGTGTTAATATGGGCTTTTAAAAATACTCTGCTTTGTATAGATATTTCCTTAAGTGTCAGCAAATCCATATAATTTATGCATTTTGAAAATCTTTAGCCATTTTCTCTTTGATATTGTCTCTTTCTTTACTCTCTTTTCTTATAGGACTCCAGTTGAATATATAGTGGGGTTCCTCATTTTATATTTTATGTCTCAAGCTTTTCATTTTACTTTTTTCCCAGGATTCTCTCTGTCTCCATAAGCCATTTCTTGAAAATCTTATCCAGTTTTTCTCAGTTTGTAAACTATCTTTTGGATTGAACGTATACTGTAACCCAGACAGCAAATTTTTAATTAAGTAATTATATTTTTACTTTCATAAAATCATATCTAAGTCTGCTCTTCACTGTGTCTCTAAGCCTTTTGTGGTGACTTTTTCTACAACAGATATTTTTCTTTTACTTGAGAGATTATGTTTAATTGCATCTAACGTGGGAAATGCTGAGTTGCTGTTTCAGCCTATTTTCTTACAGAATTTTTCCCATGGTCATGCAGTTGTCTGTCTCACTCACAGAGATGAGTGCACAAACCAGATGAAAAGGTTGATTATTAACATTTTTCTCCCAAGCACCACCATATTTTGTGGTCCCTACTCGATTCCCCTCTCCATTGTTCACTTTTCTTACTTTATTCACTTTTTTCTATATTACATTATGACAGGAGCTTTAGCATATACTTTCTCATTCTGAGCAAGAGGTAAATTCCTGCAGATATTTTATAGATTAGGAAAGCAAGGCCCAGAGGACTTCAGTAATTTGGCCCATGTTGCACAGACAAAAAACTGAGAGTTCAGAATAAATGCAGTGCACTGCCAGGTCCACTTGCGCTTCACACCTAAAATATTTCACACATTAATCAAATGCTCTGCAGTCTGCATGTCCTAGATCCTTAATTCTTTTCTTTTTTTTTTTTTCTTTTGTATCAGGAATCGAACTCAGGACCTTGCACTTGCCTGGCAGGCATTTGTGCCACTGAGCTATATCCCTGGCCCTAGATCCTTAACTCCTGAAAGAACCCATGATATTAGTGTTATTATAAGGTTTATCTACAAAAGTTTGAAACCAGTTTCTGTCATTAATAGCCAGAATTCGATTGTGCATTCATAGAGAAGAAATTATTGACTGGAAGATCTAAATGCAAAGCAGTGTTACTGTGCAGTTAGAGTCTTGTTTTGACAGAATTGGCATTTCCCAGGCATAAAACTATAGACTCATAACCTGAATGTAAAATTTAAATGCTATGAGAGCATCTTCCTTAAGCTATATTTTAGATGCTGTGAAAGTATCGTTTATCAGCTACATTTTAAATTGACTGGATTCATCCTTTACCCTAAGTAAAGCTTACTGAAGAGAGCACTGTACAGATTCTTATAAAGATGCACTGCGTTCATGAGCATAAAATTTTAGAAATGACTAGCAACTCAAACTTAATATCAGTTATTCAGTCTTCAGCAATAAAACACCAGCACATTATAAACAAAACTAAAAACAAAATGTATTCATTTTCACTGTATCTCATCTATACATTTTACAGGGCACTGAGTTTTCTTGGCTCAGGGACCCGAAGTTTTTAGTATTTTCTCATAGTGAATATGTAGAGCTGCATCAATTTTTGGTTCTCATTATAGATTTTTGCTGCCAGTGTTGTATTTGACCAGGATTAACAACAGTTTGATCCAAAGTTTGCTCTTCCATTTACTCCTTCGGGTTGTTGGTTCCATGAAGGCAAATCTTTACCAGCTTATTAATTGCCATGGGAGCAGCGCAAACATTACGAGAGTGCAGCTAGGGTAGGTAATGAAATAATTGAATTTTTCCTCTGTCAGAAGCTTTAACAGTATTGAGCTCAGCTTTGAATATGCTTATGGCTCATACCTCTTTACAACTGATGTTGATATTGGCTTGTTTGCTGAATGAGAAATGTTTAAATTCCACACTGTCAACTAGTTACACCAAGAAGAGAATCATAGTTTTTAAATACTCTAAATTCAATGTTAGCTAGATACTAGAAGCATTAGATGACATTTAAGTTTTTTAGACTTGCCTATTTTTCACTTATAAGCAGGCATCTCATTTCATTTACTTGTCTTACTTTTTGCTTGTTCATTGATGACTATATCCTATTCCAATAGAAAATAAAAATTATTATAAAACCTCTTTATTTGAGAAATCAAATTTAATTCCTAATTTAAAGTTTGCTTGTCTGGAAAACAGTGACAAGTAATGATGACTATTGATTTTCCTTCTAGAGCAAATCAGTAAGAGCTATAGTGATTGTATTCAAGCCACTGTGCGAAATAACTTGAGTACTCCGGGCAGTTCTTATGTTCATTCACAAAGAAAACAAGAACTCTTCACCTGGAGTTATGCAATACCTTCTACATTTTCCAGGGCTTCTCATGTTATGAAAATGTTTAGAGTGATAGGATAACCATTATTTCTTTTGCTTCCTGTTGTTTCACTGCATTTTTCAGTAGCTGGGTAGAAAATATCTGTGATTCATACAGAAGCAAAAGACAGTATACCAGGTTATACACAGTTATAGTAGTTATAACTAAGGGTGCTGTCTGCATACACACGTCATGGAGGAAGGTGGCAGAGGTATCCAGAAGTCAGTGAGTGCTGGCTTCCCTAGATTATAGATCCCACATTCCTTACTCCCTCTACAAACAATTAGTACAGTACAAAACTGAGACAGACATCAATGAAGTGGTACTTCTGAAAGTTCTGGTGCCTTTTCCGGAATTGTGGTCTTCCCAAAACTCATATGCAAACCAAATCAACAATGTGACAGTGTTCAAATATGGAGCCTTCAAAAGGAATCAGGTTATGAGAGCAGCGCCCTGGCGAATGTAATTATGCCCTTCAGAAACAGGGCAGACGGCTGCCTCGCCTCGTCTCCCACTAGAGGACACACGGATAAGACACAGTCTGTAAGACAATAGGCTTCCCCCAGACACCAAACCTGCTGACATCATGACCTCGGACTTCATAGCTTTCAGAATTCTAACAAACAAATTTCTGAACAACTAGATTATGATATTTTTATAGCAGCCTGCGTGGACTAAGGGAGACGATTACTTCACTTACAAGGGAAAAACACATTACATAAATGGATAGAATGTTACTGGTTCTTGTGCTTGCAAAGAGTAGGCATAGACCTGGCTTTATGCAGAGCCTGATGTAAGGACTGTCAAAATGATACCAGTACACAACTACTCCTGCCCCCCTCCTTTCCCTTCCCCAGCTCAACTTCTGTTCACAAGCCAGCTGTGACCATGATTCACCTCAAAGCTCTTAATGAATCCAAACGTGAAACGTATCCAATTCTAAAGTAATCACTACACCAGGAGTAGCATACACTTCCAGGGAAGCTAAGGGTGAGATTAGGGTGAGATTCAATCCACCTGACTCACATAGGCTGAATGTGGTAGAGGTTTTATTTCCATCAGGAATTTCAGAAAGTAGAAACAGGTGACAGATTTTTTAAAATGAATTGAGGTGCCCAAAGAACAATTTTGAGCATGAACAAATCTGTGTCATAGTATGCTGAGACATAATTTCACAGGTAATGCCTATCCATATAATGTGGGACCTCTGTCAGGACTGCTACAGTGTTATTTTCAACACAGACAACTGACAGAGATGCGAATGCAAAGGTAGTGACCTACACACATCAATATTTAGAAAAATGCAGACATCTTACCTGCAGACAGCAGCCTACACATTAGCTAATCTTGCCACCACTGATGAAAATAAATTTCCTCCAAGGACTCAATAACATGCACTTTAGGATACAGTGGCTGAAACCTTCCTATAGATCATCAATGTTCTGTTTATTTATTTTCAGCCTTTTTTCCTCTGTATGTTGATTGTGAATGGTTTCCATCATCATGTCTTCAAGTTCTCTAAATTTTTCTTCTTTCATGTCTAATCCATTGATTCCATCTATTTCAAATAAACACATTACAGTTTTCATCTCTACAAATTCATTTGGGGTCATTTTTATAACTTTCATGTACAGCATATTTAATTTCGTCTATGCCTTCTTGAAAATGTACAAAATGTATTCATAGTACTGTTTAATCTTTTGCATTAATTATATCATCTCTGTCATCCCTCAGCCAATTTTGATTTTTATCCTCATCAGAGGGATTATTTTATTGCTTCTTTGAAGCTGGTTGTGAATGTTGAAAGTTAAATGTGTTAATTTTCTATCCTTTGTAACAAATTGCTAAAAGTTGGCAGCTTAAAATGGTACGTTTTTCTTTGCTTGATGTCTGTGTATTAGGAATCCAGGCAAGGCTTAGTCCCCTGTAGGGGTTCACAAGGGGGCCTCAAGGTGCTGCTTGAGCTGCAGCCTCATATAAAATTGGCTAGGGAAGAACTTTCTCACAGGAGATTGAATTCCCTGACAGAATTCACTTCCTTATACTGTAGAATGGTTTGCCCTGGGTTTTTGCATTCAAGAGAGGAAATGTCACACAAGTGTAAAAGCTAAAAGGGGGGGATCATAGAGGCCGCAACAGAATCTGTCCACAGCACTGGCCATTGTGAATTTCACCTTGAGCTTTAAATAAGATAAGGATCAGTTGCTTGAAGGCAGTTTGGCTGTTTCTTTTAAGCTTGTGAGAAGTCACTTCATCACTTAGTCTGGGGCTAATTTAACCGACCACTGAGGCAAAACCTTTTTGTGTATTCTATCTGCTATTTCATGAACTGTGAGGTTTTACATTCTGAATGGAGAAAATAAGTGCTGTTCCAGAGCCTGTGTGAAAGGTTAGTACTATTAAGAAACTCAGTGTTCAGTGTCCTGCAAACACACAAATAACTCCTGACACAATTACAGAAGTGCTCTAAAATAAGCTGAATGCAAAGTGCTATGGACACTTGTATGTACTGTTCCCACTGGAAGGCCAACTGGTTGAGGACTCACATACTTCATTCAAGCGTCTACCACTGCCTGTCTTAAATTCAGTAAATGATTGAGCATTTAACAATCTGGACGTTTCCCTCCTGATAACCCTTAAGATGCAACAAATAATATAAAACAAAATCTTGGGTGGGCCAAATCCAGTTTAAGTGTCTACATAAACCAACTTTGTAAAGTAACTCCAGGTGCTTGTTGAGCTTATGAGCAAGAAGAGTGTTTTGTAACAAACTATTTTGCATCCTAGTCTGTTATACCTCTTATTATAAAACTTTTAGTATGCTTTGAAAGCCCTTCAAAGATTTACAAACTTTTGTTTTCATTTTTATGCAGCAATACCATGAATTTGTTGATTTGTGGGCTTATGACAGATGGAATTTTTTTCTTTTTCTAGTTTTCTTTAGAAGTAGAAAGTTCACTCTAATGTATTTTTTTGAGTCTTCACCGACAGCAGTATTCTCTACAGGAATATAAATTGCACAGTTAGGATGAAGCACTATTTATAAATACTGAGAGTCTAACAGGCAGTCTTGCTATAAAAAGATCTTAGTAAATCAGTCTCACCTCCTCCTCCCCTCCTCACTCACCTAGGTCCTCTCTTTCCTCCTCCATTTGTGCTTCATCTTGTTACTCAGTGTAGCAGATCCACCAGAATCCAAGCGCAGAGGGTGGTTTTAACCACTAAGTTCTCTGGGAATCAGGGGCTAAAGACAGAAGGAGGCATCACAACCGTCCTCATTATCCCTGGGTACTATTTATTGTTCACTTGCTATGTTCCACACAGGGGCTAAGTACTTCGCATGGACTACTATATTTCTTATTTAAAAACCTATGATGTTGGTATAATTATTATTGTAGGTTCAAAGAGATAAATACTGTGTACAAGTCAAGTAGTAAATACAAAAAGGAATTGGCATTTAGCTTCATCTTGCCTTCACTGTTAAACTCTTAATCTGAACTCTACACTTGATACATTCTAGATGATAGAGTGTGAGTCATGCGTTAAGTTAGGAACAGTTTTAATGAAGTATATTTTGTTTTAGAACAGTGGTAGGGTATCTGACTACCTATTTCATGTGCAATATCTCTCAAGAGTCTAAGGCAGAGTGATGGTCACAAGAAGGCGACAAGCCCTAAATGGGCAATGTCTTTCGATACCTTCCCTTCTTATTTACCCAAGTTCTTCAATGTGTTAAACTCCTTAAGTCTTTCATTAGGGGTTTGAATTGATACACAGTGTGATGACAAAAAGAGGAAAATCAACAGAAATTGGTCTAGATGATAAATCTGACAAAAGCACCTATCAAGACCACTAAGAAAGTAATATAGATCTGGGCTTGTGACACATTCAATTAGTTATAGATTTCAACCAAAAAAAAAAAAAAAAAACCTATGTACAAATTTCCTATTAGTTTGTGAAGATACAACTTTAAAGAAAACAGAAAACGTATGCTTGTGTCTTTTACTTTACAAATAAAAGCATAATTCTCGTTAAGAAAAGCAGTTATACCTTACCTGTGTTACTGCCAGATAAAACAAAACGTCTATAAGTGCTGATCACTGAAAAAGTGGAATTTATACTAATGTTGGTGGTACTGAGTGGCTGAACTATCAAAGCAGTGACACTTTCAGTCATCTCACTTACAAAGTTCTCTCAAAGATTATTTAAAAATTTTACCACAAACTAATGCCAAAGGGTCCAAACTGGCTATTTGCAGTGGATTGACATCTGGTGGTCAACTTATAACCCCTAGTTGAACTGAGTAAGTGTGGTGCTGGGTGTGGGAGGCCCACCTGGGGACTGTTGCCAGCAGCATAAAAGGTAAAACTGGAGAAGGAGAGGCTACTGGGAGCTGAGAAGGGCTGTTGGAGCTGGTAGAAGCTGTAAGGAGCTGTTGGTTCTGTTGGAGGTGCTTGTCATGCTGGCTTTCCTGATGAACTTAGTTGTTTTCATCCTCTGAGGAGCTCGGAACATTGTTGGCACTGAGAATGGCTTAGGTTCACTTTAGGATAGCTATTGTCCTCACTTTGTCCATCACTTCCCGGCTCTGGAGGGGAAGGTGGTGCACTGCCAGTTTCCTGGAGAAGCTTGCTGTGTTGGCTTCCCTGATGGGAACTCAGCCATCTTGATCATCGGAGGAGCTTGAGAGCTCACTGTTGCTGAAGATGGCTGTAGTACCTTTCAGAGGAGCTCTGATTATTCTGAGCATCACTTCCTGGCTCCAGTGCAGATCCCTCAGCCTGCTAGCACAGATCTTTCATCCCACTGTCACAGACTTCCTAGATTCCACCACTGACCTTTGGGCCTTCCTAGGGCAGATCTGTGAAACAAGCCTGCATGAGATATTGTTATGGGCTCTGGGTCTTCAGTTGGACTTCTAGGAGGCATAGTTATGAGTTCTAGGTCTTAAGCTGGACTCATGCAGGACATTTCCGTGGGATCCAGGCCCTCAGCTGGATTCCTTGGTCTTAGTGTATGGACAGATTTCCTGCACTCTTTTGTATATCATTCTTTGGGTGACTATTATAAATAGTCATATAAGATATGTGTCCTCTATTATATTGTTTCCCCTTGCAAAAATATATCCCAAACCAACACAATATTTTTAAATAAATTTGAATTACTGACTCTAAAAGCAGGACATTTTTTGAGCTATCAGTGTATACATTTTCTACATCATGGTTTCTCATTAATATAAATCACACATATAAAACATTACTTAGTTCTCTAGCAATAATTTTTTTTTTAAATTTTGTGATGCTGAGGATTGCACCAAAGACCTCACTTTAGGCAAGTGCTCTACCACTGCATTACACTCCTAGGCCATGTTTTTGTTTCATATCAAAAGATAAAATTATTTCTGGGGGGGTCAGGATCCAATTCAGGGTCAAAGATTGCATTGAGTTATAATGTTTCATTCATCTCTTTTCATCTGAAGCAATGCCTTGGACTTTGATTTCCCCTTATGGTCTCTCACAATCTCTATTTTTTTTCTTAGTGGTTCGTGTTAGTAATACAGAATGGTGAAGTTACTTTGGAGAAGTTGGTTCAACCATTTAACTCACATGGATCATTTTCTATGTCAATATTTCCTCTCCTTTCCTCCCACTTCCTTCTGATCCTCATCTCGGTCTCCAAAATCTACTTCCTAGTTTTACAGAAAATTTTTATGTTAAATGTAGTTGGATATTACTTTCCTGGTCTACTTGCCTCAAGAAATCTGTAATACATGAACAACCATAACTGTCAGAATCTTTATGCTAAAGGCCTATAAACAAAATGGAAATATAGAAACTAGATGCAGTATTTAATCTTATTGGGGGATCTGATGTTCACTAAATCTATACTATGAATGTGTTAATTTTCCCAGTGCAATTAATTCTAGGGGTATAGATGTTCACTATGTTACCATCCAATACTGACGTTTCCTGATCTTAAGTACTTGGAGCTTGTATGATTCAGCACTCCTTATCAAATTATAACCAAGTGATGTGGTGATGTTTTCCCCAATGCATTGTTTTCAGCAAACCAGTCTGCATCTCCAAACTCTATATGAAAATCAGATTTGTGAATAAAAACGTTTATCTTGTTGAACTATCATTTAATAGATTAGTAACCTTCACAGGCAGAACAATAGCAATGTGGGTTGGTGCCTGCATTTCCAGATGGAAACTGAGCCTACCCCGACATTACTGAGCAAAGTAATCAGGAAACCTCTCAATTGGTAAAGCATCCACAATTATGTATGTGGAATATCACAAAATGAAAAGTTCTTTAGTTAAACTTGGCATTTATATTCTCACAGCTGCTCTTTTTCATTTCCTCTAAAGTGCCTTGATTTTGCTACCAGGAGGATACAGGTCTATAATGTATTTCCAGAAGGAATATTATATTTGGCTGCAGACAGGAATTATCAGCTTAATTAAAATAACAGCTTCCTTATGCCATAGCTCAAGGTTTAGGTAAAAATCTTTTTGGGTAAAAATCAAGTTATCAGATAAATGTACTGAACTCCATTTGTACATACCATAATAAAAGAAAGTAAACAGTGAGTATACTGTAGAAGAAACAGGAAAGAAGCAAGTTTAAAGTTTCCAAAACTAGTCAAGGATTTCAGAAATTTTACAATTTTGCAATAATTTTAAGGAGATTTAATTAGGGCTTACCTAAACAATTGCATGGTTTTTGCTAGTACCTGAGCTGATTAGCAGGAAAGCTAAACTAGCTAGATGAAAGAGATACATCCAGGAGTTCCCAGGTAGATAGAAATCTAGAACAGGAGAAAATCACCACTAAAATAAGAGTTTATGTGAAATTTTTTAAAAAGGCCAAAGTAAGTAAATATCCTTTGGAGAGAGGACACAGAAAAACCAAAGAACTTTTTGAATTTGCAAAAAATATGATATATTCATGTTTCTACATTATCAGTAATTACATCAGTTAAAAGGTAAACTTTGAATTATACTGTAAAAATAGGTCATAAATAAATTTGAATGATTTGACCTAGCTTAATTTATATTGCTATTTAATCAAACATTCATTCAATCAACCTTGTGCAAATATACAAAGAAAACTAAGGGAAAAGTACAAAAAAAGTTTTTAAATTGATTTTTAGGGTATGGCATAGGATTTTTTGGACTTCTTTGTATTTTTCTTTTTTATTTTAAAGATAGAAGAATGAAAACACTTTAACAAACAAACAGACATAAACAAAACAACACCCAAACAATAGAAGCAATACAGAATTTCAGACAAGGTGCTGGGAAATTAACAATGGTAGTTGTATTACATGTTGCTATCTTCAAATTGATTACTTAGTTAAACAAATATAGGCATGTAAGATTGGTCAAACAATTAAACATTAACTGTTACTTTCAATAAAGCAATAGAAATCAGTAGTACAATTCTCTTAGCTATCCTGTGTGTGTATATATATTTTTCCCTTCTTTTTCTCTTTTCTTTCATCCAAGTTGTTCTTTCCTTTTCAGCAGTTTCTTTCCCTTTCATAATATCTATTATATCTTTCAGATTTTATTTACTCTTTCAGGTTCTTACACTAGTGAGACCATATGGTATGTACATATATGGGTCTGATTTATTTCACTCATGAGTATGGACTCTAGTTGCATCCATTTACAACCTGGTGCATGCTTGTATTTTTCAAAGTTTTCAAACTTTCAATGCAAGAACTCATAATACACAATACAATTCATATTATATATATACATATATATGAGATAATTTAATAAAGGAAATAATAAAGGAACTAGGAAAATGCCTTTCTCTGATGCATTATATTAAGACGAAAATATTTATTAAGTAAAGAAGAACTCTGAAACTAAATCAGAAAAATATTATGTGTGAGTTTCCTTTGAATTCTGAGGAAATTTCATAACTGAATTTTTGAACCTGAAAAATTATACTCTATAATAGTCAAGACACAGTGAAGACCTACTGTGTGCTTATCACTATACCAACACTGGGCATTATTAATATCACACTGTCATTATCCATACTGAAAGACAGGGATTGGTAACCTGGTTTCAAATATGAATTTGTAGACTCTAAGAGATTAACTAATTTGCCCACGGCCAATAAGTGGCAGTCTAAAGGTTTAAATCCCTGAGTTCCCTACACATGTTCCCCATTTTTTAAGGAGACAGAAATATTTTTATCTTATCAGAACCACCTTGTTTATGGAGAGACCAAATTAAAGTTTCAGCAATTTTGCAACTCTCTGTGGTTTATACTGAGAGTTGTGCACGTGCCAGGCCCAAATATGATTTTCTCGTGTAATTCAAACATCTGTATAAGCAGATGATTAGAAGCCCCAAGCAGTTTTATTTTAGATTCTAAGCTGCATGCTTTCAAGTCTCATAGGGGAATTTAACTTCAAAACTTTCAAGGCAGATCATTGTGGTCTAATAAAATATTGGTGGTACTCTTAAAGTCCTGTGCAACAGCCCTTTGAAGCTGACTTCAATTTCTTCATGATTTCACAATCAAAGTTTCTATTTTCCTTTTTTATTTCTGTTTTGTCAGTGCATTGAGTTCTTCAAGAACTACTTTAATAGTGTATTTTTCTGAGTCATTTAAAATTTTGTTCCTTCAGAGTTGTTCTTTGGAAAATGTCTCGAAAGTCACAATGAGACATCAATAAGAGGTCATTTAACAATCTATTTCCCAAAATGGTAACTAGCAGAATCCATTAAATTATAGCATACATTACCAAAGTTATGAGTTTGAAATTTTTGCCCTACAGAGGAAACAGCATCTATAGTTTCTATTAGGAATGTGAGCCTCAGAGTCAGACTGGCACATGTTCAAATCACAAGTCTCATACATTTCCTTCTTTGTAGATTGGGGACAAGAATACTGCTTCACATAGTAAATATGGATTGAGCTATTCCTTTTGAAGAAGCTAACGTATTGCTGATAACTAGACTCAATAAGAGGTAACTATACTTTTGTTTTAATTGTTAATATCATTATTAATTCCAAAAGATTGATATTTTATGTATATCCTCTTCACAGAAAATAACATTGACTAACAGTCAAAATGTAAAGTTGCCATCCTTTTTTCTCCCACTATAATGCACTCCTCTCATCTTCAGTGACTCCAGAGTACCTCTGCTTTGCTAGGGCTAGCCTCTCATTTGAACTCGAGAAGCTGAGTCTATTTTGTATCCTGGGACTGGGGATTTAGCTCAGTGGTACAGCACCTGCCTGGCAAGTGCAAGGTCGTGAGTTCGATTCCCGGTACTGGAAAAAAAAAAAGAATATTTTGTACCCTGAGGAAATGACCTTTTCTGGGGATGCAAATGAAGGAAGAATTCATCCTACTTTATTGTAAGGACCACAAATATCCTTGCACTTCCCAAGTTTCTGGGTGAATGGACGGGTCAGGGAGCCTAAGTGTTGGCCATCACCTGAGCATCGCAAGAAGAAATGCACACACTGGCCATGCCGGGGTAATAACACAACTCATCAAAGAAGGCCCACCAACTACTTCAGACAGAGAGCAGAAGGGGTAAAACAAGGCTGGGCAGAAATAGAGCAGAGAAGATGGAGAACTCTTCTTTGGATCCAGCAAAGTACTTAATGCAATTAATTTATGATGTACTATCAATGAGAACTTTCAGAGCGAAAGTGTGTTGACAAGGACGAAAAACTTTAATGATGTAAATGGGAAACACAGCCTATCGGCTTTGTGGCCTTCAGAAAATAACAGTCTTGAACTCAAATGCAAGATTTGGAGCTCACTGGGTGTATTCTTGGATCAGCTGCTACACTTTTGTGAACTTGTTTTCTCCTTAGAGATGAATATTATTCAATCCTCATAGAATTTTTTGTGATAATTTCAAAACTACATAAGTACTAATTATAATGCATACTATATATATTATGATTCTTGCTACGCTGGTATGTCATTAACCATCACACCTACTGGCAGTGAAATGTTGGCAATTCCTTTGCTTAGCACCTGAGGAGGTAACTCAAGTAACTTTCTGGGGTGGGCAGGCCTGATATCTCAGCATGAAGCAGAGGGTACCAAAATTATAGTAGCAAGATCATTAATTTAGGTGGGAGCTATAGTAAATCAACTTTTCTACATCCCCCAATTTTTTTAACCCAAGTAGGACTGCCATAATTTTCTATAGACAATTCCCACTCTCTTAAAGAAGAAAAATTAGATTGTAATGCCCCTACTACTTTCATTACTCTCACGTTTTTTTCGAAAATTCAAACCAACTGATAGATGATAGTACAATGTGAAATATACAGTTATCTCAGTAAACAGCAGGAAAAGGTGGTAAAATCTGTGAACCATGGACATGCTGATAGATCCAGGGAGATACGTGATAGTACTTCAATTATTAAAGACTTCAAAATAATCTGGTAAAACCTGCTATCACATTTATTGTTTTTTATAACTGATTTTAGTATGAATACCACAGACTTCATTTCTTCTTTCACATTCCTATAAATATTAGCATTTTTCCATTCCTGTGGAAATCACAAATCTTATTTTGGTTTGGGAGTTCCTTAGAAAAACAATCAACAGAAACAATAAGACATTATTTCAGATACAAAAGAGGCAGCCACACTAGGAGGTACCGAACAGTGGAAATAGTCATGGTTGACAAGGTCAAACTGAATATTTAAAGTGTCCTTTAGAGACTGTGGATATTCTTTAGTGGCAGAACACTTGCATAAAATGCACAAGGACTTGGATGTTGTTCCTAACCACGAAGAATAAAAAGTGTGTTTCCCTAGGACAAGTAGTATGTAATATAATGATTTCTATGACAATCTGAGGCATTATAGTACTAAATTACTTAGAAAAAATAAGCACCATGGGGCAATGCTGATTTCTGCATAATTTATTTTTACCATTGTTTAATATGCAAAATTTTAAAAAGTAATGCATGATGAAGAAGTGACATTTTAGTTAAGAAAGCTGGATGGAAAATACTCCTTTAAAAATTCTCCCAAGTACAGTAACCCTAATCTAGTCGGAGGAGTGAGTACAAATAAGGCAGCAAGTGTGAATATTCAGAGAATCACTAGGGGAGTGGAGGACAGAAGGCACTGAGCACTGTAGCTACTCCTGGGAGATTTTATTAAACAGAGCAGATGTCCAAAACTAATTCTACCTTCACTGAACAGCAAAGGGCATTTTCTCCAGTTGACTGTCATTCTTATCACACATTATTTCCTAACCAAAGGCAGAAGTCTGAAAACAATAAAGATAAGTTATGTTGTTCCCTACCAAGAGATATATAAAATCTGTTTTCTATTAATTGTATGTACAGTGCAGTATTGTGATTATGTATGAAGCTTGTAGACATAACATTTGTGCAGCTGGAACACGAGAACCAAATCCACACTAGCATTTTCATTGGGTGAAGGTATGAAATAAGATACATGAACTATTCTAAAGGTATTTGAGAACATAGGTTAAAATAAATATAATAATATAGGTTACTTTTTGGGTGATAATCATATATAAATTAAAATTAAAACAATTTAGCAACCAGTAATTATTTTCTTACTATACTTTGAGCATTCCTAATGCTTTTTGCTTGAGACAAGTCTTGTTATGCAGATCAGACTGGCCTTGAACTCAATATGTAGCCTAGGTTGGCCTCGAACACATGACAATCCTCCTGTCTCAACCTCCCAAGTGCTGAGGTTACAGAAGTAAGCCATCACATCTGGCAAGCATTCCTACTTTAAAAATCAAAAATTTAATATATTCAAAAATCTGAAATTTTTAAACTCCTACATGGTACTGTGAATGTAAAAATTCCACACTGCCCTCTATGACATGTCACAGTCAAAACACAATTGCAATGTAAATATGTATGAAATTGCCTTCAGGCTAAATGCATTATAGATAGATAGATAGACAGATGATAGATGATAGATAGAAAATTCTATTGACTGATCTAATATCTATATATAAGATCTACCTATATACTACATCAAAGTATCTAAAAGGCTACTAATCTTATAAATTATATATATATTATATATAACAAATTTTGTATATAACAAATATTCATATATATATCATATATATGATATATATATATAAAATAAATTTTGTGTTTAGACATGGGTGTCAACTTGTCTTGGTTCCTTTCTCATTTTGGGGACAAAATACCTGACACTCTCAAGTTAAGGAAGGAATGATTTATTTGAGCTCACAGTATGTAGAAGTTTGAGTCCATAGTTAGCTGGCTCCAAGGCAGGGCAGCATGGTAGAGGGGTGTGACAGAAGAGAAACAGTCCATGGTGTAGCAGGTAGGAGGCAGCAAGCAGCAAACAGCAAGCAGCAAGCAGCAAGCAGCAAGCAGCAAGCAGCAAGCAGCAAGCAGCAGCACAGAACGTCTCTTTTCCTTTATTCCACTGAGGCTACAAGTCTAATGTTGGTGCCACTCAAACCCAAGGTGAGTCTTCCCGTTATCTATACACAGAACTCTGAAAAACCAATTAGTGGACTAATTTAGTTATCACACACCCTTCATTTATACTCCCACATCCTAGATACTGCCACCTTCAAAAGCCCCCCATCTATGAGTACATAAGGCTTTTGGGGCACATGCAGATGAGATCGAGAACATTCAAGGTGGTATGGTTGTAGACTACATTCAGGTACAAGCCATAACACATCTTCAGGACGTACATTCTCGTTACATATATACAACAATAAAAAAAAATCCAACATCCAAAAGGCTACCGATCCTAAGTACATTGGATAATTTTCACTCCATGCAGCTCAATGTATGATTACTTGAGTATTATGTTCTCTAGTTCTTTCCTCACAAGTAAATGAATGACAAAAAACATTTTCTAATGATTTTGAATCTATTTTCAAAAGTATCAATGTCTTTCCTAATATAATTTCATCTCAACAATCTCCTAAAGACCTTAAAAAAATGAATAAATTACCTATCTATCTACATTTAAAGGTGACTGAAGCACATT
Organism: Chinchilla lanigera; assembly: GCF_000276665.1. NCBI lineage: Eukaryota > Metazoa > Chordata > Mammalia > Rodentia > Chinchillidae > Chinchilla > Chinchilla lanigera. Next base: position 7,318,790 of record NW_004955412.1, on the reverse strand, counting down.
AAAGCTATGAATGTTGTAAAGTCTAGGTTTTAGCACTAGAGATCAACTCTTCTCCAATTGTGCACATTGGTTGTTCAGGTAACTAAGAAAAATTGTAGCTTTTCATTGTATTTTATTTTTTATCATTCTGATCTTGGGAATGATGTATTTTCTACAAGTGATTTTTAGAGCTGTAAGGGCTCTTTCATTTAGCAAATAACAATGTTTTCACACATACTTCAAATATACAGGACACCTATAAAGGGACCCTGGTTATATCTCTTTGGTTATAGAACTTGGAGACAGACTCCTGCTGTCATGTCTGCCTTAACTGCTGACTAACTGCACAGTCCATGAGAGCTCAATTAACAATCTGGGCCTCGGTACTTCCCATTGAGAAGAAAAAGCTTTTTAAAAAGGTGTTCAGGGAGCTGGGGATTTAGCTCAGCGGCAAAAGCGCCTGCCTGGCAAGCTCAGGGTCAAGAGTTCGGTTCCCGGTACCAGAGAAAAACCAAAAAAAAAAAAAAGGTCTTCAGGAACCACAAAAAACCCTTTTCTTCAGCACTATGCTTATTTTCCTGGATTCTAGATACAGAGAGAATTTGTAAGAGTTATACAAATAAAAACTATCAGTAATCATCTCATATTTTACCAAGTTGTAATAAGGGAACAACTTACAAAGAAATAAATATTCCTAGAAGGTAGGGAAGTGGTAGGATGGTGGTAATGCAACAGTATTTACTCAATACATTATAATGAGTAAAAAATTTTTAAGAACGTGAAAAATCACTCTGCAGTTACCAAAATATTTTAACAATAATATAAAATTCAATTTCCAAAAATAGGAAGATAATTCACGTCATGAATTCAAAAGGGACATAGTCCACAGAAATGGTATTAATTATGGATCTAAGCAAGTGAAGATGGAGTCTGAACTTGTGCAGTACAAACAAGGTCACATGAGTGAGGCACGCCCCCAGTTTCCAACATATACTTGGTAATCAAGTTCAAAAGATGTACCTCTTTGCACATTTAACATAAAAGATGTTGTCAAAGTGTTTTCTCCAATAAGTTGCATATAATATCTTAAGTATTCTCTTGGTGGAAGTTTTTCTTATAATAAGGATCTGAATCAGACTCAAGCTTTCATTATTCCTTTGAGAAACCCAGGGATCAGGAAAGACAAATTACCTCCCTCTGTTCTTTCAAACCCAGCAATGGAAATAGGTCGTGCTCAGGTTCCACTGTCTCTAACATGCACTGAGTTAAGTCTCTTCTGAGTTATGTCCCCAGGTATGTCCCTTCTGGTCTCTTTCTCTACATACTGTTTATATTACCTGAGTCCTACTCAGTTCCATGTCCCCATTAGCACTGCACAATTTTGTTTTAAACCTACCATCAGGTAATTTTTTTCTGGAATCTTGCTTTCCTTCTTCTCCATCCAGTACATCCTTACCAGGGTAGTCATTTAAATGTTCATTCAGAGAGTGGGATTTTCATTGCCCTTGTTAGAAATGAGCACATGTTCAATTTGTTGAGGGCTTTCCGACATCAAGAAATCTTTTTTTTTTATTTTAAAGAAAAGAAAAGAAACAATAAAAACAATGGTATAAAACTTGAAAACAAGATTGTAAGAGAGTAGCAATGGTTCATTGTGTACTGTTATCTTTAAAGTAGTTGCTCAGATTACAAGATATAGCCATGAAAAACTGATCAAACAATGTAGGCATAAATCTTTCTTTTCAATGAACTAATAACAATTAGTGGTATAACTATCTGAACTGTACTGTGTGTATAGATATAATTTTTTCCTTTTCTCTTCCTTCATTTTTCCTTTCTCCATTCCAGTTTCTCTTTCCTTCTGAGCAGTTTCTTTCCGTTTGACAATATCTATTGTACATTTTGGGCCTATTTACTCTTTCAGCTTCTCACACTAGGGAGGCAGTATGATGTTTACACTGAGGAATGGATTAAAAAAAGATGTGATATTGTTATACAATGAACTACTACTCAGCTATAAAGAAGGATAAACTTGAGACATTTATAGGAAAATGGATGCAACTTGAGACCATACTCATAAGTGAAATAAATCAGTCTCACATGTGTAGACATCAAGGAATCTTGACAAGGCTTTTACTCTTGCAAAAAGGCACAACCCCACCCCAGGAATGAGGTAGCAGGCACACAGGACAAAGGAAGGTTTCCCCTTTTAACCCTAAAGCAGGAAGACGCTAAAGCAGAAAGAGCAGCTGACCTCTTTCCCTTTGGCAGGTTTGGGGGTCCACAATCTATCCTGACTGGCAAACTCAGGTGGCACAAGGGGAATCTGAAGGGTTGCTGAGAGGAAGTGAGAGCAGAGAGGAGGGAGACATGAGGAACAGAAAACCATTGGCCTGTGATAACCCATCTTTGGTTTGTACCTGTGTTCCAAGGATTGCAACTGAGTGGGCATTTTCTGTAACTTAGTGTATTCAGGAAGGGCTATGTGGAAAGGGCTAGAGTCCAAGATGGAGTCACTCCTGTTTGATAGAAAAGACAGAAGAGTTCCCCAGACCCTGAAGACCTATCCCCTAACAGTTCTCCCTATCTTTGCATGCTCTACCTTCCCTGATCTTGGTAAACTCAAGTTTAAGGATCACCACAGTTTCCTATCCGATAAAAAATTTCAGGATTAGGACACTACAGTCTTTCAAAAATATTTGTACACAGAGAGTGCTTTGACTCCATCACGTGTAAGGAGGCTACTTTGGCCTCCATACCTCTCAACTAAGTGCAGCCAGATATTTTTTACCTTGAATTATTTTAAGAATTTCATATCATTATATACAAATGCAAACTCAGTGGCCTTAACATTCTAATATTGTTTCTTGAATTAAATATTAATGTCTCCACCAACTTTCTTGGCATTTGACTGTTAGGTATAATTATTTGATTTTTCTATTCTAAGAACTTATAAATTGTTAAAAATTTTGTTCTGCTCTTTAAACATCATATAATGCTGTCTCCCTGTTGGATATTTGGAATCTGATTGGTAAATATGGAGCTGAAAATTCCTTTCTCCATTATGTCCCCAGAAATATTTCTGTGAATATTCATGTTAGCATTCCACCTATATACTGGAAATACCCTAAAGGTAATCAGTCAGCAAAAGCACTCTGCCTAAAACTAAGATAGTTTTAGACATTAAGACACAGATTCTGCCTGGATAAAAGGAAAAAAAAGAAGCATGAATAGTGGCTATATTATCTGACAATTGCAATAATAGCAATGAGAATCAACTATTATGTTAGGAGAGGTCATACCCAACCTTTATGATCATTGAAGATGCCTATAAAAGATAACAAAATAAATTGAATCTGAAAGAATAGGTAGGAAAAGAGACTATTCACAGCAGAGACAACAGTGTGATGGCGGATATAAAATAAGAAGAAGGATAGAACTTCGAGAACCCTGCACAGTTTTACTGGGTATACAAAATATACACAGACCGGTAATAATAGGATCAAAAACACCCAAATCACATGGAGTTACAGTACTAGATTAAGGCTTCATCTGAATTTTGGTTAAACCAGTAACAGAAAACTTATAGAGAACTTCCTTTGTAGGATTTCTTAAGTCAAGGGTTAGATTTCTTTGACTTCAAAATCTCCCCTCTGATGACTATTAGTGTTGAAACAACACTGGAGTTATAATTTTAAATCCTGTATTTCTATAATTATCCCTACTGGAAGTATGATATATGATTAGCTAAGAGCAATTACAGTGGGTTACAACCTCTCCAAAAGCTTGTAGCAAGGTTATATTATGGGAGCAGTTTATGCAATCCGTTTTATTCATGAATGCATGAGATCCCACAAGAATCCTGAAAGCTGGCCTTACAATAGGCTCCTAATCCTCCAGGAAATTCTTCCAGCTCACTGAGCTTAAGTTTCTGAGCCAGTCATTTCAGGACTGCTGATTGCTTATGACTATGCTCTGGAAATGCAAGCTCAAGCAGATATTGGGCCAAACATATGTAAAAGCTTACTAAATACTTGAAATAATGATATGCAAAGTGGAGAGATATCTATGCTAAGTCAGCATCTGCTGTGAGTCAGAAGCAGCACAACTGCAGTGAACAGAAAACAAAACAAGGTCAAGCAGGAGCTAAACGAAAAAGTTTCACCTAAAGCCCTTTAATGTGCGCAGGGAACAGAACATTTTTCTAATTATGCCCCACTGTAAAAACTACCCTAAACCTAACTTTTCTGGTAAAGTATCAGCTACTCAGCCTAAAACTTAAGATCTTGATTGAATGTTGGATACATACCATGACTGAAAACTGTGGGGAGTGCTTAAATTTAAAAAAAAAAAAAAAGAAATTATTACAGTAAAGGATGTATTGCTATTAATTCTCCTGAAATTGCTTCCCCTCAGTTGGAGCATGTTTTTCCCATTATTCTTGCCACTTTCTGAAGCAGTATGAAAATCCTCTTCTGTGTATTGTTGTGCTGTCATGGCTGCCTTGGTGTCCTGAATCAACTCAAAACATTTACCTGTCATAGTCATCTTGAACTGAGGAAGAACCAGTAGTGACATAGCGCCAGATCCAGGGAACAAGGTAGACAAAGACACATTACAGTGTATTTATTTGGCAAAAATCGCCATTGTTGTTTGATTAATGTGTGTGATCAAAAACTATGGTGAACATTTAGATTAAAAAAATAAGCTATTAAAGACTTGAAAGACTCCAATTTGCTTCCAAAAAAAAAAAAAAAAACTTATCCCATTATTTTTGGCAATGAGTCCTTTATTGTAAAAAGTTTTTAAAAATTTAAACATTCGCTGGATTTTGTGAACATATAGCAACCTTCATTATCTGCCAGTGAAAGTTATTTAGTTAACAAAACTCACTCTCATAACTGTGAAGGTACAAGCATGCCTGCACATATAAACAGTAATTTCCAATACTTTTCTATATTTCCTGCTTCACAGTTGTCATTGTACTACCTTCACTCAGTCATGCATATATAAAAGCTTTAACTGAGCCTTCTTTTCTATATGTAAAGATTTTTGTGTTATATAAAACATACAAGAAATAATAAGTTTTATCATCATATTTCTTTATGTTTTTTCATGTTGGGGATATCATTTGAAACCATATGGCCTATTTTTCCAGTTTTATAAAAGTAAACTAAGAAAATCAAAATCAACTCATGTGAGAATTATAGTGAAAATCAAACTGGAAATGAATAAGGAATTTGTCAATACTTGGCTCAGAACATGGTAAATACTACAAGACTAGTAATATGTTCTCTTACAGAAAATTCTTATTGGAATAAGCATTTACAGAGTGTACCTATGCTATACTGAGTACCGTGCTAGATGTTAGGGAAGATAAAACAGATGGTGTCACTCTTGTTCCCAAGATGATTTGTTTCTATAGGCTCATTCAATTTAAAGCAAATGCATGTCTCTGGAGTACACCGCACAGTACGGTGGCCATAAGTAACATTTACATAGCCTGTCAGAAGATAAGACAAAATATTTCTAAAGTTTGCCCCAAAAAGTATTTGCAAATTTGTAGAAGATAAATATTTAACCTGATTTAAACATTAAATAGTGTTTTACAGCTATCAAACATTGCATGGTGGTTTGTGAATATATACAATCCCCATTTCTGTGGTTCAGACAAAAATAAAAATTTTAAAACCAAACGTGCATGTCCGTGAACACTGAAGAAAGAGGAAAGGAAGAATGAAAGGAAGAGAGAGAGCAAAGGAAGGAAGAAGATACAGTTTTAATTAGGAATGGCTTTTTACAATGACAGTAGTCCCAATTCTAATTCATTGATTCTAGGAGAAAAATTCACAAATTGAATACAGTCAAGGAGGAAAAAATCAGAAAGCAATATTATTTGGGTTTTTGATTAAAACTGTTCCACTACAGAACTGCCTATTACTATTTTCAACAAACTGCCAGTTATTGGAAATTACAAGTCAACATAAATCTCCTCTATTGCTCTGTTCACCCTGCTTCACCCTATTCCAATGGCTACTAGGAATAACATAAAAGAATCTGCTTCCTAGTGGACCATGAAATTAAAGCTCAGCAAACTGAAACAGCCAGTGGATCTCTCTGTTGGTTAGGCCCAATCTGAAAGTCAGTAAAGAAAGCAATGGCAAAAACCAACGTCTCCAAGAAAATGTGCTAAACATTGATATCAGGAGAGCTTAACACTAGAGAGAAGGTCTAGGCTAAAGTCTTACGATTTTAAGTAGGGTATTCAGAGAGCATAGAGAAGAAAATAAACCAGGCAATATAACTGATATGTCTTTATTGAGTTATAAACATTGACGTTGCTTCTTCCCAAAGGGAACGGGGGGAGATATCCCAAAGAAGTGAGGGAGAGAAAAATGTAATGTCTTTTTTTTTGTTCCCTTTGGATACTGGAATATGTGTCAAGTGCTGTTCTGGGCACTGTCATTTGTTTATATTAAATCTTCAAAACAATCATATGTGATAAGAATTGCTATTATCTCCTGTGTATGATTAAGCAGACCGAGGCACACAGAAGAGTGTAATAAATTAATAGTAAGTGCTGGTACTTAAGTATGGGTTGTCTACTTGTTCTGACAATAAGCAAATCTCTTCTCTGGAATCATCTCCTGACAAGTGAGACTTAAAATTTTTCATATTTATGTGCAAAAATATGACTCTACTTAGTCTTCCCTTTAATTTGTTAATTCAAATTTAAAACAAGAAAGCATTGTGTTAAACACTCCTAGGCTGAGTGTTGTTTTAATCATTATATGCGTGTGTATTAATTTCATTGTCATGAAATTCTGTGGTACCTTTATTTGTGGTATCTTTGTTTGACCAAAAGGAAAACTGCACTGGGAAAACTGAACAATTAGGTTGCAGTTCAAGCCGCTGGTAGTCTGCAGACCCAAAATGTATATGTAGGCAGTCTGAGTCCAGAATTTTCACTCAACAACTACATACCACCTCGAATTACCTACTTGCAAGGCTATGTCACAGGTTAAAGATCCACAGATTAACAAAAGTGATACATTGTGAATATACAGTCTCACAACAGGAGAAAGTTGATAAGCTGTAAAGTGTGTAAAAATGTAAAAAACAATCTATCTTAGTGGTGTAGGCTATGTTAAATGAGAAAACAAAGTGAAAAAAAGTTAATTCTACTTACAGAAATGAAGACATCAAAAAATCTCAAGCAATAACCGTTGGACTATGTTTTATTAATATCTGTTATTTGTAGCGACAACAAATATTTATTGAATTGCAGCTTTATGCCACACATTATTTTAAACATTTAATTTATGCACTAGCTCATTTTCAATTCCTAAAAATCATATGAGTTAAGAACTATCTCCTCTCTCTACAACCAAGAAATTTAAGGTACAGAACACAAGAGGAAGTTGACCAAAGTACCGAGTTGCAAGGTGCCAGATCCAGTAAATAAGATGGATGAGGACACATTATAATGTTTTTATCTGACAGAAATTATCATAAATATTTGATCAGTGAAAGATTAAATTGAGATATATTACACTGAAAGACAATCCCCTCACAATTACCAATTCCCCTTCTTATCCTCACATCTAATACACTTATTCCATAGCTCTTGGCAATGTGTATTGAGTTTTTTTCTAATTTAAATGCTTACTGTATGTATTCTTAAAAATACCTCTAATACAGAAGCTTGGCTTTCAACAGAGAGTGCATCAACTGTAAGGAATCACATAGGTCCTGAGAATTCCTGTGATTCCAAGATAATTGGGCAAAAGATCAGATCAAATCTAAAATGTTCACTCATATCCAATCCAAGGTCTCTATTTTACAGTATCCTAAAGCAGATTAGAGACAAAAGATCAATTTGTGATAATCTCTATAATAATATAATTGATAGGCAGACACAAACAACTCTAAAAGCATTACTAAATAAGTAAACCATGAGGAAGAAGGCACCATTTGGTTCCCTGAAATGTCTTAGATATTATACACTTTTAACTAATAATCCTTAAGAATATATTTTTATTATATCACTTATGACATTTTAAATGGAGACCAAATAATCTACAGAGGTTTGCACAGCTAACAGATACAAAATTCAAATGCAATGGTTTTTATTAAAAAGAAATTGTAAAAACTTAGACCTCTCCTTTTCACCACACTGCAAGTTGGTTGCAAACCTGAGCACTTGAAAACACCTAAACAAAATCCAGAATTTTTCCCCAATAGTTACCATCTCCATACACGTTGAAAATATATTATTGTTGCTAAATAAACAAGGAAAGCATATTGTGAAGCATGAGGTTAGGATAGATTCTACCTCTCTGAAAAGTTCTGATAGGACATCTAGTTCCCTCCTACCCTTCTTGGAGTCAAGCAGCCCTGTAACAGAGTACTGTAATGAAGTTCTATTACCATAGTAGCACAAAAGTATCCTTCATGCACTAATTAACATGTGCCCTAAGTTCAAGGATGGCTATATATTTGGGCTAAAAGCAGTATCTTTGTATTATTCGAAATCTTGGGAATAAAGACTCAAGAAGTCTAGTTGCAGAGTTTATTTCAAATAACTCAAAATTCAGACTATATTATAATAGTGGCAAAATAAGAAAAAGGATTTGGAAAATAAGTATAAATAAAATGGTACTAAAATGGCAAAGTAGGGGCTGGGGATTTAGCTCAGCGGCAAAAGCGCCTGACTGGCAAGCGCAAGGTCGTGAGTTCGGTTCCCTGTACCGGAGAAAAACCAAAAAAAAATAAAAATAAAAAAATAAAAAATAAAATAAAATAAAATGGCAAAGTAAATTAGAATTTCAGAACTTTTCTTCACAGAAATAAAGCAGATTTAGTATCCATTAGTCCATGTGTGTGTGTGTCTATGTGTGTCTCTGTGTGTGTACATGTATAACAACAAAAACTTTATGAAAAAAGTTTACAACTGGGGATATAGGAAGAAATATTATACTAAGGCCACACAATATTTCAACTTTCTTATTCTTCCTAAAGCAGCATTAAACAAACAAAAATAGAAGAACAAAGGCAAAAAACTTGAATTGACAAAATTCTCAAAATTTTCAAGAATATACTTCAATTTGTAGAGACAGATCAAAAGAAAAAAACGATAAATTAAATGAGTAGCTAAATAAATAAATAAATAAGCAATTCTCTAAAGCTGAGAAGTCCTTATCTTTTAGGAAAGAAATTTAGGAAAGATAACCAGGACTTCCCAACTCCTAGGGCCCCATTTCCAATGGGATGTGTGTAGGAAGTACTATGTAGAATTACACCTAACAAAATCTCAGAAGGGATTCCAGAATCCAGATCTTTACTATCAACCTTGCATTTCTCTGCTAACCCTGCAGATACTGTCTTGAAAGCAACATCCACCCCTTGCTCCTATAGCTCAAAAGGAAGATAAACAAATAGTAGCTCAAAGGGGGACTGTGTCAAGAAGAATTTGCATGTACTTTTATCAGAGCAAATAGATGGTCCAGAGTTAGAGCAGCACAAGCAAAATAAAAGTAAATGCCATGGAAAGTACATACAGGGGCAGCAACGGAACTAATAAATCAAAATAAAATAAAGGTAAAGGGAAAATGAGGAGTCAATCTGCAGGCAGCAAGTAAATTAAGGAAGAGAAGTAGGATTTTTGCAATTCCTTTAAGATTTTAAGATCTTAAAAATAATTTCTAAAAAATGTCTAAAAACAAAAAGGTAAGTGAGAAAAACAAGACAATTTATGACATAATGGGAAAATTTAGAAAAACTATTATTTCTTTCGTAATAGAAATAACAAGAAAAGAGGGCTGGGGATTTAGCTCAGCAGCACAGCACCTGCCTGGCAAGTGCAAGGTTGTGAGTTTGATTCCCAAAACCGAAAAAAAAAAAAAAAGGAACAAGAAGAAATGGGTGTTTAAAATATCAGATTAACGATGTGTGAAATAGATTAATCTCAGCAATTTCAGAGGCACAAGAAAAATAAATCCAAACAACTTAAATGATTGGAAAAATAAATCCAAACAACTTAAATGATTGACTAAAGGTGATTCAAAATTGGCATAATTATTACTCGTTAATGAGCATAGTAATAATCTTGTCAAACCAGCACTGGTGGTACATGTATGCAATCCAGGTATTTGGGAAGCTGAGGCAGGAGAACTGTGGCAATTTCGAGGCCATCCTGGGCTACATAGTGAGTTCAAGTTCACCCTGAATTACACAGTGATATTCTACTTCAAAACAAAAAAAAATCTTGTCAACAAAGCACAGAAACATGGGTATGCCAGACCCACATTTATTCTTTAGAGTATTTTTTGATGGATTAGTGATTTTAATTTATGAGTCTTATTATATTAAACAATGAGTACTTAGGAAAAAAACCACAAAAATATTGAATTTTTAATATTAGTTGAATGTTTATATATAAGCATCAAAATTTTCAGCATCAACCATTTTTTTGGTGTACAAAGTCTAAAGAATAACACAGATAAATTCTTATGTGGACTACCATGAAAATGTCATTAACACTTTACAGAAAACTTTACTTGAAATTATTACACCTGATGCAGTCTGCACACATGGAACAGCACGTGCCGTTCACACACATCGCTTACACTGATAGCACATGTCTTTTGCTTTCCTGGCCTTTTCGTAGCACATGCCATCCCAGTGGTCCTGCTGTTTGGTCAGGAGGTTCTTATTATATTATAAAGTGTGTAGTTGACATGAACATAAAATAGCAGTAAAATTAAGTATTAACATCAACATTTAGAATAGACATCGACATTTTCACATCGCAATGTACTTTCTTATAAAATCTAAAAGATAACATCGGAAATAAATTCCTACATAAATTAAAATGAAAATACCAATATCACTCTACAACAAAAATAAACTTTTCTTCAATTGTCACTGCCAAGGCAGTTTTCACATGTGACAACTGCATATTCCATGTACACATCTTGCTTACACTGACAGCACCCTTGCTAAGCTTTTCTTTACTGTATGGCAATCTTGTCACCTGTCTTTTTGTTTTTGGCAGGAGTTTCCTACTATATTGTACAACATGTGCTGAGTAGGGAAATAAGATATAAAGAAAATATCAAATATGGCACACCCAAGGCCATCTTCACACAAGACTACTGCATGTTCCATGCACAAGTATCACTTACACTGATAGCACATATGTTGTGTGACATCTTATTGGTTTTTCCACTATCACAGTAGGTCTTTGGGATGCAGGCTGCCTGTTCACCTGTCAGCTCACTGGTGTGCTTCATAATTTTTACATAGTTCCTCGGGCAGGAACATTTTGTTTTTCTGCTGTGGGATGCAATGAAAGCAGTCCTCAAAGGGAAATTTATAGCGGTGAACTCACATATAAGGAAAACAGAAAGAGAACAAATAAACAGCCTAATTCTGCACTTCAATCTTTTAGAAAAAGAAGAACAAGTCAAGCCCAAAGAAGGGAGAAGATTATAAAGATCAGGGCAGAAATTAATGCAATTGAGATGAAGAAAACTCTACAAAAAATAAATGAATCAAAGAGCTGGTTCTTTGAAAGAATAAATAAAATTGATAAACCCTAGCCAACCTTATCAAAAAAAGGAAGGAAAGAACTCAAGTTCATGCTATAAGGAATGAAAAGGATGAAATTACTGCAGATTCTACAGAAATTCAGAAGATCATTAATACCTACTTTGAAAATCTTTACTCCCATACGATAGAAAATTCAGAAGAAATGGACAGATTCCAAGATATGTACAAATTACTAAGGTTGAGTCAAGAAGATGTAAAAATCCTGAACAACCCAATATCAATCAATGAGATTGAAAATGTGATTAAAAACTTACCAACAAAGAAAAGCCCAGGCCCTGATGGATTCACAGCAGAATTTTACAAGAAATTCAGAGAAGATTTAATACCAACACTCCTCAAACGCTTCAATGAAATTGAAAAGGAAGAAATTCTCCCTAACTCATTTCTGGAGGCAAGTATTACATTGATACCAAAACCAGGAAAGACTCAACCAAGAATGGGAATTACAGACCAATCCCCCTGATGAATATAGATCCAAAGATACTAAAAAAAAATACTAACAAATAGAATGCAGCAAATCACCAAGAAAATCATACATCATAACCAAGTCACATTCATCCCAGGAATGCAGGGATGGTTCAATATTCACAAATCAATTAATGTTATACACCATATCAATACAGCCAAAGACAAAAACAATTTGATCATCTCAATAGATGCAGAAAAAGCTTTTGATAAAGTCCAACATGCATTCATGATAAAAATCCATACAGAAAATAGGAATAGATGGTCTTTATCTCAACCTGATGAAAACCATCTATGACAAACCAACAGCCAATATCATACTAAATGGACAAAAACTGAAAGGTTTTACTTTAAAATCAGGAACAAGACAAGGATGTCCGCTGTCACCACTCCTGTTCAACATAGTTCTGGAACCATTAGCCAAAGCAATTAGACAAGAGAGAGAAATAAAAGGAATAAGGATATGAAAGGAATAAGTATAACTATCGCTATTTGCAAATGACTTGATACTTTACATGGAAGACCACAAAAAAATCTGCAAGAAGACCCTTGAATTAATCAACAAATTCAGCAGTATTGCTGGATACAAAGTCAACACCCAAAAATCAAGAGTATTCCTATACACAAACAACAAACAGACTGAGAGAGAAATTAAGGAAACCCTACCTTTCACAATAGCATCCAAGAAATTGAAATACTTAGGAATCAATCTAACAAAAGAAGTAAAAGATCTATTCAGTGAAAACTATGGTACTCTGAAAAAACAAATCAAAGAGGATTTCAATAAGTGGAAAAATATCCCTTGCTCATGCTGTAAATGATCTCTTATAAGCTCCAGTACCAATCCTCTAAGAAAATTTCTCCATGATATTTTGCACTTTTTATTTTTGCTGTAAGCTATCAAACTATTTATTCCACACATGTGTAGGAACAAATAAAACACAACCCATTGGCCAGTGTTGTGTTTCAAGTGACATCACAGTTGCTGCTTAACTCATCAACAACATCTACCCCACCTGTGAATTTGTTGTAGAAAGTTTCCATCTAAGGCTTCTGTTTTTGTTGAGGGTTCCCTATCAATATTTCCAACATGGTGCAATGTTGACATCACCAGTACCAAGTTGTTTTTCTTTGCCCTATATTAGGGCAATTAGGCCAATATTATACCTTTTTAAAATCCAAAGATTGTACTATACAGTTCTCTGATTTGAAGTTGCAGAATTTCATTTTGAATTTCTGCCTTGTTTCTGTGTGCAGTTCCTAGGCTGGTCAACTTGTGCTCTATTAGCAAATGCAATATCAGTTGGAAACTGCTACACCAACTGTTGAATATCACATTCCAATTAGTTTGAGAGATGGAAACAAGTCTGTTCACAACATTGTTCAGTTTATTACTATTTGAATAATATTTGAATACTATTTGTTGCAAGGTAAATTTTAAATTGCAAGCATAACAAGTCTTTGCATGTACAAGTACATAAATTTTGTGCCATAGTTTGACCCATCGGATTTTCAGCAAGTCTTTTACATTCCTGCAATCACCATGAGAAATCCGTGCTAAGTATAAAACAGACCTATGAATGCTTTCTGTTCAGCTAGTGAGGTGTCATAATAAATACATTTATTATTGGTGCATACAGAACATTTTACTTGCATTTCAGACTGTGTATTTTAGAGCATCTTGTAGCACATTTTTGTTAGAATTTCTAACGTTGAATGGCAGTGCTTGCATTCTGTCAAGTAGCTTATACCCCTGCCAAGACCCTCACTGTAATTTTGCACCTAGTTTTAATACTGGATCATTCCATTTGGTTGTGTGGCCTTTTTGCAACATTTCTACTAGTCAAATATGTATTTACATACTTCAATTCATCATCTGAATCAGAAGGTCTGCATTTCCTGTGTCTGTACCAGTTGATTTTTGCTCCATTTCACTGTCATAGGAACTTTGGCTTACACAGCTAACATCAATATTATCATCATCATCTTCTTCTTCTTTTTCTTCTTTTTTTTTCCTCTTCTTCTTTTGCTTCTTCTGCTTCTTCTTCTGCTGCTGCTTCTGCTTCTGCTTCTGCTTCTTCTTCTCCTTCTCCTTCTTGAACATCACCATCACTACCACCACCACCACATCCTCATTATCATCATCACCATCCACCCACACCACTCTTCTGTTAAGAAAGCCTGTATTTTACCATAATGGTCTTCTTCATCATTCACGTATGAGTAATCTAGTGATTCATTTTTGGCCTCCTCCAAAATTTGCAGATCTGGTTTTTCATGTGCCTTTGTACTGAATTGGGCTACTTCTATCAGGAAAATTAAAAGAAAACTTTTTTAACAAATTCTGGAGTGAGGTACACTGGACCCTCCATGATTTTTGGGTAAACATATGCAAAACCAGTTAGGTGGAGTGATAAAAACCATATTTTCCCACTTTTGCACATATGCACACACATTTCTGTTCACAATATCAAATGGTTAAACAGATAGATTAGAGTTGGGAGTATGGCTCAACAGTACAAGCACCTGCTTGGCAAGTGTAAGGTTCTGAGTTCAATTCCTGGTACCAAAGTAAGTAAATAAATAAATAAACAGACAGATTGCTTCCTGTATACCGCAGGAAAAGGAACTGAGATGCACAGACGGCCACTAATAGGGTAAAGTACAACTTTTCAGTAGAAAAGTAAGGGATGGTTCTGCTGGACCAAAGTTATGTTCCTATTTATAGAGAATCACTAACAAACCTAACCTGAAAACTGATGAGAGATGCCTACTGAATAAGAGAATGGAGGTTGCAGAACATAAATAACAGAACATACCAGTGAAAGGCATACAGGTTAATCAACTTTGGTATAAATTCCAGTTATCAAAATGCAAAAATGATATATTGGTGAGGAGGAGAGGTACACAGTCACACAAAATTTTTAAATCACTTCACCTGTTAGAAGAGGGAGTTTTAAAAATGACCTTAAGATAAAGATTCTAGCATCTCAATAATTTTCATAATTTGTTTTCTTAAATACAGGGAGATACTTTATAAAGTATCGATTTGAATTAAAGAAACATTTCTATAAAATTTGCCTATTTCCTCAACTACACTTTACAGTTGATCTTAGCCAAAAGTTTGAGAAGTGATGCATTTTAGTTTCCTTTTCATTTTTTAAATTCAAATGAAGTAAAATCTAATATTTTACATTTTAAAAAGTATGCAAATCTGGCTTTTGAATCAGAGTTAGCCTTCTGAGGAAAACCATGTTGATGGTAATTTTAACTATCATCCCAAATATATTTAGGTCTTTTCATGTTCAGTGACATCTCCCTAGTATGAACTACCATCAAACCAACTTGCATCAATCTACAGATTTCCTTGTTCTTTTCTGCATGAAACTCTTTCACTGTTCGAACCCATTGTTCCCTTACCATAAGAAATGAATCTTAAAAAAAAAATCAAGCTAGGCAGACGGGTGTACACATGGAAACCCACAAATTGGGTGACTGAGGCAGAAGAACTGTGAGTTAAAGCACAACTGGTCAACACTGCCACCAACAAGACTCCATCTCAAAATAAGAAAAATAAAAAAGGGGTGGAGAGATAGTTCAGTATTGAGATCTTGCATTCAATACTGAACAAAAATCATGTAAAATGTTATTTCCTTCAAATAGTTTTCCTTATTGATCCACTATATTTTATATACTGGTATATATATTCTCTACATATTCACATAAAGAAACATGAAATATTGATACAATGTTAGCACTGATTATTTCTTCATGATCAGATGTGTTTCATTTCTTCTTTTTACTTTTATCATTGTTATAATTTTTTCATTAATAATGTGTTCATTTATTTTAAGGAGAACACCGTTATGGTATTAAAAGTTATTATAAGTAGATGATTGTTCTAGTGCTTTATAAACATCAACTCAATGTTCTTAACACTGTACAGTAAATATTAAATCTATTCTCTTCAAATAAAAAAGTCCAAAAACAGGTTAAACACCTGTTCAAAGCCACAGAGGTAGAAAGTGGCAGAGTTAGGATTCAAACCCAGCAGCTGTCTACACATACTTTAAGATACTAGAGTGTGCTGCTTGTAATACATTATTTTAATAAAGTATAATTTCTAAAATGATGCAAAATGTTTTAATATGGACATTGATATATAAAATTATTGATAAAATAATTTAGTACTGAATCATCTTTGATGCCTTCTTCCAATTTGCAGTGTGTACCAGAGTAGTCTTTGAATTCTAATAAAAACATAATTGATTTTTAAATTTATTTTCAGTTCTTGTATAACAACTAAAGAATGCATCTTTTTCAATGGCATGTTTGGCACAGTTACAAACTGATACAGAAAGACAAAACCTGCTATGACATTTCATCAATCAATTAGTCTTTATTATGGTTGCACAGAAGGCAGAATAAGATTTCAGTATCTAATGCAAGAATAAATTTCTCAGGATAGCAATGAAAATAATAATTTATTAGGAACTATTAAATGTGTGGTGAAAAGTCACTATCTTTTGAAAGATTTATATTGTTTTTAAAAGGCTTCTTTGTTTTTATGTAAAATAAAACCATATTGTCAAAATTTATATTTCTTATTTGATCTTAATTGCCTCAAAATCAGGCTGGGGATATAGCTCAGCAGCATACGCACCTGTCTGGCAAGTGCAATGTCCTGAGTTCAATTTCCAGTACCACAAAGAGAAAAAAAATAAAAAATTACCTAGAAACTTCCTTGATTAGGTAGTGGAACTCCTGTAAGTATTGTTCTGTGGTCTTTTTGAACCTTTCCTACCCTTGTATTTGATGTTATCTTTTTCTTATTTATGCCCTCACTGTAACTTGCATGTACCTTTTAAATGTATATGCTACACCATGTTTATAATTGTTCAAACTGTTTCCCCTACAATGCTTTGAATGCTTATACATCAGATACCTGTATCGTTTACCTTTACATCCCAGAGGCCCATTACATTTATTGGCACATCAGTGAAAGGAAAATAAGCTACTGAATTTAGTAACAATCTAGGTGCATCTCTATTGGCTATTTAGAAAAAAAGAAAGTGTGCTCACCACAACTCTGAACCAATCTCTGTGACACTAAAATGTGATATATACTGATAAATAACTAGTTCTGCATTTCAGTAGTATGGGTAAAAGTATCAAGACAAGATTTAAAACATTTTATTTTACTAGGTGGTACAGAGTTCTACATGACAAACTGGAGTTATGAGAAAATATAAACAAATATTTGGTGAGGCCTGTGGAGTATGGCTGTAGCAAATGTAATGAATGAGAACATGACTTATGGAAGATCAAAGAAGAAGGGGATGCTAAATTTACATGGAGGGACACAAAGCTGGTAAAGATGACTAAGGATATATTTCATAAACATGGCAGTTGAGAACTCAATAACAAGTCTTGCTTTGATTTCTTCCAAGTTTTGATTGAACATATCCTTGAAAGGCTCCTAAGGAAGGATGCGTAGAGAGGACAGTGTCGGATAGCTCATGACTTCCACCTCATCTCTGTTACCCCCGCAGCTAGTACTCTCCTTCCTTCTTCACATACATAAATATGTAAGCAGGTGTGCCCATAAACATCACATGTCGAGGCCCTTTCATTCCTGTTGATATTCCATCATCTAACGTTCACAGCATCATGTTTTCTTATATTCAACTTTAGCCTTGTTTTCTCCATTTGAAGATTCTTTCTCAATTAGCTTCTACAGAATATGTTATGATTTAGACTGATCAGATAAAATTTATCCCATCCACACTTTTCAATAATAAACGCTCTAAAAAATAAGTTTTCTGCTAAAATTATTGTACTTGAATGTAAGGTGAAGGGAGAAAGACCTTTTTGTTCAGCATGTGATCTACCAATAACCCAGCAAGATATATACATACAAAGGATATTTATACTCTCCTATACTGTGTGCTGGTAATGAATTCAAACTCACTGTGTATTAGTTCTGCCCTAGGCTATATTTGATTTCCTGATCCTCATTTTCCTACAAGACAAATACACTTTAATGTGTAAACATTTTGAAAAATTGCCAAATCTGTAAAGGAATATTACCACATGTGTGACCATTTTATCTACTGTCCCTGGTCATGTTGTAAAGATAGAATTTTTGAAAAACCTTGTAAGGCACTAAAAAGTTGAGGGGATAGAATTCTATCTGTCTGTATCTTTATGCCACTTATGAAACTACCACACAAACATTTCAATTTGAATCAGTCTGGGTTTAGATTTCCTGAAATCAGCTGTTACCAATAGTTCAGCCAGATGCTGAACCTTACAAATCAGTTCTCAGGAATGGTAAGTCGGAAACTGTTCTTTGTTTTTGCTACAGTTCTAATTTCATCTTCCAGAATTTTAAAGAGTTGAGTCATTATTTCCTCCATATTTGCTCTCAGACACACATCTGTTATTCATCAGCCAGAATTGCTCCCCTTAAAAGTGAAGGCTCAGAGAGGCCTCCAAAGAAGAAATATGTTATTCTGGGAAAGTTCAAGGACTAAAAATTACCCAAATTTTAACCAGAAACAAATTTGATCTGCTGAGTCATCAGCAGATAGCTCTCAGCAATACATTCCTAATGCCTTCAGTTTACTTACCACTTTAATTGGACTTAATATAAATAAATCCTCTATTTTGCATAGTACCTGAAACAATAGATCAGAAATTTCTATAAGTGTGTGAGACTCCAAAGGTTCCAACAAAGGTCAAACAAGTAACTTGTCATCGTTTTGTAGAAAATAAGTAACCAGGGTTAAAACATCACCTGCATGAGAAGCCACTGTAAGAGTCGAGCGTGGTCTCTGATGGGATCACGGCTAACTAGTGACATGGGTTCCCAGTGCTGTGATGTGTATTCCTCAAAGCAGTCCCAAGATAGGTAAGACTGCAGCTATTCTGCAGATGCGGAAGGCAACTGCAGAGACTAAATAAATAGGAATTTTCAAGTAGGTACAACTGATTCTCCTCTCTCCATCTGAATACACACACACACACACACACACACACACACACACACACACCTCAATGATGGCAGTCTGTATTGAAAACTGCATCAACAGGCAATCTAGTTTTTGCAGAAACATTATAGATTGTACTTACACCAACTCAAATGGCAATGATATCATCTAAGCGATATAATCATATGGGCCCACTGCCATATACGCAGTTAGTCACTGACTGAAAAGTAATTATGTGGTGCATGACTGTACATACATGGTGTGATAAAATACAGTGATGGTAAATGATTAAGTTAAAAATTACTATGATAGTAAAAGACACACTGACATGAATCCTCCTGAAAACATCCATCCTTTCTTTACACACACTGAACCCATCATCCTTGACACCTTATGAAACACTTCTGCAAGTCCTGTTGCATGGATATCTTAAATCGCCCAGTTGTGGTGGACGTGACATACCAAATCAAATCAAAATATTTACTTTTTGTTGTCATTTTGACTTTGGGAAAGATCAGAAGTCACAGGACCCCAACTTAATGAATAAGGTAGATGAGGACACACATAATGATTTAGGGGCCTGTCTTTCCCTCCAATAGCAGTGGCACTCACAGTACTTTTTGCCACGTCTCATAAAAATATTCACAAACTGTTTCAGAAAGTGGCAAGAACATGGAGTAAATGTGTTAAATTCTGAGGGAGAACTTTGGGGAGGATTAATGGTCATGTATCCTTTACAATAAATATTTTTAAATTTAAATACACTTGGTTTTGATTGGCATTTGTATATACATATATTTTCCACAAAGGGATGTATACATGTGCATGTATAGATAATATCACTGTGAACACTGAGTCAACAATTCCTAGGTGAATTAGAGAGTTAGTGTCCTTCAGTCCTCTTGTTACAACAATGTCATCAATTATTCAATGCATAACATATACAGTGTGAGTTTCTGTTATAAAGCATAATATTTAATATACAATGCTGACTCTGTACCAATGAACTCACAACTACAGCACTGGAACTCATGTCTGGGAGAAGTCTATCTAATATCTCCTTCCTTTGTAAGATAAATCATGACCTTCTTGCACTTTGAAGTAGTAAATAGCAACACTTCAGCATTATGCTGAGGTCCCATTTTAAAGCAGAGAAGTCATCAAGACACATAAAAAGCAAAAAAGAAAACACTGTAAGTAGGTCACAGAATGGATAGTGTATACAGAGCTCAAACACTGAAACAGAACTGCAGAGTGTTCCTTGTTCAAGCTTAATCAGGACATACTTCCTGGGCGACTCACCACACTGAAAATAACTGCAGAAGAGTTTTGAGTGTTGATTCTTGGGTAACAAATAAATTTTAGCAGGTGGAAAAAATTCACAAATGCAGATTTGGTGCATATTAGAGATAATTATATTTGCTACCAGATATGCTGTGACAGTACACATCAACTCTTTTCCCCTATGTCCTACTGAAAGAATCTTTATCTATATTTTGGTTATAAATGTAACCATAAATGTAGAAAAACAATGCTATACAAAAATGTTAAGAAAATTTCAGTGGGTGAAAATTACATCAGTAGAAATCAGTGATGTCTTTTTAGATTTATGACTGAATAAAAGTAATGTCTATAAACCATCATTTAACAATTTGGGAAAAAACAGTAACAGAGCTCTTTCATGTAAATGTTGAGTAGAGCTACACGACATCAGTTTAAAAAATTGATACCATGGTTTCATTAATTTCTGGTTAGTGAGCATATAGTTTCTGCTACTTATCTATTCTGAACATTTCAATAAAAATTCAAATTACACATCTTTCTGTATATGTCCGATTATTTTTGTATATTCTCAGTTATTTAATAATGTCCAATTATCTTTGCAATAAATTCCCAGAAGTACCATTTAGGTTTACCTGCCTACTAAAGTGCTCTCAAAAATGTTTTCCCAGTTTTAATCCGTGTCTCACCTATTGACCCAGTGTCAATTTTCCAGGTTAACTTGATGTTGGGACTTATTACCTAAGAGGACAAAATTACAGCCTAGAAAACAAATAAATAAATCTCATGAGTCAGAAATAATTTTTAAAAATTTTATAATGTTTAGTTATTTTTTATATTTTAAAGAGAAAAAAAATCCAAAATTTCAAAACAAGATAATAGGCAACAATGGTCAATACATTGCATATTATTATCTTTAAATTAGTTACTCAGAGTACAAGATGTAAGCCAAGCAATATGAGCAGAGACCTTTCTTTTCAATGAACTAAGAGAAATTAGTAGTATAATTATATTAATTATCTTATTATATATATATATATATTTTTTGCTTTTTCCTTTCTTTCTTTTTCTCCTTTCCCTTATACTAATTTCTCTTTCCTTTTTGAACAGTTTCTTCCCATTTCCCCATATTGTACAATTTTGATCTTATTTATTCTTTCAGCATCTCACACTAGGGAGACAATACAATGTTTACACATAAGCATCTGGTTTATTTCACTTATGAGTATGGTCTCAAGTTGCATCCATTTATTTATAAAAGTCTTCAGTTTATCCTTTTTTATGACTGAGTAGTATTTCATTGTAAAAAAAAAAACACATCTTTTTTATCCATTCCTTGGTTGTATACAAGATCTAGCAATTACAAATTGTGCTGCTATAAATATGGGTGCACATACATTGCTCTGGTATAATGTTTTTAATTCTTCTGGGAAGATACCCAGCAGGGGAATAGCTGGGTCAAATGGGACCCTAGTCCTAGTTTTGTGAGGAATCTCCACACTGATTTCCACTGTGATTTCCACAGTGCTTAAACCAGTCTACACTCCCACCAACAATGGAAAACAGTTCTTTTTATTCTTATAGCTCCTCCAGCATTTTTTATTGACTGAATTTTTAATAATACATGTTCTTTTCAAGGTAAGAATGGAATCTCAGTGTTTTAATTTTCATCTCTTGAATGACAAGTGATGCTGAACATTTTTTTCATATATTTATTTGCTGTTTGTATTTCTTCATCTGAGAAGTGTGTATTTATCTCATGCCATTTTTGGACTGGGTCTTTAAATTTGGGAATTCTGATTTCTTTTTAAGTTCTTTATATGTTCTTGATAGTAATCCTTTGCCTAAGGAACAGCTGGCAAACACTTTTTTTCCATATACTGGGTTGTCTCTACTCTATGTTAGTAGTTTCCCTTGCTGTGAAAAAGATTCTTAATAAGATGAGATCTCAATTGTTGATACTTTATGATAGCTCCTGTGCAATCAGGGCTTTGTTCATAAAATCTTTGCCTACATCAATATCTTCAAGACATTTACCTATTCTATCTTTCAACACATTTATTATTTCCAATGTAATACTTAGATCTTTGATCCATTTCTAATTTAGTTTAGTGCATGTGAAAGATACGGGTCAAATTTTAATCTTCATTATGTGCAGAGCCAGTTTATCCACCACCATTTATTAATGAGGCTTTCTTTCTTCCAGTAAATGTGTTTGGTACCTTTGTCAAAGATAAGATGGCTGAGTATGTTGGGAGTCGTGGCTGTATATTATGTTCTGTTAAACTGATCTTTAGGAGTGTTTTTTTTTTTTTTTTCCTTGCCAGTATTACACTGTTTTTATCATAGTAGCTTTATACTATAATTTCAAATCAGGGATTGTAATGCTATCTCCCTTGCCTTTGTTGTGCAGAAATGCTTTTGCTATTGTAGGTCTCTTGTGATTCCAAATAAATTTTAGGATTATTTTCTCTACTTCTATGAGATATATTGTTGGAATTCTGATCAGAATTGTGCTAAATCTGTATAACAGTTTTGGAAGTATGGTCATTTTCACTACAGTGGTTCTCCCTACACAAGAGTAAAGGATATCTTTCCATTTTCTGATATGCTCTTCAATCTACTTTATTAGAGTACTATAGTTTTCAAGTTAGAGGTCTTTTACATCTACATCTACAGACCTCAGTGTAGAGGTCTCTTACCTTGATTTGTACATATTTCATTTTTGAGTTGCCATTGTAAAAGGTGCTGTTTCCCTAGTTTCTCTCTCAGTGAGTTTCTTATTCCTCTACAAGAAAGGTATTGATTTTTAAGTGTTGAGTTTGTATTAAGCTACACTACTGAATTTGCTTAGAAAATCTAGCAGCTTTTAGTGGAGTTTTGAGGTCTTTTATGTAGAGTATCGTGTAATCTGCAATTAATAATTTAACTTCCTCCTTTCCTATTTTTATTTCTTTCTCTTGACTAATTTCTCTGGCTAAAGTTTCCACGAGTATGTTGAGTACAAGTGGAGACAGTGGACATCCTTTTCTTCTTCCTGGTTTGAGGATGAAAGCTTGGAGTTTGGGGCCATTTAGTATGATGTTGGCTGTTGGTCTATCACTGATGGTTTTTATCAGATTGAGATAAAGGCCATCTATTCCAATTTATATAGCTTTTATCATGAATTACTGCTGGACTTTATCAAAAGCTTATTGCATCTATTGAGAAGATCATATTTTTTAAGGGCTGGTGATATAGCTCAGTGGCACAAGCACCTGTCTGGCAAGTGGAATGTCCTGAGTTCAATACCTGGTGCAAAAAAAAAAAAGCATATAATTTTTTCCTTGGTTCTGTTAATGTGGGATATACATTTATCAATAAACATGTAAAACCATCCCTGTATTCCTGCGATGAGTCACACTTGGTCAGGTGTATAATCTTCTGATGATTTGCTGCTTTCTATTTGCTAGTATCTTATTGAGGACTTTTGCATCTATGTTCATTAGAGAGATTGGATGTAGTTGTCTTTCTTGCTTGAATCACTTGCTGGTTTTTGAATGAGGGTAATGCTTGCTTCAAGGAATTAATTTGGGAGTGTTGCTTCCTTTTCAATTTCATTAAAAATTTTGAGAAGTAGTGGCATTAGGTCGTCTCTAAATTTCTTGTAGAATTCAGCAGTGAACCCATCAGGTCCTGTGCATTTTTTTTCTTGGTTGGTATTTAATTACATCTTTGATTTCATTAACTGATATTGGGTTTTTTAGGAATTTTGTGTTTTCTTGACCAGCTTCTGTAATTCATATATATCTAGGAATCTGTCCATTTCTTCAGCATTTTCCATCTCATTAAAATACAAGTTTTCAAAGTAGGTGTATATGATCTTCTGGGTTTCAGCAGGGTCTTTTGTGATTTCACAATTTTCCTTCCCTAGTTGTGTAAATTTCTACCTTTATTCTTGTTTTGAATTTCTCTGATCTTCATTATGATATGCCTGGATGTAGATTTCTTTTTTCATGATGAGGAATTGGAGTTCTATATGCTCACTTATCTGTATATCAATTTTTTTCCTACAAAGGAATTTTCTTCCATGATGTCTGTGACAAGTTTTTCTATCATTTGTGATATCTCCTGCTTTTTCACTGACTCTAATTAATCTTAAGTTATTCTTCTTTGCCTCATGTAGTAGCCGCTAAATTGGTTTCTCATGGTCCACTGCTATTTTAAAGGAATCTTTCTTTTCATGATCACTAACAGCATACCTGTCTTCTATGTCTGAAATCCTGACCTCACACTGGCTTAATCTGCTGTGGATGCTTTCAACGGAATTTTTTGTTCTTCTGGATATCTGCTTGAATCTGCCTCATGGATTCCATTTCTTTCCTATGCTGAGGATTGGCAGCTTCCATAATTTTCTTAAGCTCCTGCATTTTTTTTTTTTTTTTTTTTTTGGTCTGCATCTGCTGTAGAGTCACTACACATGATTTTCATTGTGGAGGCCATCTCTGCAGTTATCTCAGAAATTATTTCTGATTTGATCTTTTTCTAGAGCTTCCTTTAATCACTTCAGAGAGGGCAGGTAGGTGGCTTTCAGATTGTTTCACCTCATTGCATCCTGTGTTTTTCTTTGGTGAATTGGTCGTCTGGGGTTGCATCTCATTTAAGTGACTGCTCATTTTCTTTTCTTTTCTAGTTTAACCCCTGGGTGATGCTTGTAAATTGCCTTTGGTGGGTTGCTTTATTGCTAGTATTTAGAATCCTTAGGAAATGACTACTTTTCCAAGGTATCTTCCAGGTGTAACTGGTTTGTGGGTTTTAAGTTTGTTGCAAAATCCTACATCTTCAATTTGTTGGGGATGAGAAGTTGCTGCCTTTTTGGCCCAGTCACTGATTCATTGGCACCGGGACACACTATTTTCTATGACCTTTATTCAATTTCAGTCTTAAAATACCAAGAATAGGTGTTTATAACAATTGTGTCACTTTTGGCTATAACACTAGCAACAATTACTGCCTAGAAAATGACAAACTGAGGTAACCATTTATTTGCTACCTTTAACTATATGAGCTACATTTGGAGTTATATAACAAAACAGACCAGAAAGTACATGCAGTATATAAGTCCTATGTCAATTTTACCCCCAGGGTTTAAAATTTAAAAGGGGTTAGGCAAAAATTAAAAGAAAAAGAAGAGATTAGAATTAAGGATGTAGGACAAAGGAGGAATCACACTAATGCTGGGAAACTGGTACAAAAGACTGGAGGAAAAGAGAGAAGGAAAAGATAGAAGAACAGAACAGAACCACAATCACAAAGAGGCTAGAAACCACATTCATACTTATATAAAATCAAGATCAAATAATGAAGAAAAAAAAAACAAAAGCAAAATCATAACAACAACAAAAAGATACAAAACCATAAAAGTGCACTTCTAGGTTTTTCTGCTGTCACTGGTAGAAAATATAAGGAGACAGAGTCCTGATCCATGCCAATTTATCCCAGCAAACCAGCAATAGCATTTGGCAGGGTAGTGGATGATCTCAGCAAGCCTACACCTTCTGGCCAAGACCAGATTCATTTGGCCCGCAGCTGTCAGCACACCTTCCATGGGCCTGAGCCCAGCTGGGAGCTGTTAAATGGAGCCAGCAGCTGCTGTGAATTCTGAGCTCAGCTGGCCCCTCTCCAGGATGGCTCTGAGCCAGCTGCTGTCTCATGCAGGATGGCTGAGCCCTCAGCACTTACCACCAGCTACCCTTCACATCCACTGCTCCCTTCCACAACTATGCCTCTCTATGGACACCTCTAAGGTTGCCAGCAATCACCGTGTGTCCACAAATTTGAGTCACTCCTCTTGTGCAGTGAGTCCCGTCTCGGAGGGAAGGCACTGCTGGCTACCTCCTTCTTCTTCATTGAGGTTTGTCAGTTGACTCTCTCCATCGGCTTCAATTCATGCCTCAGATTCTTCCTGGGTGCAGTGGCCCCAGTTACCTCTCTTTTGTCTTCTTCACATTGCTAGATTTCACTGACAGATTTCACTGTCAGAGGGGTTCTTTCTTGCTGCTTACCACTTTGCCATCTTATTGCCTCCTTTATAAACTTTCTTAAGTAACTTAGTACATGATAAAAGTAAGTACCAGAAATACTAAAGAGCATGTAAATTAAACAGCCATCACTGATAGGTACTTGACAGATGACACTGGTGAGAGCATAGACTTGAGTCTCTCCAGGACCTCATATAAGAAAGAGTGCATCTCGGTAGGAATCTCCTGACTCAATAAAGAGCACAAACAATAAAACGAGAAGAGAAGATCTCAGAATTCAAACAAGTTCTCAGCTACAAGTTGTCAATCCTTTTGGTATCTGTATGACAGAAAACTATAAACCAAACAAGCAGCCTCAGGGAAATGAGCACAGAAGAATTTCCAAATACTGACACATGATCACTGGCCAATCTGAAAAAGGCACTGAAGTTGGGAGAAAACTTCCTTATTTCAGTAACAGACAATGTTGGGAGGACTATGGTAAGAAGATAGGATTGGAAAAGGAAGTCCACCAGCTGTGAGAAAACTTCTAAACCGACTCTTTATCTCCTATGTAGGACCAATTTTAACACTGAAGAGAACCTGCCAGGTGCAGAACAAGTTGTTCAACATTGAGCAAGTTGAAAATGAAAGAGTGGAAAGAAATTACCAAGGGAAAAGGAAAAATGGAAATAATACAAGTAAAATGGAAGAATGGAAGAATTCCCACAAATTCTCCATTTTTCTAAGCACTACACAAAAGTAAAAATTCTATTAAGTTAGAAAAACTTCCTTGAACTGCTTTCCTTTCTAAAATTCAGAAGTAATATCATCTAAATGTTAACAACAGAAACACAGGGCTAAATCTGCAAGCATTTATAAGAAAAGAAGACAACAAAAACACATATATAATAACCATATCTAGGATCTAAATGGACATGTGCAAGAACTACACAAAAAGTGTAACTTTTTTCAAGTTGTGCTGAATTACTACTTACGAACTCACATGTGAGACAGCAGAATACAAGAAAGAAGTAAATATTCAAGAAAAAAGATCACTCTAGACTGAAAGAACACAAAGATCACAGGGATGTGCATATCAGATAATCTGGTAAGAGACTAAATACAGGAAAAAATGTACATAAAAGTTTTAAGAGTGATAAAAAGTATCTGAGAGAAAATTTCAAGTACTGATGTTATACAAAAGCACTTCAATGTATAGGAAATAAATTTTTGGACAAAGAAACTGAAAGGGAAAAAATAAATACTAAAAGCAATGAAATATTATTTAAATAAAAACAAAAGATTTGAAACTACAGGTTGGAAGAGTACACTTTTCTGAAAGCAAGTATGATTCATACTGGACCTGACCAGAAACAGATCTGAACTACTGTAATAACTTTAGAGAAAAGGGGAGAGGGTATGCTATTTCAGAAAGAACCAAAACTAGTTAATCATCATAACACGTTTTATTATAATGAGTTTATACAAGAAAAAGTGCAGCCGGGCATGGTGGCACACGGCTGTAATACCAGCACTCGGGAGGCTGAGGCAGGAGGATTGTTGCGAGTTCGAGACCAGCCTGGGCTACAGAATGAGCTCAAGGCCAGCCTGAACTGCATAGCGAGACCCTGCCTCAAAAAGACAAAAAAAAAAAAAAAAGTAAAAAAAAAAATGCAGTAGCATATTTTAGATTATAAAAAGGAAAATAATAAACATATCTGGAATATTATATCCAACACAGATACAAAAAGTATCGAGTATTGCTATCACCCTGCAAGAATTTAGGAAATACTTTTGCTGGCAGCCTTTATCCAGAAAAAGAGAGTTCCAAAGTTAGTATGAACCTTAAACATGTTTGTGAGCATAATGAGCAAAAGTATATATAGAAAATAGGGTGAAAGGAAAAGTGTTTTCATGTAATGATATATAAAATTCAGATCATGAGACCTAGATGTGTACTCTTTTTACAGTGATTTCATCTTGGTGTATTGAAACTAGCCATCTTCAATTTACCATAAGGAGATTGGTAAATTGAACTGCTAAAATCTAAGTGTTTTATTTTCTTTGGAGAAACGTGGTGATTCAACATGTACTCTCCTTGGAGTGAGATGCCATACCACGCTCAGGCATGACTTAAACTACATAAATATATTTTCTGACAGCTCTGGAGATGAGCAGTCCACGATCAAGGTGTCCGTAGGCTTTTCCCCTTGGGTTACAAAATACTGTCATCATATTGTATACACACAATGACTTTCCTCCGTGTGGATACATAGAAAGGGACAGGGACAACACAATGAGAGTAAACTAACTTTCTGTATCTGTGCTTACAAGGACAGTAACCCTAATAGATTGTTACCTGTAGACTTCGCTTTATTCTCAGTGTTACCTTACAGACCCTCTCTGCAAATATAAAGACACGGATGATTAGAATTTCAGTATATGAATTTGGGGGAGAGGGTCACAAACCTTAATTCCATAACACCTACCAACTCAGCCCTGCCAATACAGCACCTCTGAACAAAGATAGTGTCCAGAACATGGTTTTGAAATATCACATCCCACTAGAGGCCAAACTCAGTTGCTTGGAGAACTAGCTAATTTCAGGATGGGATGCTAATGCATAATGTCTCAAAAAAATGTTTAATTCCAGATAAGAAGTTATCAAATTCATGGCAAAAAGACTCAGGCATCAACTTGAAAAAGGTCTCTGATGGACAAACAGGGAATAATGGGAACTTAAAAAATAATAATGGAAAGTTACTAAAACCATTCAATGTGTTTAAATATAGGAGTTAATAGTATTTTTCCAAGAATTTGCTAATCTTGAGACTGTGCGGAGAATTAATTATCCTGAAAACCAGAAAATGAAAGCTAAAGATTTAAATTTTTCCTATCTTTTATATGAATTGTACCTCTAAAGAACCAAATAGGTGAGGCAAGATTGCATATTTATAAAGCAGGTATTGTCAAAGTGAAAATGAAATAATAAATTATATTATTTTGTACTCCCCAGTAGATTAAGGCATTGAGTAAAAACAACTTTTGGTACTTGAAAAGATAGACAACCAGATATTATGGGTATTATTTGGAAAGGATACAATACTCTCTATGCTTTTCCAGTGGTATAAAGCTTAAATCAATTAAGAATTTCAATGTAACTTCCAATTTCTGAAAAATAACAAGCCCAAAGGAAGATGTTTAACCATACCATGAATATATAATCTGCAAAATCCAGATTTAACTGTGAAAATCTAGGCAGATGAAACATTCTGTAGATAAAGAACAACATGCATAGTATCTAGAAATGTATATCTGAGTTAGAACTCCCACACACAAAAGTGATTACTTTAAAACGAGACCACTGTTTGTCTATAGGGAAGAAAAGTGTTGACACCAGAATGGGTCACAGGAAAAGAGCCCTGAGAATTACTTCCCAAAAGATCTGGACAATACAATAAAAATGTCAATATCAAACTAAAAACTAGTATTTTTTACAAGTGCATACTTAAAAGATAAAATACAAAAACTGAGTAAATATTTAAATGAATCTTGTAAGAAGCCAAATAAAGTGTAAATTTTCCACAAAAGAAAGGCCTTTTTTTGTTTTCATCCTGCCAAATAATAACCTAACTTAATTCCATTAAAATAATGAATGGTTTTTGATGAATTGACTGAATTAATTATTGTTGGCACATCTGAGACAAGGACTCACGGGCCTGAATAAACTGCCTCGATAAAAGTATCTGTCCTCCATCTTTATGAAATGAGTATCACACAGAGATCACAGAAATTAAATGATAACATATACAACTAAAAATGTAAAAAAAAGCTCCTAATATAAGCAAATTTCTTTTCACAAAAGTCATTTGATCATTTCTTTAACCTAGTTATTCAGGCCGGTTTACCTCACCTAAAGAATAAATGAGGCTGAAATATGTGCTATTCTGAAATGTAAAAAGTATATTTTCATCTTCATATGATTTATCTGGGGCTCAAGTCAAAGAGTAATCTCTTAATCTGTATCATTCTGAACCATCCATAATTTAAGACTTATATTATTGTGATTTGCTCCTAGTTGGTCTATATTCCTCCTCCAAATTTCTATCCATTTCACTCTGCTCTGTCTCCTGTCCTTGGAAGCCATGAATTCCTTCTTCCATGTAGCTTTGACTTTTAAACAGCCTGCCAGCACTTAGTTATTGGGTATTCATGCTGTGTTTCCTTAGCTCTGCTGCTTCTGCGTCCCTCTCATTATTGCCTTAATCAGGGCTCTCGTGCTTCCGTGAATCACCTTCCTACCAATGTCACCACCGGTAGTAAAGTGCCAGAACTCAGGGATAATTATTATTTTGCATTTATATTATTATTACTTTGCATTTATATAGCCTCCTTCCTCATGATATTTTATTCACAGCAAGAATTTTCTGATGATTTTGTTAAGCATATTTAAGAAATAAAAGCATTGCATAATGAAATGTAAGAGTCTCCTGGTGTATTTGGCTTCATTCTTTCATTTCCAGATGAGAAAACTGAGTCCAGAAGTAACTGAATTTCCCAAATGCCTTTTCTGAAGCAAAGCCACAGACAAAGAACATTTCCTGATTTGGTCACCACGAATTAATTTAAGGCAAATTAAAGTAAGACATAATAGAAGTCCATTAACAAGGCAATTCATTACATGACTCACGACCTAAAGTAGCAGCTGTGCAATTATGGCTTCTGCGTGCTGAATAAGACATTCAAATGACACCCCC
This sequence comes from Chinchilla lanigera, assembly GCF_000276665.1. NCBI lineage: Eukaryota > Metazoa > Chordata > Mammalia > Rodentia > Chinchillidae > Chinchilla > Chinchilla lanigera. Next base: position 7,287,701 of record NW_004955412.1, on the reverse strand, counting down.
GAGGAGAGCCATCACCTGATTTCCTCCACTTTGGGCACCAGAGGCTTAACAGGTGCGTTATCCCAGATACAGACAGCTGAAGATAAGAAGTAGGTGAACAGTCCTCCACTTTAAAGATGGCAGACCAAGCTACTGACAGCAGTGTGTGCTTGGTTGCTTCCCTGCACAAGAGTTCATACTTAGTCTTGGCTTATATTAATTTTAAAATTTAGATTTTAAAAGACTATTGATATCTTTGTGTGTTCTTCAGAAGTGTTTTCTACCTGATTTGTTAGTCATGAAATGTTTTTTTTTCTGTCTGAAATTTTCTGTGACTTTTTTTAGAGAATAGCCTTTTATTTCAAAATAAAAATTACTAAAGGGATGCATTTCTCTGTGGGGCTCTCATTAAAAAATTCATGTTGGAACAAAAACATGATGCCATGCAATATTTTTATATATGCCCTTCAAGTGTCACTAGGTTGCCAAAGGTAAAGAAGAATGTCTAGTTAATTACTTCACCTCCTTCTACATATGCTATCTTATCAGCTCAGGCTTCCAAGACAAAATACCATGGCTGGGTAGTTCATAAATAGTAAAATTTCTTTCTTGCCATTGTGGAGCTGCAAAGTCCAAGATCATACTGCTAGCAGATTTGTTAGCTAGAGAGACCTTGTTTTCAGGTTCATAAATGTTGTTTTCTAAATGTGCCTTCAACTGGTAGAAGGGGGAGAGGATTGCTCTAGAGGTGCTTCTACAAAAGCACCAGTCCCAACTATGAGGGGTCTTCTCTGTCTTAAGGAGCTAATTATCAACCAAGAGTCCTGCATTCTAATTCTTTCATCTTGGGGTTTATAAATTTTGAGAGGGGGACATTAACATTCAGATTGTAAAGAAAGCGTAACATGCGTGTTATTTTTATTAAATTTTATTATATTCTTTAATATGGAAATGAGAGCATATATTCCCATTTACTCGAGATCAAAATAACAATTCATTAGTTGTGTTAACAAAATAGCTGATGCATTTATTGTATCAGCTTGTACTGATTTATTGTATCATTTTGGGGTGACCAAAGCTAAAAAGTTATTAACTAAGCAACTAGAATTGGCATTTACTACCTATCTGTTATGTAGCTAATTCTGGTCAGTTCTGAATCTGCAAAAGATATATAAGTATGACCTGTAGGAGTTTACAATCAAATTCAGAAGATAGACAAGCTTAACACTTCTGAAACAATTAAAGAATGAAATAGACAGATCATAAATGCTATCGCACTTCATGAATTGAAATAGTACAAAACAGAAGTGCGGAGTAGGTGAGATCTGAGCTGCGTCTCCACATATGAGTGAAATTTATACATATATATGTATATATGTACATATGCATGTATATATATAATGAACTAGGCGTGCAGGTGAGAATAATGTACAGTAAAAATCACAAGAAGGAAAATAACCATGCTGTATTGCAAGTAGTGAGATGCCCCACCTGACTGAAGCTGCATTTCATAGAATAATAGGAAATTATCGATCCCATTAAATACAGACCAAGGAAAGCTCATAGCCTTGACACACACAGTACTTGGGCAGTAAGTTTTCATTCAGTTAAAGTGACCTAAGAGAAATATTTATTGTATTCATTCACTTTACAGAAAATAAAACCAGGGCTTACAGAGGTCAAGATAATTGTCAAGATCCCACATAGAGTGAACTGCACACTCATTATTAACATCTCTCAACCCGTTTCCTCTCCAGCCCTGGAGCGTTCCAGAGGGTGACAGTCATTTTATGTTCACCCATCCAAAATCCACTACAGGTTTATTATGAAAATCCTACTGAAGACATACAGAGGGAAAGTCCTTGTTGAAAAGGAGGGGAACCCCTTCAAGTGAGATGTGACTCTGACCTAATCTTCCACAAGGTCCACAGTGCATGATCTATGAACTAAGAATTCCATAAAATAGTCTTGAGGCTCCTTTAGCAGCTTTACTTCCTGAGGGCAAACACTTCAGTTCAATTAGTTTATGTTAAGAAGTAGAATGACATATGCAAAGACCGCCACACCATCTCACCACTGTTTGCCCTTCAGACCGTTCTGCTCATGTCTGTCAGAGTCTGGAGGGAAAAGGCCCTTCAGTATCAATCTTTTTAATAGGTCTTAGCAAGTAAATCCAGGTGTATCAATACAAACTGTCTTCCCATAATCAGCTAACAGTTCTGTCTCCTTCCAAACATCTAGTTATTCCAAAATATACCAGAGTGTAACAAACGCAAGTCCCAAAATCCCTGAGCATTTTCACTGTGAAAAGTAAGCTCATGAACTGAGTTTCTCACTTTACGCTAACTTACTGGGTTTTTTATAATACAGGAAATAGCATCCATTTTTCTCAAGGAAAATCTGATGTGGGTCTTCATTTCAAATTTGTAACTCCTTTTTGTTTAGTTTTGTCTCCCTTTTAGGCTTACCGTGTTTTAGCCTGACATCTGTAATGACATAAATTAACTTGTATCATACTGGAAACAGATGCAACAGCCAGATGTCATCCCCCTGCGAGTGCATTCTGACTTTAATTTTCACCCTGCAGTTTTTGTTTCGCTGTATTCACAGTAACTGGTACCAGAAGGTACCAAAAAATGTTTCTTGGATGAATTACTGTGTTCCATTTTCTTAAAAGTAAAGCACAAAGAATATTTGGCAAAGGATAGAAGTTACAACTGCAACAAGAGTAACATTAGCAGCAAGATCCTTCACGTGACTGGTTAAAAAAGAACTAATTTGCAGTATGCATAAACACTTTATCTGCTCTTTCATAAAGACCCACAAAGGACCCATCACCCAGAGGAAGTAGGTGTTTTACAGACCCAAAAAACTTTATTGCCTTATCTAAGGTCAAATTTTCAGTACACAGAAATATTTAGATCCCTGATTCTAAGTTCATTGTTCTCCCTACTATAACATGCTACACTCTGAACTGTTTTGAAAGGCATCTCAGGCTCTCATAACTTGCCCAATGGTTGAAGATTTTATCTTTAGCAGAATTAAAATGAAAACTAACAGATTGTTCATAGAAAAGCTAATAGTGTCTGGCTATGACCCTATAATCAGTGACCTGCTTCAAATGTGAGTCACTGAAAGTGCTGAATACATTTATTCTTAATAAAAGTTCCAAACAAAAATTATTATGATCCAGCAGAGATGATGTATCTAAAAGTGTACCTTGACTTAGGACAACTGTCTTATATGTGTTATATGTTTTTGGCCTATTAGTCTGGTTTTAAATCTGTACATACAATAATTAACATTACAACGTCTTATAAAAACTGAATCTGATGCTGGAAAAGTAAAAATGGGGTTGGAGAGAAGAAATGTGTTTTGTACCTGTACCAATTCCCTACAATGAATGTAATCATTATGGACTGCAAATATGTACTACTGAATGTCAAACAGCAAAAAAAATAAAAGCTGCAAACAAAATTTATCAAAACATCATGAGTCAAAATTAAATTAGTAAGACATGTCAGCTTGTTTCGTTTATTTTTCCAAGCAGGAGTTCCAGCCTTTGTGTATTTAAAGATATGTACTTTTTCAGTTCATTAATATCATTTTTCATCAGACCATATAACACGAGCAGGTATATATGCAGAACAGATTAGGCTGCCTTGACTTCTGCTTTCTGCAGATATGTCACGGGCAATGTATCTGCTGGAAACTCAAATATTGACACACAAATAAGATACAGCCATGGAAGATTTAAAATAACCCTCCTGTATTTTTATTTTCCTAAACTGAAAGTCAGGCATCTTATTTATCTTACTTTTACATTTGCATGGGGACAGGTGCTCTGCAGTGAGCAAGTATCAAGGAAATAACAAATTGGAAGTGACAAGTGCCTTCAGCCAAAAGTCTGATGGGAATTGTCATCTTGAAAACATACACAGCAGAAGGAGCCAAGGAAAGAAGAAAATGGAAAGGGTGCCAATGTTAATCCAAAAATTAAACTCAGAGGTTTTGTTAGGCCCAGCTAACTGAACTCACAGTGGTCATTCCTTCATTTTGAATTTAAGCATAGACAGAAGAAAAGGACACGTTAGAATATTCTCAACCAGATTAGCGGAACAAGACAGCAGCACAATCAAGAAATATTTCGGAGTGATGTGAATTTACTGAGCAAGATAAATAGATGTGGCTTTGTGTCTATAAGAATTTTCAAACGAGGCCTGACAGCATTATCTGGAGGAAAGAAATAATCAGGAATAAAACACTGATCAAGTAGCATTATGCTAGCAGCCGTTTAGAAAGTTCCATCTACAGATAAAGCGTCTGCCTTCTGGAAATTTAGAATCTAGGAAATATCATAACAACAACATTAAAACTAACAATCATCATTTTCATCGTCATTTATGTCAATACTTGAGTTATTCGATGTGCTAAGTCATAGGCCAGGATTTTTTCATGCACTCTATCCTCCAGTTCTCACAGCACCCATAAAATGTCATTTTAGTCTTCATTTGAACATCTGAAGAACCTGAAGCTTAGAGATAATAATCTGTTCTAATTTCATAGCTAGTAATAGGTGGGTAGAGTAAAAACATCTCACTTTAAAGCTTCTGCACTATTCCTCCAGGTTGCTGTCTACTAAATATTCACAAATTTATTAGATTAAAAGAACAAATTATAATTCTAAACACACCTGGATAGTGAAGATAATGTGTTGCTTATATCACAAAACATAGTAGATATCACACTTATGAAGAAAGGTGATATTTATGATTGTACAGCATATGCATCTAACCTCAGTTATAGCTGTAAAATCAGTGAGTGTCACTAAGTTACAGCTTTATGACATGTAACAAAAATTTAATTCTATGCTATCTTAAAGCCAGACACCAATTACTGCAATGCACTTGTTAGATCTTAGAACAGTTAATCAGTGTTTTCATTAATAAGTATGGAGGTCAAGATAACTTTCATAAATTTCTTATTTGTACATATCTCTTATTTTATAAAACTCCGTAGTCATTATCAATGACACTTCAATTTCAGTTTTAAAGAGGTTTAGTTTGTTCAGACATTCTCAACTGATAACGAATTTAAGAAGAAGAGAAAGTTATTTAAATAAATACAAAAGGCTGGATGTGGTGGCACATGCCTGTAATCCCAGCACTCAGCACTCGGAAGGCTGAGGCAGGAGGATCCTTGTGAGTTTGAGACCAGCCTGAGCTACAAAGTGTGCTCAAAGCCAGCCTGAACTGCATAGTGAGGCCTTGGCTCAAAAAGTAAGTAAGAAAGTCAATAAATAAACACATATATACATACAAAGATACTACAATGTGATGGTTGATTGACTGGATCAACTTGAGAAGTGTAGAAGCTTAACTAAATTGGCTCAGTAATTCTATATCCTAGGGGGTGGAAGACCCACCGTAGGGCAGCCAGTCCCCTGGATGGCATAAAGGGGAAAGGTGCAAGGACAGAGCTACTGCTATTCAGAGTCTTCCCTCTCAGCTTGGACATCATCTCCTGGCTTTCACCACAGACTCTTTGGCTTCCACTGTAGATCCTTCAGCCTTCGGACATAAACCAATCAGGAGACGGAAGACTATCATACATATTTAATAGACAATAACACGTAACACATTTCCATCATAATTTCTCTAGGAAGACCATTAGAGAAGGTCAAATTATACCAATTAAGAAATTCTTAGATAGGATGATTTTACAAAGATCAGAAAGCTTCTGGTGGGAGTCATTGTATCAGTGTTCTGTTTTCATTCTGTTTTGGTGGTATATGAAACGTGAGGGAGGAAGAGAAAGTCACAGCTATGAAAGTTCATGTTAACATTAATAAAAGTGGCTATTGCTTGAAATCATGAATTTCTAAAATCTGAGTCTAATTCAGGCACTTTTGAGGGGCGGTTTCTGTGTTAGACCAAATGTTCCTATGAGATTTACATGGAGCTGCGGTTACTTGCTTCACCATTCATATTAAAATAACATTTCATACAAAAATTCCTCAGCAATTCTTCCCCAGACTGTTGTATTTACTCAATACTCTAATGCTGAATAATATGAAAAGAATTTATAATTCTTTTTTCTGTGAGAATACATAGCCATCAGCTAAAGGTCTAAATTGTCATGTAGAAATTTCATACAGCTGCGTGAATAAACATGTTTTGTGTGACCAAAAACTGGTTGGTGTTCTAACGTGTATTTATAAAAGAACCCACATCCAGAAATGAAAAATGTTTTTAATCTTATCCATACCATAATTTGAATGTATAAACATCCTACCTTTAACAGTTGAGTTCTATTTTTAATCAGGAAGTAGAAAACTGCAAGATAATATCATTCTGGATATCAATAAGAACACACGACAAATACTTAAAAGAAAAAAAAAAACTTCTGAAATTTTACAGCACATCAAGTAGGTCAAGTCTCAACATAAACTGACAATCTAAAATCCAAGAAACATCAGGCCCCCTGAGGAGAATCAGATACAAAGACTATTCTACCTTTAGAAAAACATTAAAGTATCCACATCATAAAAGCAGGCAGAAGAAAGATGAAATTCAAACAAATTCTTAAAGTCTCAGCACAGACAATGATGACTATTTATGATTAATAGTAGCCCCAGATAGAGAGAAGAATTGGAACCCACTCACCCACTCCTTACCAACTGCATGACAGCTATTGGAAACAGGACAAGAGACTTGATTAAAAACGCCTCTTCTGTGGACCATTTTTGTAAGGTCATCTAGTTTTAAGGACAGAATTGTGGCATCTAGAAAAGTTCATCTATACTCTACACCCTTAGTAAATGGTAGCTAGCTAGCACTGAGGAACAGGCAGCAAACACGTCCTTGGACCCTCCTGTGACATGAGACAGAAGCTATGCATCTCAGAAAAGGCTAGTAAATTAGAAGAGGAAAAGTAGTCCTTTCCCGCATTAAGCAGTGACACAGCCATTTATTTCTGGGTTTGAGGTAGGAAACTCATTCCTAGGGTCCTGTATTAGTGTCTGATACAGTTGCACTGCCACTGGGGAGGGATCAAGAATTCCATCTCCCTTACACTCCAGAGATTCTACACTGACACAAAAATGAGCTGTATTTAGGAGAAATGAGATTTACTTGCTCCCTGAATGAAGAAAAAAGGTTAGCTACAGTTGACACAGGCAGATATATTTAAAAAGGTCTATTCCAGTGTTTCACATGAAATGGCCCATTAGACTAAAATCAGAGCATAATAAATAAAATTCCCAACATAGCACATCAACTGAGTATGAAGTAATAGCACTGTATCATGGGGTAGGAGCAACAGCATGGCGCAGGCCTGAAGAATCACATGATTTTGTTTTTTCAGACAGGGTCTTCCTTTGGCATCTAGGCTGGCCTGAAATGCACTATGTAGCCCAGGATGGCCTCAGACTAGCAGCCGTGCTCCTGGCTCAACCTCCCAAGTGCTGGGATTACAGGCGTGCACCACCACGCCTGGCTGAAGCTCATAAAACTTAAAGGTAGAACAGGGACACTAAGAGAAACTCTCTAGCAACTCAGATCTTATTTTAAGCAAAAATGTAGCAGAAATTCACCACTGGAGGTATTTGAAGCCTGCGCTGGGTTTCATGTAACTAAAGAAACAACCGAGTCCAGCTCAAAAATAGAGAACACTGACTCAATTTCTCAAATTAAAAGTCTGCCGAAGAACAGACATATGTTTGCTGGAAAAAAGTATGGCACTGACTTCACTGTATTATTTTTACCTGAAATGCCTATCTTCAATACAAAACAAGGCAACAAGTAAAAAAAATGACCTGTCCCCAGAAGATAAATAGTCCTTTGGTCAGACCCAAGGCTGGTCTAAATGTTGAAATAATCAGACAAACACTTTAGTGGGGTCAAACCATCCAGCGGAACAAGTGAACATGGATGGAAAGGTGAAGGATATCATAAGAGATGAAATCAATTAAAAAGTGCCAAAATGCCAGAAGTGAATCACCTTATAAGGAATGACAAATATCTATGATATGACTATCAGCTCATTGGACACAAGAAGGAAAAAAATTATGAACTTTAAGATAAGTAACAAGAAATTACATAAACTAACACTTCAGTTTAGTAAAACTAAAGAGAAAAAAATGAAGGGAAATAAATAGAATAGACGTTCTCAGGTCAAGTTAAGTCCAATGTGTCTCTACTTAGTATGCCAACAAAAGGAGTTGCTGGGAATAGACAAAATAAATGTTTAAAGAGATACCACATGAGAATTTCCAAGCTTAATTTTCAGATAGTAGTACTAAAACTTTAAAAATTTAATTCTAAGCAACATAAATATAAAGAGAAGCTTAAGAGTACCACATTTAGATTGTTAAAATGAAAATGAAAAGAAAACACTTGAAGGTTGTTGAGAAAAACGAAAACAAAATCTCTAGAAATCTACCCTGCAAATGGCCTTCAAAAATCAAGATGAGGCCTGGGGTTGTGGTTCAGCAATTGATCACGTGTGTAGCTAGCATGTAAACAGTCCTGGGTTCTATCACCAGCAGCAACAACAAATAAAAATAAATAAAATCAAAATGAAATATAAATACATTCAGAAACTTTAAAAATGGAAAAATTCACTTCCAGCAAAGCTTCAGAACAAGAAATGCTAAAGAAGTCCTCCAGGTTGAGGCAAATGCACACATACAGAAATCCTTCTATTTTCATGCCGTTTGTGTCTTTATAATTACTGTTTCTTACTCTAAAACAAAAATCTTACAATTAGATCATTTCTGTTTTTATTCCATCTCCAGTCTTTGCCTTTAATTGGGATGCTTATTTCAATTTAACATACATATTAATATTTTTGGAATGAATTCTTTTCTTCTGATTGGTCCCAGTTTTGTTCTTATGCCAAATATTTTACATTTATCTGGATGAATCATATACCTTCTTTTAACTTTTTATGTTGAAATTATTACAAATTCAAAGGCGTTTACAAAGATAGTACTGAGAGGTATGCATTTGCTATGTTTCCTTTAATGGTTTCATTTTGTTGCTACATAACAATCTGGAAACCCAGAAACTGACACTAATGTGACAAACATGTGTTCTTTTATGTCACTTCCAACAGTGTACCCCTCACAATCAAGATATATGAATATTGTATCAACACTGTACCACCGCCTTAAAAACATACAGCACCCTTCCTGCTAATCTTAGTTCCTGGCAACTACTAATATGTATCTCACATAAATAATTTTGTTGTTGTGAGAACATAACCTAAATAGTATGTGACTTTTAGAAACTAGCTTTTTCATTAAATATAATAACCCCAAAATCCATCCAAGTTGTTCTATAAATAGTCTTCTTCAGTCCTGAGTAGTATTCTATGGCATAGGTATGCAACAATGTAATCATTTGCACAGTGCAAGACAACCGTGTTAGTTCCAGTGTAAGGCTACAACCAACAAAACTGCTAAGAACAGTCATGTACAGGTTTCTGAGTAGACATAAATTTTCCTATCTTTAGATTATGAGATATTGATCAGCTACTTTATTGTGTTTTTTTTTTTTGTTTTTCTCTGGTGCCAGGAATCAAACTCAAGACCTTGCACTTGCCAGGCAGGTGCTGTGCCGCTGAGCTAAATCTCCAGCCCTGATAAGCTACTTTAAAAAGTGGTTGTACCACTTTTCATTCACTCAGGAACAGAACAGATCCCTTCTCACCATAGTCACTTTAAATTCCAAGGCAATCACCCCCCTAAATAGCCTGTTTAAAGGAGCAAGGGATAGGCAATAGTGCTTGTCGTCTTCTAATCTCAGCACTCTGGGAGGCCCAGAGAAGGGATCCCAAGTTGGAGGCCAGCCTGGGCAACCTAGCAAAACCCTGTCTGTAAAGAAAAACTGAAGACTGGCTAGAGATGTCTGAAGACTGGCTAGAGATGTAGTTCAGTGCTCCCTGGTTCAAGCATCTGGAGGGAGAATGGGAAGGGCTGAAAGGGAAGGGAAGGAGATAAAGGGAGGGAAGGATGGAAAAGGAGGAAAAAGTAGAGGGAGAAGAGGCGGGAGGTGGGAGAGGAGAAGAAACGAAAGGAAAGCACAGAAGCAGCCCAGAAAGCCGGGACCCCAGCACTGGGCTTCCAATTCTTACCTTGAGAGCTTGGGCCATCTGAGTATGCTGCATGACTGCAAATGGTGCCAATGGTCCCTGAGAAAGTTTACGCCACAATATGAATTATCTTTATGGCTGGAAACGGAAGTCCTTAACCTTTAAGTTTGAAGAGCTTTCCACTGAATACCGATAAAATACTATTTTCCACCTAACATTTTATACATCTAATAAATTTTATTTTTATAAATAAGCCAATAATAAGTAATATAGCTTTCTCTAAGCCTAAACTATTTTCAGAGATGAGTAAGACAGTTAATTAGGACTAATAAGTAACCCTTTACTGAGATTTTCACAGCCGTACCATGTTCAATTTACACACAGCATAAATGTGATGAAATCTAATTTAATCTAATGTGATAAAACTACTGCAAAGGAATCCCTTTTGAAATATCTCCCTTAATTTACAGCTAACAATACCAGCTAGACAATGGGCTGTCATCTACCTAAAACTGAGTAATTTTCCACTGAATACTACAAAAAATGTTGGTTGCTTCGCTGAACTAATTCATTTACCTCTATTATTCCAAAAAAAAATTTTATTTGTGCATGAGAAGTCAGTATTCAGTGAGGAAATATAGCCTTTTAAATTCAGCTAGAAATATGAATCATAACAGATGCACAGGAGATACACCTGAGTCTCCCCTTTCCTGTGCTGATCTAGCCAGTGGCTATCGTGCCCCTCCCCTTCACTGCCCTTTGCTCCACAACACCTCCCACCCCCAACAGACTGGGATAACGTGCTGGAATGTTCTTCCTGGTTGTTTAGCGGCTGCTGTCCTCCAGGCAGGTCCGAGCAGAGTACAGCTCAGCCTTCAGTTATGGTTCCTCTCCCTGCTCCTGCAGCTTCAGACACTGCTGCAGTCTCTTTAAAGAAGGCAGGAGAGGAACAACTGTGAGTGGCTAAAATCAAGGCGGAGAGAGACCCAGGCCCATTATTAACATTCTCAGCCTCTCCACACCACAATTAAGTATGATGAATGTAGCTGGCTGTCCTGATGCTTCCGGTTTCAGCTCCATCATGTTTCCCAGACACCTGACAGCTATCAGTCTCTAACTGCTCTGTTGCCCTGCCCTCTCACCAAATCATCAGGACAGCTGCTACTGTTCTAGAGCCACACCACTTGAACCAATCAGAAGACTGACTCCCGACCAATCAGCAGGTCCAAATTTGAACCAATCTCAGATCTGCAGCTGCAATACATTCTTCTGGGTTAACCTCTGAAGGCTCCCTCCTGAGTACTGACCACTCTGTGCTGCTGCACAGGTCCAATTAAAACAAAGACTCACTCCTGTGGTTCTGTGATATGTTCATGATTTATTTCTGGAGTGGTGAGTGTGGCCCGTAAGGACCTGTAAATCTACCCAGGATTCTTATCATGAATAGTAGGAATAAAGCAGCTGTTTCAAAAGAAAGGACACTAAACACTAGGGGTATTCGCCGTGAAGATATCCACAAACCAATATCCAACAAAGATCACCAGCAGAGACCAGCACCCAGCAGAGTCTCTCAGTGGTTTCTACCATGAATTAGCACTGAGTGGCAGTAGTCACTAGCACCAAAAATCAGCATCCTCTAGGGTCAAGTGATAGTGTCTACAAAATATAGCATCAGATGACAGTACTGTTGTAGGCAGCTGAGTTGTATAACAGTATTATAGACAGTCAGACAGGGCTAGGCCTTTAAAGGAGCCAATACGAAGACAAGATACCTTGCAACTATGGGAGAGAAAGCTGCTTCCTGCTGTGGGTCAGACCTCAGAACAAAAGATTAAACAGATACGCCCACATATTTCCCTGGGGAGGGACGTTGGGGATTGAGATTCTACATAGCTATCAATCACCTTGAAAAAAACAGGAGGAGGGGGCTGGGGATTTAGCTCAGTGGCAAAGCGCCTGCCTGGCAAGCGCAAGGTCGTGAGTTCGGTTCCTGGTACCGGAGAAAAACCAAAAAAATAAAAAAAAACCAGGAGGAGTCACTATCCCAGCCCCCTACAGGAAAAGCCTCTGCCCTGTATTCAAGTCTGCTTACTCCCTGACTCACTTCCCCATTTGATCCTGATTTCATCAGTTCTACCTGAACAAAAACCTTATTGGCTGATCATAGTTTTGTCCCACCTCACACCTTCTTAGTGAGTTCCCATGTTTTCCATCTTGGACCTGCATCACCTCATGGTTTTGCTCTATAAAAATCCCTAAAAAGACAGGTTCCTGGGCAACCCACTCAGGTCCCCTTCTGTCCCTCTCTTGGGCAGAAGCTTTCTTTCCTTTTGTTTTTTCCCGGTACCGGGAATCGAACTCACAACCTTGCACTTGCCAGGCAGGCGCTGTGCCGCTGGTCTAAATCCCCAGCCCCAGAAGCTTTCTTTTCCTCAGTAAATATACTTGGCTCAACCTCCGTCATTTCTAAAATTCATTTTTTGATTTAGAGAACACAGACTCGTCCCGTATATCTGGCAGGTTGGGAGTTTCTTTCTTCTTATCAGTAGCTGGAAGTAGCAGTGACCAGCAGCAGTCTTTGTCAGCCAACAATATCCAGCATTATCTGGTATCGTCTGGTGGCATCAGGGTTGCTAGCGAGCTGCATTTTGCCAATTCATGATTTCCATCTGTGTTGTTTTTTTTTTTTTTTTTTTTTTTTTTTTTTTTTTTTTTGGTTTTTCTCCGGTACCGGGAACCGAACTCACAATCTTGCGCTTTCCAGGCAGGTGCTTTGCCGCTGAGCTAAATCCCCAGCCCCTCATGATTCCCATCCGAAGTAAGCAGAAGAACCCTCAATATAACAAGCAAAATAAGCTGGATGAGTCAAATAGTTTTCAAAAAAAGGCTTATGTTGAATATTTTCCTTATTTTTGGTATTTTCATATTTTTAATTGTATAAACTCAAGATTATTTGATTATTCTATGGTATAATTGTGAGTTTCTTAAAATTATTCTATGGTATAATTGTGAGTTTCTTAAAATATCTAATAAGTAAAATAAAAATTGTAAGTTTGGAAAGTATTTGAAATTTTGAACACTAAAAATGTTTTAATATTTCTTATCAAATTTTACGATCATTGCATTACCCGTGCTCAGAATAATGGGGTAGACACAAGAATAAGTGTTTATTTCCTTATGCCATTACATACACAAATGGTTTGGTTTTATTGTTTCAAAATTAATTCATTTTTCCTGATGATATCTCTAAAAGCCCCACCACGGACATAAAAGGTTCTAGTTTAATTCTCAGTTCCCACCCCTGCTGTGCGGTTAGATCTTCATGTTCACCATTCCCGGAATGTATGGATGTAAATGCCTTGCCCTTCTCAGACTCCCAAAATGTATTGTTCTACCCCTCCCAGATTCTCAGAATGTACTGCTCTTCCCATAAAAAATCCCCCCCCCCATTGTTACAGATGTGACATGTATTTGCCAAACAGGACGCGGTTTTAGGTTATAAAAACTGCTCTCGTCCCTGGATCGGCACTGGTATGATCCTTCCCTGGGTGGAGGCTCTCAGTCAATCCCTGGCCAGGAATAAAGTCTCGTCCTAAATTCCAATTGGCAGTCCGTGCGTCTTGGTGTTTGTCTGTTGGTACCATTTGGTTTGTTTCTGGTTGCGAGTCCAGAAAAATATCTTCATATGAATCAATGAGAAAAAAATGAGCAAATGAATTCTTATATCTATTTATTCTTACAAATATCTAAACAGACATCATGTAACTCAAATAGCACACAAACATTTTTGATACATAAAGGAGCCATGCGACTTCAGTTTTGAATTTTGTGAAATTAGACAATTCTTTATTCATGGAAATTATGTGGATACAAGTTGGTAAACATTTGAACTAAGCACTTAATTTTACTGTTAGGTAAATTTAATGCATTTAGTGGGTGTGTATTATTTCTTGTAGTAAAAATGACATGCTTCCCAGAAATTGTTGGAAAGCTGACACTTGCAAAACTATAGATTTCTTTCTGAAAGTAGGCATTGTTCTACAATTCAATAAATGTACCTGCGAGTAGCACTACATTAAGTACTAATAGTTATCCATTTCTCAAAACAACTCAGTTCTCAAAAACCTCACCCAGTTTTCAAAAATGTT
>NW_004955412.1:7266839-7271504 GCF_000276665.1 Chinchilla lanigera | reverse complement strand
TGTGAGTTTCTTAAAATTATTCTATGGTATAATTGTGAGTTTCTTAAAATATCTAATAAGTAAAATAAAAATTGTAAGTTTGGAAAGTATTTGAAATTTTGAACACTAAAAATGTTTTAATATTTCTTATCAAATTTTACGATCATTGCATTACCCGTGCTCAGAATAATGGGGTAGACACAAGAATAAGTGTTTATTTCCTTATGCCATTACATACACAAATGGTTTGGTTTTATTGTTTCAAAATTAATTCATTTTTCCTGATGATATCTCTAAAAGCCCCACCACGGACATAAAAGGTTCTAGTTTAATTCTCAGTTCCCACCCCTGCTGTGCGGTTAGATCTTCATGTTCACCATTCCCGGAATGTATGGATGTAAATGCCTTGCCCTTCTCAGACTCCCAAAATGTATTGTTCTACCCCTCCCAGATTCTCAGAATGTACTGCTCTTCCCATAAAAAATCCCCCCCCCCATTGTTACAGATGTGACATGTATTTGCCAAACAGGACGCGGTTTTAGGTTATAAAAACTGCTCTCGTCCCTGGATCGGCACTGGTATGATCCTTCCCTGGGTGGAGGCTCTCAGTCAATCCCTGGCCAGGAATAAAGTCTCGTCCTAAATTCCAATTGGCAGTCCGTGCGTCTTGGTGTTTGTCTGTTGGTACCATTTGGTTTGTTTCTGGTTGCGAGTCCAGAAAAATATCTTCATATGAATCAATGAGAAAAAAATGAGCAAATGAATTCTTATATCTATTTATTCTTACAAATATCTAAACAGACATCATGTAACTCAAATAGCACACAAACATTTTTGATACATAAAGGAGCCATGCGACTTCAGTTTTGAATTTTGTGAAATTAGACAATTCTTTATTCATGGAAATTATGTGGATACAAGTTGGTAAACATTTGAACTAAGCACTTAATTTTACTGTTAGGTAAATTTAATGCATTTAGTGGGTGTGTATTATTTCTTGTAGTAAAAATGACATGCTTCCCAGAAATTGTTGGAAAGCTGACACTTGCAAAACTATAGATTTCTTTCTGAAAGTAGGCATTGTTCTACAATTCAATAAATGTACCTGCGAGTAGCACTACATTAAGTACTAATAATTATCCATTTCTCAAAATAACTCAGTTCTCAAAAACCTCACCCAGTTTTCAAAAATGTTATAGATTAAGAAATAGCACTATATTCAGTTATGCAGAACTTTCAGTTATGTGGACAGAAGACAAAATAACTAAAGCTTCACCAAATATATCAAAATTTCTAAAACTGTATCCTTAATATGTAATATCTTGCAAACTACATTTACTCCAAAGGTGATGATATAGGGAAATAGAAACTCTCAACCTGAATGGTATCTGGGACAAGTTCATGTTCTCCAAAATTGAAGAAAGAATTTTAGGAACAACAGAGGTGAAGAGCAGAATATATTTATTGAGGGAAAGAAAGCTTCTGTCCAAGAGAGGGACAGAAGGGGGCCCAAGTGGGCTGCCCAAGACCCTGTCTTTTCTAGGGACTTTTATGGAGTAAAACCATGAGGTGAGGCAGGTCCAAGGTAGGGGAAAATGGGAAATCACTAGGTGGACATGAAGCAGAATAAAACTGTGGTCAGTTAATAAGAATTGCTCAGGTAAAATTGATTAAATTGGGATCAAATGGGGAAGTGAGTCCCTTAGCAAGTGGGCATGAGTACAGAACAGGGGTTTTTCCTGGAAGGGGTTGGGTCAGTGACTCTTCAAGGTGATTGTTACCTATTTAGAATATCAATCCCTGTGTACATTTCTAGGGAGGTATGTGGGTGCATTTGTTCAATCTTTTCTCTTGAGATTTGGCCTGCAACAAATACCTCTATTTGCAAGGTATCTTGTCTTGCATATTGGCTCCTTCCAGGGCCTGGCCCTGTCTGACTGTCTATAATAAGGCTATCTAACTCAGCTGCCTATAACAATAGTGCAGCTCTTGTAGCATGCAGCCTTTCTTTCAAAACTCATTAGAATCAGTATTTTGCCCCTCCTATTGTCTCAAATTTTAACATCTGAAGACAAATTTGAACTATTTATAGAAACATTTGTAGTTACAATAGCAAAGCATATGTAAGCTTGGATTGACTGAACAGTATTCTAAAAATCCACATCCTCTACCTCTTTCCAGAAAAAAATGTCAACGTAGTACTCTTGAGCCATTCCTTCCATAATCTGTATTCCAGAGAAGGAACTTCTATACTTCCCCACTGTTCCTTTTGAAGAAGTTAAATGATTTTATAAACAGACTGCCTAATCTTTACACAATCTTTCCACTCAGTTTCCTCATTTGTAAATTGGAGATCCATCATCAGGTTTTTGTTAAAATTAAACAAAACCTATACCTAAAATACTCAAATACAATACTACCAGTCTTTCTATATATCCTCAAATTCCTGGTACATGCTAACGTATAGAAGTAGTAAAATAACACATTTTGTAATTTCCTTTTTGTAAAAACTCACATGAAGTGTTATTTTTGTGGGAGAAATAGGCAAACCCCCTTGGGAGTAGTACATGTTGTGTTTATGCATTGATTTTCAGAATAAAAGGAAATGCAGAGTGCTGTGTTAGCACACTTAGAGCAAGGCAGGTGTTTTAGTTACTTTTCTCTCATTGCTGAGACAAAATCCCTAAGACCAAAAATTCAGGAAGGAAAGGTTTATTTAGCTCACAGTTTGTGGAGGTTTCAATCTCTACTTAGCTGGCTCTAAGGCAGCGGCACACATGGCAAAAGGCAACAGTTCATTTCAGTGGAAGACAGCAAAAGCAATAAAAGCAAAAAGGGAGGAGCGGCAGTAAGCAGCCTGTTTCCTTCCCTTACATTGTATACAAATCATCCACCCTAGGGCAGGTGTAGCACTCACACCCATAATCCCAGCATTGGACCATGGATCAATCATGGTCCAATGGCTCTAGAAGCCAGGCCCATGACTGCGTGAGGCTTTGAGGGGGACATCCAGACACAAACCATAACAGCAGGTTAACATTGTTCCTTACGTCTGTGCATTTTGTTTTACTTTTCTGTGCATATAGGGTGTGTAAAGCACAAATGAGTCCTGGATGATAAAGAGGTTGACAGTTTTGAAAAAAATAGAGTTAGGAAACTAACAAATTTTGTGTTAAAATTCCTTGTAAAGATTATCTTCTGAAAATTTGAGCAATTTTTGCCCACTGGGTTAGTGAGGAGGGAAGAAATACTGTCTTTTGAGAGTGGAACCATCTCATGAGCAATATGGTGCTGTCTGTACTTGTTCAGTGACTGGGAGGAGTGAGGCCAGCAAGTGCAAAAGGTAGCACGTTAGTACATTGATACTTGGACACTTTCTGATATAATTTTTCTGCATGTTTTGTAGGTCTTGTTTTGCTGAGTATATACTGTATGTACTGAGCAAATCAGTCCTAATTTTGTATCATGTAGTCCCTAGATATTGAAGAGGTTCCAGTGTATGACAAGTAGCTAGTAAAGTTAGCATATTTTAGACATTTTTTGTTGAAATATATAGAAAAGTTTGTTCTCTGTAAACAAATTTTGGACTCAACTTTCTGTATCATTAAATATGCCTGCAGTTCTCTACTGAGTTGAAGATGGAGAGAAGGAAGTGAGGAGCGAATGGTTCAAGGCCAAAATGGTCATATTTAGAAGATACCTCAGGTTATAACCATTGCTATGATTTATTTATCAGTACTGTATGGTAGCAGACATATTCTTATGTGAAAAATATAGTTCCAGGTATGTAGAAGTGTGTGATATATTTAAAAGCAGAAGTAGTAGAATAACGCTTTCTATGAATGGCATTTTGAAACTGATAAATACTGTTTTGTCAATAGGGTGTTTAAACCACTTCTGAACAGTGTACTGTCTTTACTTGTTCCTGGGTTGAGGGAGGTGGGAGGGAAGAAATTGTGAAAGGTGCTTTGTGAAGTGTAAAGTAGGAAGCTTCAGCTTGCCCACTGTTCTTATGTCACATACATTTCATTTTACTTTGCTGTACTGTGTGTATAGTGTATATACTGGACATATGGGTCCTAATTTTACAATATACAGTCTCTAGATATTAAAAAATTGCCTATGTATTACAAAAGCAGATTTAGTAAACTAACATCTTTTGCATGTGTTGTGTTAAAATTCACAGAAAGGCTGTCTTCTGAAAAGGACTTTTGCAAGTATAACTTTAAAATAACTTTAGAGTGATACATGTGCCTTTACCACATGTGACAAGAGATTTGGAAAAAGAAAAAAGGATTTTAAACCAGAATGTTCCTACTTAAAAGACAGTTTCAAATATAACATTTGTTATCTGTGTGTAGTTTATTCGACATAGTGGACATGTTTGAGCCCATAATTGAAACATCTAGTCTTCCTAGTTGTTTAGAAGTGCACAAAGTAAGTTCAAAGTAGTTAGTAAACAGCAGATTTTGTAGATATCCTTTGTTAAGAGTTGATAATGAAATACTGTTCTTTAGGGAGTGGAATGATCAAACCACTGATCTGAGCTGTAGATATATTTGTTCTAGTTGAGAGAGGAAGGAGGAAAAGAAAGTACAAAGGGCTGTAAATCAATGTGGTTTTAGTGAAGCAAAAATCACCATTGGCCTATGTCTGTGCATTTTGTTTTGCTTTCCTGTGTATAGA
>NW_004955412.1:7254919-7265995 GCF_000276665.1 Chinchilla lanigera | reverse complement strand
CTAGTTTTTTGAGAAGTCTCCACACTGAGTCCCACAGTGGTTACACCAGTCTGCACTTCCACCAATGGTGGAGAAGGGCACCTTTATCCCACATCGCTGTCAGCATTTGTTATTAGCTATTGGTAATATCCATTCTTTCTGGAGTGAGATGAAATCTCAGTGTTGTTTTCATTTATGTTTCTCTAATGACCAGTGATGCTGAACATTTTTTCATATTTTTTTGCTGTTTATACTTCTACTGAGAACTGTCTTCCTCTCAATGCTCATTTGTGGGTTGGGTTTTTAAATTTGGATGGTCTGACTTTTTTCATTTCTTTGTATGTTCTGGATATTAGTGCTTTGCCTGAAGAACACCTGGTATAAATTTTTCCCACTCTATTAGTTGTCTTTTCCCTCTGTTGGTGAGTTCTTTTACTCTACAAAACCTTTTTAATAAGAAAAGATCCTAGTTGTTGATTCTTTATGATAGTTCCTGTGAGATTGGGTTGGATTTTTTTTTTTAATGAAGTCTTTGCCTACATCTGTGTCTTCCAGAGTTCTAGCTAGTCTATCTTCCAGCAGATTTAGTGTTTCTGTTTTAATATTGAGATCTTTGACTCATTTTGATTAGCTCAGTACATGGGGATAGACAGGGGTCTAGTTGTAGTCTTCAGCAGAAAGCCAATTTTTCCAGAACCTTTTACTAAAGAGACTATCCTTCTCCCAGTGAATGTGCTTGGCCCCTTTGTCAAAGATCATGGGGCTGAGCATGTCTGAAGTTGTTTCAGTATCTCTTAGTCTGTCGCATTGACCCCCAGGTCTGTTTTATTTTTGGCCAGCACCGTGCTGTGCATCACCATAGTAGCTCTGTATTATAATTTCAAGTCAGGAATTGTGATGCCCTTTGTGTTGTCTTTATTTCAGAAAATTGCTTTGCTCTTGTAGCTCTTTTTTAGCTTCAAATGAATTTTAGGTTTGTTTTCTCCAGCTCAGTGAGTTTTGCTAATTGTATTTTGATTTGGATTGCATTAAATCTGTATAGCATTTTTTGGAGTATGGCTATTTTCACTATGCTGGTTCTTCCTAGCCAACAGCAAGAGGTATCTTTCCATTTTCTAATTTCCTCTTCCATCTCCTTTTTCCAAGTACTGTAGTTCTGAATGTAAAGACCTTTTACTTCCTCTGTTAGATTGATTCCTAATTATTTCATTTTTCTGATGCTATTGTGAAGAGTGTTGTTTCCCTAATTTCTCTCTCAGTGTGTTTGTTATTTGTGTACAGGAGTGGTATTGATTTTTGAATGCTGACTTTGTTTCCAGCTACTCTACTGAATCTGGTTATGAAATATAAAATTCTTTTGGTAAAGACTTTAGGATCTTCAATGTAGAGTATTATGTTATCTGAAAATAATCATAATTTAACTCCTTCCTTTCCTATCATTATTCTTTTTATTTCTTTCTCATCTCTATTTGTTCTGGCTAATGTTTTGAGAAATATATTGAATAAAAATGGTGACAGTGGACATCTTTGTCTTCTTCCTGATTTTAGAGTGAAAGCTTTCAGGTTTTATCCATTTAGTATGATGTTAGCTGTTGGTTTGTCATAAATTGCTTTTATTAGATTGGGATAAAGACCACCTATTCCAACATTCTGTAGGTTTTTTTTTTAATCATAAATGGGTATTGGACTTTGTCAAAATCTTTTTCTGCATCTATTGAGATGATCATGTGATTTTTGTCCTTTGCTGTTGATATAGTCTACTACTTTTATTGATTTGAGTATGTTTAACCATCTCTGCATCCATAGGATGAATCCCACTTGGTCATGGTTTATAATCTTTTGATGATTTGCTACATTGTCCTTGCCAGTATCTTGTTGAGGATTTTGGCCTCAATATTCAGTTCTTCTTTTTGGTTGGGTCTTTCTCTGGTTTTGGTATCAGCATAATACTTCCTTCCAGGAATGATTTTTGGAGTACTGCTTGCCTTTCTACTTCATTGAAGAGTTTGAGGAGTAATGGCATTCAATCCTCTCCAGATTTCTTGTAGAACTCAGTTATGTATCCATCAGGCTCTGTGCTTTTCTTTGATGGTAGGTTTTTAATTACATCTTCAATTACATTGACTGATGTTGTGTTATTTAGAATTTTTATACCTTCTTGATTCAGCTTTGGTAGTTCATATGTGTTTAGGAGCCTGTCCAATTCATCTGGATTTCCATTTTATTAAAATAAAATTTCTCAAAGTAGGTATTGATGATCTTCTGGATTTCTACAGGATCTGTTGTGACTTCAAGCTTTTCTGTCTTAATTGCATAAATCTGCATCTTTTCTTTCCTGGATTTGATAAGGTTGCTTTATTGTTCATCAGTTTTAGTTAATCTTTCAATAAACCAACTCTTTGATTTGTTAATTCTTTGTATTGTTTTCTTAATCTCCATTGCATTAATTTCTGCTCTGGTCTTTATAATTTCTTCCCTCATATAATCTTTGGGCTTGATTTGTTTCTCTTTTTGTGAAATTTTGATATTCAACATTAGGTTATTTGAAGTCATTCTGTCTTCCTGATATGGGTATTCACTGGTATAATTTTCCCTCTTAGGACTGCTTTCATTGTGTCCCATACATTCCAGTATGTTGTGTGGGGATTATTATTTAATAGTAAATATGGTTTAATTTATTCTTTAATTTTATCTGTGACCCATTTTTTGTTCAGTAAGATGTTATTTAATTTCCATGTATTTATGGAGTTTTGTGGTGTCTTTTGCCATTGATTTCCAATTTTATTACACTATGGTCAGATAATATGCATTGGATAATTTCAATTCCTTTGCATTTATTCAAGCATGTTCTATGGGTTAGAAGATATTCTTTAAACCTCTTAGGAAGTGACAATGTTGAAGTCTCCTCTAAGTATTACATATACATATATATCATATATATGTTCCATGGATTAAGAAAGATGGAAAGAGGAAAGTTTCTAGACAATAGTGTTCTTACTTAGATGACACTTTAAAAGTATAACCTTTGTTAAATATATGTGTGCAATTCACTCAGTGCCACTATATATATGGGACATTTACTTTCTTATTGGAAAGTCTTATCAGTCTTTCCAGATGCTTAAAGTTCATTCCTGTAAAAGTCAAGTATTAATATATAATGTGCTTTAAGTATTCTTCTTTGTTACTTCACAGCAGTGGATGTGTTTTGGGAATGGAATTGTCAAATGATATTTTTCAGAGTATGCTGACTATTTGTGGGATAAGGGAGGGGAAGTAAGAAGAGATAGTTCAGATTGCCTTGCCATTGTTCTGCATGTACATCTTAGTTTATAGTAGCCTTTTGTCACTTTTTAGGAAGATCTGTCTTCTGGAAATGACCTTTGTTAAACTAGCCTCTTGAAGATAGATGTAGTTTTGAATTTAGTTACTGAAGCAGTAAAAAGGAAAATGGAGGGTGAGCTCTTTGTTAGTATTTCCATATCTGGAAAATGATTTTAAATTGTAACTGTAGGCCTGTATGTATACCTTTGGCTTCACACTCACTTCTTCACACACTGCCCTCTCAGGAGCATGCTGCCTGCCCTCCCAAGCCATCTTCTGAAACGTGGGTGGAAGCTTTCTAAAACTCTTGCATTCTGCCTGCACCTAAAAGCAGCAGCACCTGGATGATGCCAAGGTCTGCCACCACCTGGAGCAGTAGCCAGGCTTCCTTTTCTCTTGGTTGTAGGGTTGTAGGGTTTGAGTACCTGGATTGCGGAGTGCAATGAACCTAGTCTGGAGGAACAAATTCTCTAGGTTTCTGCCACTGTGGAACGTGGTGCTCTGAGGCTCTCTTCTGAAAGCACTGTCTTCTACCTCTGCAGTTTTGAGACTGCAAAGGCTGGAGTTTTGCTGGTTCTTTTGATGTCCTCCAGCCAAATTGTTTCTTTTCTCTTCTTCCTTCTCAGCAACCACATTCTCCTCTGCTCCGTCTTCATAATGTGCAACTTTATTAGAGATTCCTTTCTGATCAAACTCAAAATGTTTTAAATTATTCTGCTCGGCTCTTTGCTCTTGATTCTTAACATATATTTGGCTAAAATCTCCAGTAGTAGCCATGCCACAACAACATTAGGCTGCCTTGAAATTTCTTCTACCGGATTAGTTAATCTACTGCCATTAGTCTCAAGTGAAACTCTTTGCACAAGAGTAAAATGTAGACAAATTTTCTGCCAAAGCATAACACACATTTTCTGGAGTCCAGCAGCCAATATAAACCTGGTTCTTAACTGAAACCTCCTAAGCCTGGTCTTTACTGGATGCATTTCTGTGAGCATTCTGGTCTTCTAAGATGTGACTAGAATCTCCCCTCAAGTTTACTTCAGAGCATTCTAGGGCTGCTTCTTCAGCCAGCATCTCCAAACCTTTCCAAACTCTTCCAACAAGCCAGTTCCAAAGGCTCCTGAACCACGTGGTCAGGTGCAGGCACAACAATGATCCTTCTTCTTTGATACCAAAATCTATCTCAGTATTTACCAGAGTAAGCAAGATATATTAATATATAAGGATTAACAATGGCTCCCTACGGAGTCAGGTATGGAAGAATGCAAAGTGTCTGTCTGCAGGCTGGAGACCCGAAGGTTCAAGTCAAAGATCAGAGGCCTGGAGCTTGTTGTACTGTCCTGTGTGAGCCCATATCAGCAGGCCAAGGATCTGCACTGGAAAGCTGAAGGGTCTTGTTATGGTTGATACATTGTGTCAACTTGAGGAGTCTAGAAGCTTAACTAAGTGACTCAGCAGTTCTACATCCTGGGGTGAAAAGGACACGCCCTTCCTGCTCTTGGATATTGTTCATTGTGTCAATTTGAGAGGTTTAGAACGTTAACTATGTGACTGAGTGGGGGTCAGGGTACTTTTTCATCATAAGCCTGTGCAAGAGGAAGGCCTGGAGATTATGTGAGCGCTATGTGACCCCTGCAGGGGTAGTCTGCCTACAGTATAAGGGAGGAAAAGAGGCTTACTCCCCTCCTTTGCTGTTGCTGCTTTTGCTGTGTTCCACTGCCATGAACTGTTGCCCTCTGCCGTGAGCCACTTTGCCTTGGAGCCAGCCAAGCATGGACCGAAATCTCCACAAACTGTGAGCTAAATAAACCTGTTCTTCCTTAATTTTTGGCATCATGTATTTTGTCTCAGAAATGAGAGAAAAATAACCAAGGTAGGTCTGCATTGAAAAGCTGAAGGATTTGTGCAAGAAGCCAGGAGACAACATAAACAGTACAGTGAAGACTGGAGTGCCTCTAGGGAAACTGAAGTAAGATTTCTCTGATTATCTTTTATCCCATCTGGGCTGCTATGAACCTTTTGACTGGTGCCATCCATACCCAGAGTGGGCCTTCTCATTATCCATATTCAGAACTATGCTAAATCAGTCAGTGGACTAATTTAGTATCACACACCCTCGATCCTTCCAGCTTTGAAAAGCACCACCCATAAGCTCATAAGTCTATGGGGGCACATCTAGATCTAAGCCATAACACTTAGTGACTTAGTAAGACCCTGCATAAAAAAAAAAAAACTGGGAATGTAGCTCAGATTGAAGATTTTAGGTTCAATTCCCAGTTCCATAGATAAGTAAGTAGGTAAATAAATAAATAGTGTGTATGTTAGAGGGACACAAATTTGGAACTGAAATTCATGTCTTTTGCTTCCTTACTTCTTATTCTTTCCACTGTGTTATCCTTCTTTACAACTATTTGGCAATTATTGACAGTGCTATACTTCATTAGGTATATGTAAAACCAACCTTTATCTAACTCTGAAATCTGTTCACACAAGTTGGAACATCACCATTTGCTACTCATTTCACATTCTTTCCTGCTGACAAATTTATAGGTGCTTCAAGATCCGTTGCTTCCTTGTGACAGTAGTCACGTTTTGCAATGCTCACATCTATTTGCTGAAAAATACCTCAAATATTCATGAGGAGAATGACTAGTTGTATTAGTACAAGTATTTACTGGAACATGATCTACAGAATACAAGAAAGCCACAATCAACACAACTTGATGTTGGAAGAGTCAGAAACCCTATAATTTTTCCAAAAGCATTATTCTGCATAACATATAATGTTATCTTCATAAACAGAAATTCAAGTGGAAAAAATTAAATTAAATGCAATTATTTCTTTTGTTTGTATTAAAGTTTTCTATACATTGTTTTTGTTCTTAAATTTTTTTCTTTCAACAATTCTACAACCTTGCTGAGCTCCTTAGATTTCCAAGTAATGTACTGAGCCAAAGCTCTTTTATGGACTGATGAATCCTTGAGTCAAATATTTACTGATGACATTGTTGAGATTGCGCATTTGTTGTGTACTCAGTAAAAAACACATTGAGAGAAACTCATTCTCTGCTATCTACTAGTTTCCCAAGTGTCTTCATTTATACTGTTTTAGCCACACAGCATAAACCAGGTATACTGCACACAACAGAAATTTATTTCTTACTATCTGAATTCTGGGAAGCCCAAGAGCAAAGCTACATAAATTTGGTATCAGGTGAGTTTCTGTTTTGTTGGTCATAAAGGGCACCTTCTATTCACAGAATGAAAAGGTCTAGTTAGCTCTTATGATGGAATCTTAAGGCATCAGTCCCGAGTATGAGAGCCATACAATTACTTTCCAAAGAGCCCACTCCTCATCTTATCAGGAGTGTTTAGGATTTCAACACGAACACATTCCATAGTACCAATCTTTTAATTACATAAGAAAAATTCTCATGAGTAAACCTGTAGCTAACAAACTCTTCATTAAAACCAAACTATGATGTTTATAATTTAATGAAAGTTGGTAGTTAATAAGCTAATACCTTCCTATTAAAATTACGATCCAAAGACCAACAACAGAAGCCACAACTGAAAGTTTGTTAAAAATGTCAGGCACCAAGCCAAACCTATTTAATCAGAATGCACATTTTAACAACACTACTAACAACTCCTGTGCGCCCTAAAATTTAAGATGCAATGCTTTAGTACCTACAATCACTTCCCTAGCTGGATTGTATGCTTACCAAATGTCAGCTGCATTTTTTCCATGTACATAATTGTTTATACTGCTTTATATATTTGTGAGTTATAGTATTGAAAATGGATGAAATGATTAAAAAAGAATAATAGAATTTTATTTGAATACTTTGTCCAGATTGAATCACTACTATAATTGTTACCACGTTGGTTGTAGATAGAACAACTATTAAAGATTGGAAGGAATTGTAACACTCATATTGCTTCTTATGTGGCTTTAAATCAGTATATTAATTTAAATATAACAAAATAGGACATTTGGGGTGGTATAGGAAATACAGTTTTATAGTAATTGACCTATACAAAATTATTAGTAACAGTATATTTCTATGGTTTTTTAAAGCATTAAGTAGAATAGGATCTTAAGAAAACTATAGGCTATTAGCCCAACCTTGCATATAATTTTCCACACAAACATAGTAAGCAATAAATTTTTCCTAAGTAGACATACAAAATTGATATAAACTAATGGAAAGAGGATCTGCTCAATCCTATAACTTGTTTATTCAACAAATACATTTGGAGAATCTGCCACACATCAATGAGGGTGGAAGAAGCAATGCAAGCAAGATAGATAAAATACTTACCTTCCCAAAGGTTCTCTTCTGCCAGGTAGATATAACCTAGTCAAATTGCTTGCTTCACTGAAGTTTGGGTTTTTCCTCCATAGATGCAATCTTACTGACCACATAGTTTTGCTAAAGGTTAAATGGGATTCTGTTAAGTATCTAGAAGTTTGATAAATCGAATCCCCTTCCTTAGCTTTGTTCAATATAAAACAGGAATCACTGAAGTCTTTTGAGCAGAGGACTTTTATGAAGAAAGGTTTTCTTAAGAAAACCTTTTTAGTCTAGTTAAAAAGTGAGACTAAAACCTATTTAGTCTAGTTAAAAAGTGAGAAACAGTGCCTTGTACTAGAGAGATGTAGGAGACACTTTTCCATTCTGAGGGCGATTTTCCTCACCTATCTTTTTACTTCAGTCTCTCTTTTTTTTTGTTTTGTTGTTTTTTTTTTGAGGCAGTGTCTCATTATGTAATGCAAGCTGACCTTGAACTTGCTTATGTATCCCAGGCTGGCCTCAAACTCATCACAATCCTCCTGCCCCAGCCTTCATAGTGCTAGGATTACAGACATGCACCACCATGCCTGGTTTACTTCATTCCTAAACATTAGCCTCCACTCCACCCCTACTAACGCTGCCCCTCCAGTCACCTGTACAATTTTACTTGTGACATGCAAACAAAAAGTAAGTGGCATCTCCAGAGCATATTTTGTACCTGAAAAGCCATGGAATTCATATCTTCTTCCTATCTTTGAGAAAATGTTTTCTTAAAATTAAATACCTTACATCGTCACAGACTAGGAATTTGTAACCACACCTTTTATACAAAGCTTGCTCTTCCACAGAAAATCTGTAGTCTACATGGACTCTTACCCCACCCAGTATTTTCAGCACCACTGTCTGCAATCCACCCACCACCATATGCTACCATGACCTGATATTTAGTGCACTATTTCTCATCTCTTCTGCCAGGTTCTCTTAATCTAATAGAGCTCATCCAATCTTTAATAATATGTCTCCTGTTCTATATATAGTTAATGAAAAAGCAATATATTTGTTTCAATTAAGCCCAGATTTCTGTTTCTCTGATACTATGATATAAAGTATAGAAATTTAAATTTTCTTTTTCTTTATTAAATACATATTTTTCTTATAAAGAGGTTTGATCAGAAATGTGGGGTATGGCTGAGCTGGAGTTCACACTCAGAGCTAGAGGAAGGCCAGCCCTGAGAACACAGAGCTGCAAAGGTGAGCCATATAAACAAGTTGTTGGAACTAAAGCAAGGCCAGTCCAGTAGGTGTCCGGCATTGGTGTTTTTCCCCGTTGACTACAGCATAGATAGGTTTGAGAATGTTCTGCTTTCAGTGTTCTCAGCAAAACACTGAGACATTGTACTTTTGACATGATTGCATGCTCTCCCACCTCTTTTTATCATGTATAACTAAAGAGGCAAACCATGTTGGCTTGTCGCTGCCTCTCCATCTGAGAGATGATGTCCACCTGGTCCCAGCTTTCCTTTCAGTAGATGTCTGTAGTTATTTGTTAATCTCCCATCATCCCCTCTCAGGACCCTGCTGGCTCTGCAGGTCACAGCACACAGAGGGCGTGGCAATAACCAATAACATGAATGCAATATATAATTTTATAGATTTTATTTTAAAAATATTTACTAAATTTTATACTTTAGAATTCTATACTGAGTAGTTTAAGGTTACTAAATTGCACAACTATTAACTTAAGAGAATAATTGAGGTGTGAAACTCTGCTTTGCCACTTATAAGTTCAGTAAGCTTAATCACAGTATCAATTTCATAATTTTGAAAGGAATTTTTTTCAAAAAGTACAAAACTGTTATGAAAATTTAATAGAAAAGCAAATACCACAGATGATAAGAGGTGTGTGTGTGTGTGTGTGTGTTTTAGATGAAAGAGAACACTATTTTTAAAAATCTGACAAATATTTCCTTCTGAAAACAGTTGGTATATTTCCAGTTCTCAGTATTGTGTACCAGCATTTATCTCTGCCAGTGCTTTGCTCCTACTCCTCGAATGAATGGCTTTTCCAAGTATTATAAAACACTTACTCTATCTGTGTATAAAATGATTAGATGTGACCAGAGAAAACAATTGCATATTTATACATGAAAGCTAAAATCTCATTTTCTGCTTCAATTCTCATTGTTGCTTATGATTTGGAAAACTGTCTGAATTGTAATATATTTCTGAGAATTTTTTAAATTCATAAATAATAAAATTAGTCTTTGTATTCAAGATAATGTTTAATCTTAAACTGAACTCAATTTATGTAATATCTATGACCCAAAATGTCCTACTAAGTTATGCTATGCTGCAATTTTATGAATCCTGCAGCCCACCTTATTGCCATACACACTCAATGCACTCATTTCTTGAAATCTCCCTCTTGTCCATGAGTCACCTAAGTAACTCATGCTTATAGTCCTTTTTTTCTTCCAGCTATTACCCTCCATTTCATAGTAATCAAAAGGATCAGAAAATGGGCCAATTGAAAAGCAACACTTGGGTATATTTTAATTATATTTAACAGGTCAAATTATAACATGTTGGTTGAGGCCTTGCATGAAGAATAGAGGCAGTATTTTTAGATTATGTCTGTTTGACGATCTAGATATGATTCTGGGCCAAAAAAAACTATAACTGGCAGAAAATCACTTAAGTATTACATAATTTATCAAAATGGCAATGTTGGTGGCTACCAAAAAGAGCTCTCAAAGGATAAAATGTGTGTCTAGGTACAATGTCGATTAGAAGTAAACAATACATGTTCTTATTTTTATCTACCAATTAATTTTAAACTGCTAAACACTTAATATAGACATTTCTTTTCTTACACTTTAATCCTAATCACTTTGAACAAGAAAGAATAAGAGGTTAATTTCCATTGTTTCATGCTCAGGAGCCTGGTAGATTTCCCAGTTATTCATGTTTCTTTCTGCTTTCTTCAGTTATTCATGTCTCTTTCTTTATTTATAAAATCTTTGAGCACCTGTTAAAACAGTTAGCCATGTGCTTGTTGCCATGTGTCACATCATAAAAGAGAGACATTTTGATTCAAGATATTGCTTCAACACTAACAAAATTAAATAAGGAGTTGCTTGGTAGGAGGATAAACCCATTGTCCACTTCTCTGTGAACACATATTCTACTGCAAAGTTTAGAGTCAATGTAATCCATGGAATCTTTAAGCAAGATGAGTGTACTTGTTCTAGGAAACTTACATTCTTCTAACCCAGAAAATTCAGAAGCAGTTACTACCTGGATAGGATTTGGCACAGGTGGTAACAGATGACAGCACAAATATTGCTGAAAGTTAAAATTTTTCATAGATCAAATGGTAGGTCCAACTACTAACAAAACTGCTAAAAGTTATAATGAAATATTTTTGTGCAAAGAAATAGAAGACAGTAGAACAACTTGATCAATATTGCATGTCTCT
>NW_004955412.1:7251249-7253716 GCF_000276665.1 Chinchilla lanigera | reverse complement strand
GTTTACACATGTGGGTCTGATTTATTTCACTTATAAGTATGATCTCTAGTTGCATCCATTTACCTACAAAAGCCTGGAGTTTATCTTTTTTTATAGCAGAGTAATACTCCATTGTATAAAAATACCACATCTTTTTTATCCAATGAACTAAGAGAAATTAGTAGTATAAATATCTTAGCTATCATATGGGTATATGTGTGTGTGTACACAGCTATTCATATATATATATATTGCTTATTTTTCTTCCTTCATTTTTCCTTTCCCTACCTAAATTTCCCTTTTCTTTTAAACCATTTCTTCTGATTTTACAATATCTGCTGTACAATTTCAATCTTATTTACTCTTTCAGCTTTTCACACTAGGGATATAGTACCATGTTTATACATGTGCATCTGGTTTATTTCACTTATGAGTATGGTCTTAATTTGCATCCATTTACCTATAAAAGGCTCCAGTTTATCATTCTTTATGGCTGAGTAGTACCCCACTGTATAAAAAGACCACAACTTTTTTCTCATTTCTCAGTTGATGGTCATTTCTGTTGTTTCCAACATCTAGCTATTACAACTTGTGTTGTTATAAACATTGGTGCACATATACTGCTGTGGAACAATATTTATAACACTTCTGGTAAGATAATCAGAAGGACAATAGCTGGGTCAATGGGACCTGTAATCCTAGGTTTTTTAGAAATCTCCACACTATTTTCCACATTGGTTGAACCAGTCTGCACTCCGAAGAACAGTGGAAAACAGTTCTTTTTTCCCCATATCTTCTCCAACATTTGTCATTGGTTGATTTCTTGATGATAGTCATTCTTTCTGGAGTGAGGTGGAATCTCAATATTGTTTTAATTTGCATCTCTCAAATGACCAATGATGTTGAACATTTTTTCATGTATTTATTTGCTGTTTGTATTTTTTCATCTGAGAAGTGTGCATACATCTCACATTACCATTTTTGGATTGGTTCTTTAAATTTGGGAGGTCCGATTTTTGGAATTCTTTATATGTTCTTGATAGTAATCTTTGTCAGAGGAACAGCTGGCAAACATTTTTTTTCCCACATTGTGGATTGTCTCTCACTCTGTTGGTGGTTTCTTTTGATCTGCAAAAGCTTTTCAATAAGGTGAGACCCCAGTTGTTGATTCTTTGTGATAGCTCCTGTGCATTTGGGGTTTTATTCATAGTTTTTGCCTACACCAGAGTCTTCAAAAGTTTTACCTATTCTACCTTCCAGCAAGTTTAATGTTTCTGTTTTAATATTTATATCTTTGAACCCTTCAAATTTAGTTTAGTGCCTGTTGGAAAATATGGGTCCAATTTTAATCTTCAGCATCTGCAGATCCAGTTTCTTCAGTACCATTTATTAAAGAAGCTGTCTTTCTTCCGGTGAATGTGTTGGGTACCTTCATCAAAGATAAAGTGACTATGTCAGGAGTTGTTTCTGAATCTTCTAATCAGTTCCATTGATCTTTGGATCTGTTTTTCTGGCCAATAGCACATTTGTTATTTCAGTATCTTTATTGTATAATTTCAAGTCAAGGACTGAGATTTTGATGCACCCTGCCTTGCCTTTATTGCCCAGAATTGCTTTCTCTGTTTAGGTCTCTTCTGCTTCCAAATGAATTTTAGGGTTGTTTTCTCTAATTTGGTGACATATGTAATTGGAATTTTGATCAGAATTGCATTAAATCTGTAGAACATTTTTGAAGTATGACCATTTTCCCTATTTTGGTTCTTCCTACCCAATAGCAAGGGTTATCTTTACATTTTCTGATATCCTCTTCAATCTACTTTTTCAGCACTCTGTATGTTTCAGTTGTCAAAGTCTTTTACATCCCTTGTTACATTGCTTACTAGTTAGTCCCTTTTTTGGATGCTACTGTGAAAGGTGTTGTTTCCCTAATTTCTATCTACTGAGTTTGTTATTTTTGTACAGGGGTGGTATTGTTTTCGAGTGTTGACTTTGCATCCAGCTATGGGAATGCATTTGCTTATTAAATCTAGCAGTTTGTAGTGGCATTTTGAGGGTCTTCTATGTAGAGTATCAAGTCATCTGCAAATAATGATAATTTAACTTCTTCCTTTTCTATCACTATTCCTTTCGTTTCTTTCTGTGTAGTTGCTATGGCTAAAGTTTCCAGGACTATGTTGAATAAGAGTGGGGGCAGTGGACATCCTTGTATTGTTCCTTATAGGTTTTAAAGTGAAAGCTCTCAGGTTTTGCCCAATTAATATCATACTGGCTGTTGGTTTGTCAGAAAAGGCTTTTATCAAATTGAGATGAAGACCATTTATTCCAATTTTCTGTAGAGTTTTGTTTATCTTTTTTGCTGTTTTGTTTTTATCTTTTATGATATAGTTCAGGCTGGCCTTGAACTCACTTTGTAGCCCAGGCAGGCCTCAAACTCACAGTGATCCTCCTGCCTCAACCTTCACAGTGTTGGTATTAGAAGCATGCACCA
>NW_004955412.1:7248895-7250665 GCF_000276665.1 Chinchilla lanigera | reverse complement strand
GGTGTATATAATCTCCTGGATTTCAGCAGGGTCTGTTGTGATTTCATCCTTTTCCTTCATTATTGTTGTAAATTTGAATAAATTTGTATCTTTTGTATCCTTTTTTGATAAGATTGAATAAGGGTTTGTTGATTTTATATAACCTTTCAAAGAACCAACTTTTCCATTCAATGATTCTTTGTATTATTTTCTTAGTCTCCAATGCATTAATTTCTTCTCTCATCTTTATAATTTCCTCCCCTGCAGGAGCTTTTGGGTTAGCCTGCTCTTCTTTCTCTAGAAGTTGGAGGTTCAGCATTAATTTGTTTATTTGCACTTGCTCTGTTTTCCTGATATGTGTGTTACTGCTATAAATTTCCTTTTAAGACAGCTTTCATTGTACCCCATAAGTTTCAATGTGTTGTATTGTCATTATCATTTAATTGTAGAAACTGTCGAATTTTTCTTTAATTTCATGTGTGAACCCTTGGTTGTTCAGGATGATGCTCTTTAATTTCCATGTGTTCATGACATTCTTGTGGTTTCCTTTGCCATTGATTTTCAATTTCATTACACTATGGTCTGATAATATGCACGGGATGATTTCAATTACTTTCCATTTCCTTAAGCATGTTCTATGAGATAGTATGCAGTCTATTTTGGAGAATATGCCATGTGCAACTGAGTTGTTGGGTGTTTTTTAATTGGGTTTTGTTTTTTTTTTTTTTTGGTACTGGGAATTGAACTCAGGACCTTGCACTTGCCAGGCAGGTGCTGTGCCACTGAGCTGTATCCCCAGCCCTATGTTCAACTGAGAAGAATGCATTCTGATGTGATGGGGTGAAATTTAGATCTCTACTAAGTCCACTTTTTCAAAAGTGTAGTCCAGTTGCAATATTTCATTGTTGATTTTTTGTCTAGTTGATCTATCTTTTTGTAATAGTGTGGTATTGAGATCCCCTAAAACAAATGAATTAGTGCCTTTTTGATTTCTCATGTCAGTTAGGATTTGTTTTATATAGTTGAGTCCACTGGTATTTGTTGCATATATTTATGATTATTATCTCTTTCTCTTGGATTATTCCCTTTACCAGGGACATTCTTTGTCTCTCTTAATCAGAAATTCACTTTGTCTGTAAATAGAATAGCTACCCTTGCTTTTCTCTGGGTTCCTATCACAGTGAGCATTGTTTCCATCCTTTGACTTTTTTTAATCTGTGAATTTCTTCTTGAATTGAATGTGTTTCTTGTATGCATCATATTGTTGGATCTTGCTTCTTGATCCATTCTGCAAGTCTGTGGCTTTTGATTGGTGAATTGAGACCATTAATATCAATGGTTATAATTGATATATATTGACTTACCCTTGTCACGTTATTTTCCTGTTGTTGGCTGCACCATTTTCTTTTCCCTCCCTCCATTTAATTGTTTGCCTTGCCTGGTGGATTTTTTCTGTTGGGGTTCAGGAAGTCATAGTCTTTGTTATCTCTTTCTAGAATGTCTTTTAAAATATTTTGGAGTGCTGCTTTGCTGGTCATAAATTTCCTCAGATGTTCTTTGTCATGGAAGTACTTTATAGATGGTTTTGTTTGGTACATCATTCTGGAATGAAGGCTGTTTTCCTTTAGAATTTGAAATACTTCACTCCATACTCTCTTTGACTTGAGGGTTTGTGCTGAGAAATCAACTGTAATTCTGGTGGGCTTTCCTTTATAGGTGATTTGTTTCTTTTCCCTAACAGCTTTTATGATTCTATTCTTGTGCTGAATTTCTGGACGCTTGGCTACAATA
>NW_004955412.1:7234507-7248204 GCF_000276665.1 Chinchilla lanigera | reverse complement strand
GTCTTTCAGATTGTCCCTCCTCATTTTACCCTGTGTTTTCCTTTGGTAAATTGGATGTCTGGGGTTGCATCTCATCTAAATGTCTTCTAATTTTCTTTTCTTTTTTTTTAGTTTAATTCCTCATGTGGTACATATAAATTGCCTTTGGTGGGTTGCTTGATTGCTAGTATTTAGAACTCTTAAGAAATGACTACTTCTCCAAGGTATCTTCCAGTTGTAACTAGTTTGTGGGCTTTGAGACTGTTGCAAAATCCTACATTTTCAATTTATTTGGGATGAGAAGTTGCTGCCTTTCTGGCCCACTCACTGGTTCTTTGGCACTGGGACACAGTGTTTTCTATGTCTTTATTCAATATCAGTCTGAAATACCAAGAATAGCTGTTTATAACAGTTATGTCACTTTTGGCTATAACGCTAGCAAGAATCACTGCCTAGAAAATGATAAACTGAGGCAACTATTAATTTGCCACCTTTAATGGTATGAACTAGATTTGAAGTTGTATAATAAAACAGACCAGAAAATTATAGGCAGTATATAAGTCCTTAATATGTGAATTTTACCCTCAGAGGTTAACATTTTTAAAAAGTTAGGGGAAAATAGGTAGAACAAATGGAAGAGATTAGAAGTAAGGCTGGAGGACAAGGAGGATTACACTAACTTTTGGAAACTGGTGCAGGAGACTGGAGGGAAAAAGATGGAAGAAATAAAAAGAACAGCACCACAGCCACAACCACGAAGAGGCTAGAAACCACATTCACACTCATATAAAAACAAGATCAGATAATGATGGAGAAAAATAAACCACCACCGCAACAAAAAGCAAAGGAGAGAAAAAAAATCCACTACCAGATTTTTCTCTGCCTTCACTGGTAGACAATGTGTGGAGACAATATCTCTAACCTTGCAATTTGTTCCAGCAAGCCAGCAATAGCATTTGGCAGGGTAGTGGATGATTTCACCAAGACTACATCTTCTGGCTGAGACCACGCTCATTCAGCCTTCAGCCATCAATGCACCTACCATGATCCCAAGCCCAGATGGGAGCTGCTAGATGGCTCCAGCAGTTACTCTGAGTTCTGAGCTCAGCTGTCTCCTCTCCAAGATGGCTTCCAGCAAATCTCTCTCTAGTGTGGGATGACTGAGGCCTCAGCATTCATTTCCACCTGGTTCAGTCCTGCATGTCCAATGCTCCCCTCCTCTGCTCCGTAGCTCCATGGATGCCTCTGGGTTTTCCAGCAGTTACCATGTGTCTCCAGGTTTGAATCACTCCTCTCATGCA
This sequence comes from Chinchilla lanigera, assembly GCF_000276665.1. Lineage (NCBI taxonomy): Eukaryota > Metazoa > Chordata > Mammalia > Rodentia > Chinchillidae > Chinchilla > Chinchilla lanigera. The sequence goes on along the minus strand of NW_004955412.1, from coordinate 7,246,924 downwards.
GTGAGTCCTGTGTCAGGAAGAAGGCTGCACCAGCTACCTTCTTCCTCTTTGTTAAATTTTTTTTTTTAATGCTAGGTTTTTAAATTGTAAATGTTTTACTAAAAAAAAAGCATTTTACTATGTAATGTATGAGTTTTAATGAGCATTTAAAAAGTAAAACCAGGCTATTTGAGTAGTTGAGCACTTAGCACATTTTATTATTTGGAAGACAAAAACTCCTTTCTAAGTTTTAGACAAAGAAATAAAAATCTTTTCTTGATTTGCAGCTACAGGCATGAGGTGAGTTTCCAACTCCTTTTACTTCTGAAGAAGGCCCTGTCTCAGTTCTGACAGTTCCTTAAGGATTGCTTGTTGCCGATCCCTGTTTTTCAGCAAGTTAGGATTAAGAAGTGGGTCCCTGACTTGAAGATTCTCCCTTCGCTGGCTCACTCCATGGGATTCAATTCATGCTTCAGACCCTTCCCAGGTCCAGGGGCACCATTTCCTCCCTCTTGTCTTCCTTGCATCGCTGTATTCCAGCATCTGGATGGTAACACTGAGAGAGGCTCTTTTCTGCTGCTTACCTCTGTGCTATATTGGTTGATTGTCCACAATTATTTTCCATTTAAAAATTAATAATTGAAATTCAACACAATGAAATTTGCACAACACAAGAAAGTATGCTAAATAAAATTGCCTTCATAAGGTTAATCCACAAGCCATTCAGTTCTCTGTGATTTAAGAAGTGATTTTAAACTCCCATTTATTATTCTTAAAATTTTTTTCATTTTGTTGTTAATATGAGTATATCAAAGCAGTAAATATTTTAAAATTCAGCTCGGTGTTTGAGTTTGTACATATCATCTATTCATTCCCCACTTGACAGCAAATCATTCAAATGAAAGTGTATCACCAAAATCCTGAGCAATTTGAATGCAAATTAAATCAATACAATAATTTAGAAGAATTTACTCTTGGAAGTAGTAGACCTTCAGGCAGCTGCTTGGAATCCTTGTTTTGTTTTAGTTAATTTCTGCTAGTATAGCTGTATTTAAAGCGTTCGTTGCAAACTCCATTTTCAAGTGTAAAAAAGCCCCAAACACAACAATTTACATAACTGTTATGGTTTGTGTCTGGATTTCCCCCACAAAGCCTCATGCTGTCATAGGGGACCAGGCTTTTCAGAGGTGACTGACTCTAGGGTTTGTGACTGATTCCTGATCCAATGCTGGGATTATGGTTGTAAGTTTTACACCCACCCTAAGGCAGGTAGCCTGCGTACAGTGTAAGGGACAGAGTCTTGTGTCTCCCCTTGTTGCTTTTGCTGTCTTTAGCATCCGTGAACGGTTGCTCCTCTGCCCTGTGCCACCCTGCTTTGGAGCCCACTGATTATGGACTGAAACTCCTACATACTGTGAGCTAAACAAACCTTTCCTCCCTTTTAATGTTGGGCATTGGGCATTTTGTTTTAGCAACAAGAGAAAAGTAACTAAGTCAATTACTAAAAGATAAATGTATTCAAAAAAGTAAGCAATTGATATCAATACTCATTCCAAATGAAAAGGGGAATTCTCAAGCCAAAATGACATACTCTTTCGCACATGGAAATCACAAATTTCATTTGTGGGAATAAATAAAAGAGGTATTTATCTTCGCTCATCATTTCTTCCAATAGCTTACCATGATTGAGTATAATTACAGTTTTAAAAAGTATACACTGAAGATGTAAAAGTTTTTTTTTTAGAATATGATAATGAATACTTCTAGCAGATAAAGGTGTTATTCCATGAGCATCTCTCCAATTTCTATAAGTAAGCTTTTACTACAATGAAAAAGAACAACAAAAAACAGACTACATGATCAGATTCCAAACATGAGACAGGAACTAAATATTTTTTTGAAAACTATTTCATGGACATCCTCATTTTTAAAATATTTTCTTAACTTTATGAGTACAGCTTCTTTCTTTTTTAATCCTCTTCCCTTTCTCACACACCATCCTCCCTCTCTCTCCAAACCCACTTTCCCCATTTGCGTTTTTGTTATTATATTTAGTTTATGACATGTAATGTTTCCATCCCTGCGGGTGTTTGGACCTCTACATGACACACCTTACATCTTTTAACTCCCCTTTCCCTTCCTCCCATCTTCTCATCTTTATTCCCCTGCATACCTCCCTGACTTGCAAAACGTCTGTCTCTCTGTTTCCTCCTCTCAATCCTTTATTTTGCTTTTTACTTGTACTTTGCCTTACTGTAATGACAGGTCCCAAACTTTGTTGAAGCTTGTGTGTCTGAGTTATTTCACTTAACATTGTTTCCTAGGTGTATCCATTTTTCCAAAACACGATTTGAATTTGTCCGTCTTTACACTTGATCTTAGCCAAAAGGCCGAGAAGCGATGAATTTGTCCTTTTTTATAGCCAAGTATTATTCTATTATATAGAGATACCTAGTAGACTTGGTATAGAGAAACAAATATCTCTGTAGTTTGTTTGGAGTGCAGAAACTATGTAAACAATAACGGAACAGTGTGATGAAGACACAAACTATGCAGGCAGGTACCTTGAGTCCTAGAAGGAAAGAAAAGCAAGTCCCTCATTTTTCCTAAAACAAATTTACTTGATCAGCAATTTTTAGAAACTGCTGCAGTGGAGTACCACTCTGCCAAAAGGAAGGATAAATGCATCATTTGTAGAAAAACAGATGTATCTTGAGACCATAATGTTAAGTGAAATAAACTACAGGTAATCTTAAATATTTCATGGTTTCTTATATGGGAAACACAAAATATATATATAAAAAAAGATAGTAGATAAAAGGGAGACAAGTCTTTTGCAAAAGGGAAGTGGGGGCCAAGATGTGGAGGGAAGTGGGGAAGGAGATGAGAAAAAAGAATAAAGTTCATTATGTGCACAGACCAACACCCCCTGGGAATGTGATTATTTTGTACTACAAAATGTACTTATAAAAATGTAAACACTGAAGAAAAGGAAAACCTCCAGAAGATGAGAGTGAATTGAGCTATACTTGTTACAGTTTTTTGTTCATTTTAAATTTCTGGAATTGTACAAAAGTCATCAAAAACCAAGATCAAAACATGAGTTCATACGATGTTTATCTTATTCATTTTCTCCTTGCTGGGAGAAAATACCTGGAGAAAATGCCTTGCAAGTTAAAAGAGAAGAGCTTCATTTGGCTTATGGTTTAGAACATTCAGTCGATAGCCAGCTGACCTCAGGGCAGAAAGGGCCTGGTGGAAGGTCCCGGGTGGAGAAAGGTGCTCACATCATCTCGACCAGGAAGGAGAAAGACAAGGAAGGGGCCGGGACAGCAGAAGGAGGCTTTCAGGCCGTGGCCCCAGGGACCTGCCTCTTCTAAGCAGATCTCACCTCCGAGCAGTGGGTCGGGTTTAGTACACAAATGGTTCATCCTTCCGAAAGATCCATCACTAAATGCGTGAGGCACATAGGTGATATTCTTACTCTAAACCATAACATTGCTGGAGAAATGTGTTTCAAAACAGAGTAAATTAGATACATTAGGAAAAAATAGGCCCGGGCAGGAGACAAAGCCAAAAGAATTAGGGTAATCAAAACAGAGACAGACAGAAGTCACATAAATAATTTATCAGGAAAAGTAACCCAAGTGTGTGTAAGATAGGGGTTTGGAGATAAAACCATGACTTTTAAAAGAATAGAAATTGTCCCAATCTTCCTCTCAATAAAATTGAGATACTAAGTTTAGGAAGTATGATATCATTCTAGTTTGTAGGCTACTCTGATACACAGTTATACTAATAGTGGGTCTTTTGCTTAGAAATACATGCTTACTTAGCTTCTATGTTGTGTTCAGGATGATAATTTCAGGTATTACAGCATTCATAAAGCAAATGCGATTTTTTTTCTCAGCCCCAATTCACATTTTAATTAGAGCATGATAACTCCTTATAGGATATTTTTTCCTGTACTATTCAACCTATGTATGCTAGAGGATAGGACAGCAGAGTGCATAGTAAACATAACGCTGATTTAAAACCACACTAAACTGATTTACTATGAGAGGAGCAAGAAGAAAACCACAAAGAATTATGCACACTCTTGTTCTTTTTCCACCTGGCCAATACTTCCTTCATTTCCCCCAGTCTACCCTCATTGGTAGGGAGCAACAGGGCTTGTTGGGGGATGTGATTCTATTCACATAATAAAGTTAATATTTATTCAGCTGTATGACACCTATAGTAATTCCTAATTCCAGGGGCTGGGGATTTAGCTCATCGGCACAGCGTCTGCATGGCAAGCACAAGGTCGTGAGTTCGGTTCCCGGTACGGGGAAAAAAAAAAAAAAAGAAATTCCTAATTCCAGATAAGTGAAGTATATGCCCTTTTAATACTACATTTGATGTGTTTGTGCAAAGTCTTTTTAAACAACACATTTCAAGATTATTAAGCAACATTCTCCAAACTGTTACACCTATAATATCTAAGATACAAGCGTGACCATAGTTTACTCTGCAATTGTTTTCTTCAGAAGGAACATATGCACAGCCACCACCCTAGATGTACTATGTAGGTAGCATCCTCAGCATACTCAATTCTTGACCTACTTTCTGATTTAAATCCTTAAAAGTGGCTCATCTGAAAGTGTTTAAGATCAGAAATATATTGGTTGGGTTTAGATATAGTAGAACATTTTAACGTTTCAGACAGTAAAGGACCTGTATCAATACATAATACAACAATTCTTAATTTTCTACCACTTTGTCTGTAATTCTGCATTGTTTGTATTGTTCTAATGCTATGTTGTAAATGTATGTCTGTTAATATGTTTTCCTTTTTCTATTTTTAAAATAAAATTTAAAAATATTTTAAAAATTGAAAAGAAAGACAAATGCTGGACATTTCCTATTGTACCCTCTCTCTATCATGCCATAGCCACAGCTATCCCTACACATTTATAACATAAAAAGATAACATTAAAGCAAGCTTTTTAGAGTACTCATTATGTGGTCCAGAAGGTAAAAAAGCATCACCATCAAAAATAGTTAGTACGAAAGGGAAAGAAATTGAACAAAGGAAGGAACAACTGGGATGAGGGGAAGAAGAAAAAGAAAGAAAGTACTAAGGCAATATATATAGATATAGATAGATAAATAGACATAGATAGATAGATAGATAGATATAGAAGGATAGCTGGGATAACTGCACTGCTGATGTCTGCTGGTTTATTGAAAGGAACAGTTAATGCTTAAGTTTTTTTGTATATTTTGATCAATTTTGCATGCTTATATCTAGTAATCTGAGCATTTTATGTGAAGACAATAACAACCTGTGGTGAATTCCTACCATCTTGTCTAGTGAAACTCTGTACTGTCTGTAATGTTTTTCTAAATTATTATTTTCTTGTTCTCTTTAATTGTTTGATCAATCTTCTATTCTTACATCTGGTGATCTGAGCAACTTCATTGAAGACAACAATATGTAATATAACAACCATTTTTAATCCGTCATTTGGTTTGAAACCCTGTATCATTTTTAATGTCCTTACTTTGTTTTCTTTGTATTTTGCTATTGTTCTTAGTGTTTTACTATTCTCTTTAAAATAAAAAAAAAATTACATTAAAATATATAAAACTTAGTCTAGCAGAATATTTGTAATTTCTACCCATTTGCCTTCCCATGTCACTGTCTAGCTGCTGGATCCCATGGCAGAAAGAAAGCTTCTTATGGGTTGTAATTAATTCATAAGGAAGAGTAAAACCTTTGCGTTAGTTTTCCAGTGCCATGACAAATGCCTGAAGCAGTCAACTCCTAAGAAGGAAAGAAAGGTTTATTTTGGCTCGCAGTCCCTTGATTTTAGTCTGTAGTCACTTACTTCCATTGTTTTAGGGTTCAGCCTGTGGGAGATACTTAAGATCCAAACCTTAATACTTTCCTTTTACCCATATATACTGAAGAAAAATTTTATTTTATTTTATTTTATTTTTTCTGGTATTTGGAATCGAACTCACAACCTCGCACTTGCCAGGCAGGCGCCGTGCCACTAAGCTAAATCCCCAGCCCTAAAGACCAGTTTGGGTATTTTGTTTGTTTGTTTGTTTGTTTTGGATTTTTTTTTTTTCCGGTACCAGAAATCAAACTCATGACCCTGCACTTGCCAAGCAGACACTGCCGTTGAGCTAAATCCACAGCTGAAGAAAAATTGATAAAACAAATCAGGGCCTCAAATCAAGTTACCTCTGAGGGTTCAGCACAATGAAGACTGATACTACAGTAGGTAAAGAATAGGCAGGCAAATACTTCTGAGTATGTAGAGATATCTTCCTGGTAGCCGCAAGAAGTATGTCTGAGAAGTTATGGTTCCTGAATGTCTCCCCACATAAAAGAGAAGCAGATTTCTTTGGGTGATGCCTGGCAGTGAGGAAAAACAGACCTTGTCAGCAGGGCTTCAGAATGGGAAGCCTCATTTATTCTTCATTGAGCTATGTTTCCACTTAGAATCTATCAAGGAATTCCACTTTTCAATACTTAGGTGAAAGATGGGTTTAGCAATACAGATATTTGGTGTCCCATCTTTTCTCAAGGTGATGTATTAAATTTACAGAATGGACATTCTGGGGAAGTTCATAACACAGCAGGCGTCTGAGTGACATGAGGGAAACCAAGACTAATGGCAGTTTTGCAAGGCACAGAAACTGTAAAGTAGGATGGTATGGTGGGAGAAATGCTACCTTCAAAAAGGATCCGCATTCCTGTTGCTGCCTAGGTTACCGAAGGACAGCATGAATCATGGCTAGCAGGAAAATAAAAATAAACAGAGTCACACATTTCCACTTCTACTCCTGAGTATATAGATGTTAAGTTACACAACATACGAGCAGTTAATTTTTAACCATATAATTATTTTCTTCTCTAACTTGTTTTTGGACAGAGATTAAATTATAGTCTCTTCAATATAATTACCCAAAAAGAGAGATAATAACACCTTCATCAAGACCATCTATATTTACAGCTACATTGAAAAAGCACATAGGTAGATACCACATTAAAATTTAATGCAGAGCTGCACTATGATATAAAAATATAGATTATACATAAGCATGTAAAGGTTGAGTTATGATGAAGTTTTACAAAATTTAAGCAGTAAAAAATGTAAATCAAGTATAAGCATAAATATATGTTTAGAAAAGAAGAAAACCATTTAAAAGCAGACAAATATATCATCATAAATTCTTGGAAATAGCAGTAGCTTTATTAATAAATTTCTTGATTATATGCTATAGTATGTTTTCTTTCCTACAGTCTTGTAGCTGAATACTTTTGATCTCTCTTCATATGACAATGATATTGTAATATTTTCTTCTGGGTAAATGGATAATTCAGCTGTTCCTCCAGGGTAGCTGCTGTTTGTTTTTAATTATTGATGATTTAGAAAGTTAATGTGGAATTAAAGCATACACGAGAGTAATTCAAATCATTTTACATCATTGCTGTTCTGTAATGAATTATATGATACATAATCAATTTACTCTTGTACTGTGTATATTGATTTATTGATGGATGTGTGTTGAAGTTTTACTCTTAGAACTTTTGCTTCTTCAGATAATTTGAACATATTAATGGTGGATTTGCATGCACTGTTTAACTTCATCAGGGAAAAATATGTCAGATATACTAAGATGCAACTCAATGTGTTATGATAGACTAAATAAGCAGTTTCACACAAAGGTACACAAGATATCAACGAGATGGCTACAAGCTTGTGTCCTACAAACACAATTCAGGTCATTTTCCCCAAAAAATTCCATTAAAAAGTATACAACATTAATAATTATAAACACTCCTGTATCAAATACATGACTGAGCAGAAACATTTCCATTATGATGAGTTGTTAGTAGAATGAAATCCTTCAAAGTTTTAACACAGCTGATGATTGGAAAAAATTTCCATTAGTCAGATTCTGGCACACAAGGTTTTAAGCCTTGTTTCTCCTGCACTGAGTATAAACTTCTAGAACTGTCGTACTGGGATATATTCAGGTGCAGATATAGCATCTAACCCTTCACTTTATTGTCATGAATCCAAAAGTGATATAAAAGTGGAAGCTATATTTACAGCAGAAATCTATTATAACTTACTGACAGGTCTACCATTTGTGGCGGTCTTCATCTCCTTGTGTAGATTCAAATTTCCATCTGATGTCATTTTGCTTAGTCTGATGTCTCTTTCCCTAAACATTTCTCATTGTGCAAGTCTGCTAGTGCTTTCACCTTTGGAGGTCTAATAGTGTTCCTATTTTTCTTTTATGATTTCAAGCTGTGATCTACAGGTGAGAAATTCTCAGGTCCAATTTTTTATATTTCCTTTTCCCTTTCAGGGTCCTGCTCCACTCTCTTGTGCCTCACATTGACTATACACAATTTAAACTTTATTCCCTGATGATCGGAGAAATTGTTCATAAACTGGCTTCTTAAATATCTGGAATAGACATGCAATTGTTTTGTAATCTCTGTTACCTAACTCTATGATCTGTGTTATTTCTTAATTTCTTCATTATTAATTTTTTTTCTCTTCCTGTATGTCTGATAATACTTTTTTAGATGCCAGATACTTTATTAATTTTCTCTTATTGGAGTTTGACATATTTTCTAGTTTTTTTTTATTTTAAAGAGAAAAAAATAATAACAAAATAACAGCAATGAAGACAAAAACAAAACAACACCAAAACAATAAAAACGATACAGTATTTCCAGACAAGATGATAGGAACTGACAATGGTTGTTATATTACATATTGTTATCTTCAGTGAAGTTGCTCAGATTAACAGATGTAAGAATGCAAGATGGATGAAACAGTTAAAGACTATAAGAACTAATAAAAAACATTAGAAACAACATAGCGCTTCATTAAACAAGATGGTAGGAATATCCTTCAGTTTTGTTTTGAAATGAAATTATGTGGAAATCCCCTTCAAGTTTTCAAGACTTTTCTCAAGACATGTTACGCCAAACCACAATAGCCTGTTAGTCTAGGGCTTATTTTGCTCCATTCCTGATGTGATGCCTTTTAATTACTCTGTTAAATGCTCTGTGTATTACCAAGTTTTCTTCTCTCCAGCTGATGGGGACACAAACTACTCCTGACCCCACAAGAGCTCCAGGAATTTTATGCCTGTTTATCCTGGGTAATCCAAACCCCGTTTCAACCCTTGAGCAATCAGAGCTTATTATTCATCCTTTGGTGTCAGTTCTCAGCTGAAACCTGCAAATGTGCAATCTCTGCACTCTGCAGTTTCTCTAATACTATATTCTGTGTGCTCCTTTAATTTTGCACTTAGGGAGCCTGCGGCCTGTACTAGATTTTCCCTTCCCTGAACAGAATTCCGGAAACTCTGTCCAGGCATTAAGCTTTGCAGCTGCTATGCTCTCCTTATTTGATTTCCTACTACAAGGGACCCCTGGCCTGCTTGTTATCCAAGAGTTGAAAAATTACTGCTTGATATATTTTGTCTATTTTATTATTTATTTAAGTCAAAGGGGTAAATCTGGTCATTTTTACTCTATGACAGCCAGGAACACAATTTTAATCAGGTGAAACTTGAGTATTGACTGGAAAGTCATTAAAATACCTTCCATAAGCCCCACCTGAATATAATCCCAATGCATCTTCCAGTAGCTACTCCAAGACCACCTGGCATTAGAAAGAGTATAATAAGGTGAGAGCATGTAGAATTGTATTTCAGTATTGCTCTGATGTCTTCAGGAGGGTTCTGGTGTTCCTTTCTAACCATTAACTTTTATTTCTGTATGTCATACACACACACACACACACACACACACACACACACACATACACACACATGCATACACACACAATGTTGTTCCTAAAATCTTTTAATGGGTTAATAAAACACAGTTTTTACACACAGGCTCTAAAATTTATTTTATTTAAAAGCAAAGAAAGAAAAGCTTCCCATGCTTACTCTCACTGTAATCCACGCTGTTATCCTCCCAGCTGCTGGTTTAGTTTACAGGTCTATCACCTGTGAATACATCTGTCTGGGTCATACATCTTCTATCAACTCTACTACGACTAAGACCCTTCCATAGAAGTATTAGCTTTCCTGTTTCTGAAATCTAACATCCAACCCCCACTAACTGAGGAGACGTTGCATTTGGCTCATCCACAGTTTCAAAGGAATCAGAACGTGGAGGGCTGGTTCCAAGGCAGAAACAACATGGCGGGTCGCTGTGGTGGAACAGAAGATAAGCAGCTCATAGCAGCAGGAAGCAGAGCAGAGGAGGAACAGTGCAAGGCAGGACAGGACCAGGGACCGGGTATAATGTCCAAAGCCACGGCTCTGTAAACCCCACACAGCCTCAGAAATGTGCTGCACTAACCCTCTGGGCAGCTTCCCAGGTAGTCAAATTGCTTAACCCCTTCAGTATTCCATCGAGGTTAAATTCCTTATTATTTTTCTTTGAAAATGTTTTCCATTATCTTTCACTTCCTGTAAGAACTTTGAAGTTTACAGCCACAAAATTTAGTCAAAACTAGGCAATCATTTGGGAACTTCTCCAATGGTAGCCTCTATCAAAAATGAAAATATATGCCCAGCTCCTGCCCCAACTGTCATTGAGTTCCTTCAAGGAGGGGAGTGCGTAGTACTTACAAGAAGCTCTTTGTATTTTCAACACGTGAAATTAAGAATTATGTGACTTCCATCTATTCCTTGGGAGGAGAGGAATACAACATATCTGGGCCTCAGTGGTAACTAATACAGCCAGGACTTATATCAGCTATGTAAGTCCAGCAAGGAACACATTTGGACACACTACTTGGACACACTACTGGCAAGTGCAAGGTCGTGAGTTCGATTCCTGGTACTGGAAGAAAAAAAAAAAAAAATCTACCCTGAAGAACCACTGAACATTAGGAAGGAAACTTATCCAGAGGGGCAGCCATGCAGCAGAGGATGAGTAGCCTCTGTCAGTGCAGGGAACACCAGTCTTCAAGAGCGGTTCTCTGCTCCAAGGAGGAGCCAGGATAACAGACAGCAACCAGATCCTAGTTCTATCTGTTTTCCCTAAAGAAAGAGAAGTTCCTCAAAAAAAATGTGTTACTGTATTTCCCGCTGCCAGAAAATGCAAGCATGTCTGGGAATGTCAAAATGAACTCGCGTCTGTGAAAAATTTGGCCACTCACTCTGTTTTTCCCATTTTAAAAGTAAAACTGTCAAGGAATGGGGATTTAGCTCAGCGGCAAAAGCGCCTGCCTGGCAAGCACAAGGTTGTGAGTTCGATTCCTTTTTTTTTTTTTTTTCCTCCGGTACTGGGAACCGAACTCAGGACCTTGCGCTTGCCAGGCAGGCGCTTTTGCCACTGAGCTAAATCCCCAGCCCCTAAGTTCAATTCCTGATACTGGAAGAAAAACAACAACAACAAAAAATTATAATTGAAATTGTCAATTCATGCAAAATACTATCTCAATAAATTGTTAAATTCACACAAAATATTTTCACAAAAATAATATCTCGATAAATTCTTAAATTTGAAATTAATACAAAGGATTTTTATTACAAAATTCACATGTAGAGAAAAAAAGCGTGCAATTTTCCGTACTGGTAACTTACCCATAAGAAGAATTGCATATAAATTATATATACCATATTAAAGAATATTATTCATAATCTTCTAATGACATCATACTGTTCTTCCTACTAAAGTGCTGCTGAGAGCCCTTAGGCAGCATAAATCAAACTTTAATCTCGCCTGGATTATTCTTTAGTTTCATTTAAGAACATTTATGGAGTGCTTACTGTGTATCAAACACTCTACTCAATGGCTTTATTATGAAGTTGGGTAAGATTAGTCTCTCTCCTCTCAAGTTTATAGTCTCTTCCTCTATTATTTAAATAATTAATGCAAGTAAAATGTTTAGATATGCATGGCTCACGAGTGCTTAACTATCTGTAGCATCGGCAGAGGTAGTAGTCATGATCGTAATAATGATGAGAGTATTTGTACTGTGCACTCAAATTTAACTGATCTTTCTTCCCTGCTGCTACTTTGGGCCAAGCTGACCTCACTGAGATTGGCCTAGTTTATTAGTCAGGGTTTAAAGCAGTCTCTGCAGAGTTTTCTCAATTTCTACTTAGGATGAAGCAAAGCTCCTTTTAACTTTCATTATTTATTAATGTTTGCCCTAAGATTTGTTCTTTCCAAAATGTCCTGCAAAATATCTGCTTCTAATTACTCGTTACACTAGAAATGCTTCCTTTTATGCATTCAACTCTCAATTATTCAGTTGCACGATCCTATCCAAGTTTTTCTTATGTGATGGGCAATTATTTTCTGTCTCTTTTGGTAAAGAGGATAGCTTTTTGAATCTTGTCTAAGTTGAAAGAAAATTCCTGGATTTTCTCTAAGGCAAATAATTA
>NW_004955412.1:7133466-7233872 GCF_000276665.1 Chinchilla lanigera | reverse complement strand
ATGCTTTCTAGATGGGCTTTATTTATAATTCTTCACAGATACCTGGAGGGGTAAGATAATACAAGTCAATTTATTGCAGTTCAATTTATTGTAGTTGGTTGGAACTTCCCCACTAAAGCTTGCCAGATGTTCTGTTGCCTTGGAAAGGTAGGCTATATTTAATATTTTAAAGGATTTTTATCTTATACTTACTCCTTTATATAATTCTAATGAGAGATACATAGTCATTTTCAAAATCCCTTAGCAACTTGGAAACATTGTTTATGAATGCTCAGTGACCTAACTCTGATAGATATTCAGTCTAAGAGAGTTATATTAGGTTAGTTCAGCAAAAATAAAGAGATCCCTAACCATTTGAATCTGTGTGGTCCTGAATTTGAACACAGTAAACTTCAATTATAAGGAAGACTGAACTTCAGAGATCCAGAACAAAAATCTGGGGAGTCGTTCTCCTCCAATCTTACCTCAGAAAGAATATTTAAAACTACATGGGGTAACCCACTTCGGCCCCCCTTCTGTCCCTCTCTTGGACAGAAGCTTTCTTTCCCTCAATAAATATATTATGCTCTTAAAACAAAACAAAACAGGAAAAACCTACTGAACTCCTGAGATTAGGTGGCAAAGGATGTCTTCATTTCTGTGAGGAGCGAAAACAGGACAGGAGTTACCTAAGTTTTGTTCTAATTCTGTGGCTTTGTAACATTTTTCTCAAATGCTAATGTTAACATTAAAGTTATGACTAGACTGCCGCATGACTGTGTGACCATCTTTTCTCTTGACGGAAGCCTGGATTTCAAGCCCCTTTTCAATACTTTCACATGGCTTTGTTGCCTAGATCTAGGAAGAGGTAAGGTAGAACGTGGCAGTGCACATCTATAATGTGAAGGCTGAGGCAGAGAGATTGTGACTTGGAAGACAGACTAGACTGTGTAGCAAGACCCTGTGTCAAAAATAAGAAAAAAAAAGAGAGAGATGTTTGGTGATGTCTTAGTGTTAGAATTTCAATCATAACTAGAACCCAGTAGGAAGTTTCTGCTCCCAACCCCAACATGTTGAAGCTCTACCTACCTTACCTTCCAATTCCAACTTGTTAAGGCTCCAGTACCACTGGAGTAGGAGTCTGATGGGATCAATGGCACCTCTACCTCCCAATTCCCTGCTATTCTTTCTAGCTTCTGGGAGCTCGTGCAGCACCCTCACCATGTAGTTCATGAAACCCTGTGTATGTTTTGTTTCCTCAATCCATTAGTTTCTTAAAATCATGTATCACATTCTAGCCAACTCTGGAGCAGCACCTGTTCATATGCACGAGTCTTACTGTACCAAGAAGAGTCCTTGAAGACAATCATCACACATTAATAGCAAATAAACTAGCAGTTTCTCTTCTTTATTACTCTCTACTCTTATTAAACTTTCTGAAATATTTGTTGAATAACTGAATTCAAGCCTTGCAATTACTTATAACTAATGGATTGCACTGCATGAGCCCCTGTTTTACCTCTGAGATTTTCATTGGCTTAATGTCAGGAGGACACCATAGTTATAAAACAGCTTTCTACCAGTCTGTACATCTCAAGTGGAAGAATTGTCAGAAAAAATCAGGAAAAATAAGAAGAAAAAGATATACTAGAAGTAAACTAAATTGAACAATACAAAATATTGGCCCTCAGTTTTCTCTATTATAAGAGGAATGAGGTAAGTAAGGATAGTATACAAAAAAGAAGTAAATTTCCTTTATATTCTAAATTTTCAAGTCTTCAAAAAATGAACTACTTAGGGTGTCATATATATAAACCATCGAACATTTCTTGAATTTACAATGTTCTTTACATTTTATCTGCAAATCCCTAGACACAACAGCAAGGAGATCTCAATCAGACTAATTCAGATTACTGATTCACTGCAACATCTATAGAAACTAATTGCCCAGTGATATTTCCACCCAGTATTGATTTATGCAGAGAGACGTCCATGCCATGGAATCTGCCTAGTCAGAGAGATTTGTTTTCTACAAGGAAGTCTTAGCACACAGAATTCAAGACTGTTCGCAGAAACCAGAAGAAAATGAATCAAATTCTTAATTCTTTTGGGTTGTTGATAAAACAGCTGCAATAACCAGAAGCTTAAGGTGACAGGGCAAGAGTATCCATTAAGTGAAGCCAAGGGTTTCATGAAGATATAATATCCAGTTCTATCACACCTGCCATAGATGGTGACCTAGACAAAGCAAAAAAACTATCAAAATCACCAATGTACTGTATTTCCTGGTCTCTTCTGCATTAGTCCAACAAACCCCAAGGCCCAATAAATCTTCTTTGCCTGGCTTGGCAAAGAAGTGCCCAAACTGCACATTCAGACTGTAGTCATTTCAGAGGGTGATGTAGATCCAAATTTGCAATCCATCCTGTTTAATGCGTGTATTTCAGAGGGCTGGCAGAAAGAACAGAAATGGAGCTACGATTTACTCTTTTACTGGACAGGACCATACACCTTGTGGGGAAAGAGTTGTAATCAATTTAGGATATTCAAATTGTCATAAATTTGTACAAGTGGGTTCTGATTCAAACCAGAAGTTAAAAAAGACTTTTGAGCATGATAATAGTTCCTATTAGAAGCCAAGCGGTTGAACTGCACACCTACCATAAACATAGAGCATGTTTGTACCCTGATGGTTCAAAGGTCACGAGGCAGTCCTGTCTGGTGCACTGTGAAGAGGGGTGTGAGTGGGTGTATGTGTCTGCTCATGTGTGTGAACACGACATATATCTCAAAACAGCAAATTACACTAGCGTCATCTGACTCATCTGCTCTGACAGCAGTAAGCAGCTATCAAGGCTTAAAGAGTAGGATTTCTGGGTTGATTGGACTTAAGGGCAAGGCATTTGTCCAGAGTTTGCGAGCTTTGATCAAAACATGTCATACTTGCCGCATTGTTCTCATCAGCATTTACTGCAGGTGGCAGACCGTTTCTGCTGGCAAGTCGCAGGGGGAAATGCATACTTACATATTTATAGGCTGTTATTGCCTTTCTCCTCCTATGCTACCCTGATACCTGGGTTTTCTCTTTGTTTGTTAGTTTGCTTGTCTACTCGGTGCCTAGAATAGTGAAAAATCCCAAAGTTGACATTTTATTGAGAGCAGGTATCATGTTGGAAAATAGGGTAATGAATAAAACATCATATGACTTCTAGAACCCAGGCCTAATGGAAAAGAAGGCCATACACATTATTCTACTCCAGGCTGTGGTCTGAATGGGTCTGTTGCTATGCGCTGGGCAGGTCCATGAGGACATAAAAACCTTGATAAAGGACATTTCATTTGTCCTCACTTTGTGTTATCAAAAGGCTACTTTATCTGTCTTCACATTCCATCTTGATCTTTTCAGTAATGCCAGTTCTGCCTTGCTGGAGCAAGTTCCTTTTTGGCATCAAAAAGAATCAGCTAATTGTACTAACTACTTTTAAAGAAAACCTCAAAAGCTATTATATAAGGAACTAGCCTCTTATTCTGAAGTTTAAAACCAATAAGATCTGTATGCAGAAGAGAACTCAGAGTAACAAAGTAATCTTAACATTCTCTGAGACCTCATCTCCTTCCCAGAGAGGTAAACACTGGGTTTTAGGCATAGCCTCTTCTTTTTTCTGTTTATGCATAATCTATTTATTTTTATTAAATTTATTGGCACAATTTAGATATCATTGTGTACAATTAGATATCATTAAATTTTTTGATACAATTTAGATATACATAGTGATCACACTCATCATAGGGAGTTTGTACCTGCACATGATAAATCCTTGTTCCTCTTTTTTTTTTTTTTTTTTTTTCCAGTACTGGGAATTGAACTCATGACCTTGCACTTGCCAAGCAGGCACTGTGCCACTGAGCTAAACCCCCAGATCCTCTTCTTAAATATTAAAATAGATTTTAAAACTTTTCCTGCAACGTTTTCCTGAAAAGTACATCTAGGGATGAAATTTGTTGTGGGAATTATTAGGAATATAAAATCGACTATCATTAAAATTAATTTATTGTTAGTTGGTTACTTAGTATTTAGGGGAAAAGAAGAAATCAAAATCTCGCTCTCATTCTTCTGTGTAAGTGGAAGGAAAACCACCAGTGTAGAATAAACAATTTCAGAGACAAAGTCCTTAGATGAGATCTGAGTAGATCAGGCAAACAGGACTAGAATTTGAAACTCCGCATTTAGACATCAAAATCCCATTAAAAAGAGTGAACAGAATAAGACTAGTTGCCATGCTTGCTCATTTAAGGGAAAAGAAAAGTTGCCTTGACTCACTCTTACACATCCAGTACTTTAAGAATACCATGCCAATATGACCTTGTCTAATTGGAAGTTTTTCTAACTAAACTAAGCTCTCCAAAATATAGCTAGTGCTCCAGACAAACAAATGAAAGAAGTGGTAGAAAGCCTATTTATTCCTATCTCATGTTGATAATGATATATCATGTACACACAGCTGATTCATGATCTGTATATAAACACATGCCCTTTGATGAATTAATAGAGTAATTAGTATAAGCAAATGCAGAATTAATACTTATGCAGTTATTCCACACATTAAATGGATGCTGAAAGAGTCTTCCCCATGAGAATGGTCTCAGTGTGCTCCGTCTTTCAGGGAGACCTAAATTAGAATGCAAGTGTGTCACAAGTATCTCTTATTGAATCTTAGACTGAGCCTTAGTTATAGAAATGGGAATATCTTGGGAAAATCTTCTTGGCCACAGCTGACATTCATAACGTATGAATAAATACAACATGAGTACAAACATCTTTGTCTCCTTTTATTACTAATAAATTAACATATATATGGAGGTGCTTATGTTAAAGTTCCCTACATCGGTTGGTTTTGAGGTAGACACAGTATATCCTTACACCTGGGTATTAACACAGTTTCCTGACTGATGTCCTTGCTCTTATGCTCCTTCCACAAACTTCTATCAATACAACTATAACTTTTTTGCAAAGAAAATGCCTTCCACTGGCTGAAAGCGCTTTATGTCCCAGTCCTGCTTACTGTGTAACTTGTCTCCTGACCACACTCCGCTGTCTGCTGGACTCCAGCCACACCATATCAGCTCCCAGTCTTGTCCTTCACAAGAGCAAGTGCATCTTTGAGATCTCCTCTCCCCACATTTCCCTCTGCTTGGAATAGTGTGTCTGATTCGTGTGGTTGGCCTTCCACTCATTCAAGCAAACAGAATATCTTCACCATGGAACAATAATAGCAACTAATGCTTTTACAGTATTTCCCATGGGCTACCACCATTCTAAACGAACTGCATGCATGAACTCTCTTAAGACTTTTAATAAATTTTCCCTCCAGCACCTGGAGGGAAGCAAGATTCTGGTTTGATAAATTCACTTTACAGATGAAGAAGCTCAAGTCCAAAGGGGCTAAGAAAGCTGTCCAAAATCAGACAGTTGTAAGTAATGCAAATAGATTTGACCTCACATTCATTTTTTGGACTAATTCTGTATTCTGGCTCTCAAAATAATTACCAAACAGTTAGCCTCTATTATATAATCCCTTTGTTTCTTTATGGCACCAATACCTACCTGATTCTCATCTTGTCTATCTATCTACAAATCCATTTCAAACTACTGTGCCTTTTCTCCAAAAATTCTAAGTTCTCTCAGGACAAGCTGCACGCCCTCTTTGCTTACTGCAGAATATCTGGTGTCCAGACAGTGTCTGGAATATAGGAAGCATCCACCAAACAATGACAAAGTGTTGATTATTTACCTAACGGGCATGTGCTGGTCTGGATGTCGTTCACCTCAGGGAGTTCAGGGTCCTCGCCCATTAGTTCACCTGGAGGGAATCACGCCTTATGATTCAACCAGGACCCGCCTAGGAGAGACTGATCTATATATTACAATGAAAATTTATACGTGAGGAATGTTACTGTCAGACAGAATAAACCTTCATTGTTTATTAGGGAAGCCTCCATAGCAAAGCAAATTAGGATCAGAAGGTTGCTTGGCAAGTATATAGTCAAAGCAGAAGAAATTTGCTGATTTCAGCAAGTATTTCTAATCAACTAGTGGCACCTCAATGAATCTCCCTTCTCAAACTCAAGGCAATTCTTACCAACAGGCCGGATTATCTACTCACTTGGCATTTATCCTTTCACAAGGACTGTACATTCTTACTCTCCAAATTTCTAGAAATCTATGGTTCCACTGGTCAGAAGCCTCCTTTGTGTTCATCTTTTCTATTTCCTTAGGTTTTGAAGAAAAATGTACTTATAGTACTATTTCCAGGAAATATTACCTTGGCCCCGTATGGACCCTAGCACTAGATGCTGGGTCAGGTGAACATGTGACTTAGTTCCCAAATTGCTCAATTCAGAATCTCAAAATATACTCTATTTGGCCCCAAGGTCCTAGGTTGTTTATTTTGTTCTAATTGTGTTTGTGGGGTCAGAGTGCAGAGAGAGACTAGGAGTTACACTGACAAGACAACTCAGGCTTGGGGGTGACACATTTTTCTATTGGAAATGAGCATATGCAGAGAAATAATGACTGACCTGCCTAGGGTGAATGCAGACAGGTCTACCACACTCTTAGATTGTACTCTTAGTTTCCATTGTTCATTTCCAAATAAAATGTTCCTTTTAAATTTATTGCAACATTATTCTTTATATTTATAATCATATGTAAAGCGATAGTACAGACCAAGGAAAAAGAAGATGAATTGTGAAATGACACACCCTATATTGGATTTCTAAACTCAATATATAAAACATGGACTTTGGCAAATATCATATGTTCCATAATTATAGCATTTATTTCATAAGCATCATCATTGGTATTAAAAAATACTCATAAAGACCTTTGTAATTTGTCTGACACAAATTCACAGAAAGTACTAGACATTAACAATAATTATAATTTAATCCATGCCAGGCTTTGTAGTACCCATGCTTCAAAGTACGATGAGTGGTATGTTTTTTATTTTTGAAAGAAGAGTAAATTTTAAAAGTATCTCAAACATAAGACAGCATTGAAATATGATCAAGTGGGGAGAACTTGCCACTTTTCCCTGTAAGCAATGACAGCCTAGGGAATGTGCCGTTTGATGGTCACATGCATTACAAACACACCGAGTGCCTTGACCGTCCCTTGCCAGAGTCCATTCAGAAGCTTGAAGCAAATAAATACAAACAAAGTTCCTGTATCGAATGCAATTAGGAAACACGACCCCTCCCTTTTTACTAGCCACAGCACACACCCCTGCTATGGGTAGTAAACAGCATCAGATTCAATTTCATTTATTTCCCCGTCTGATTTGAAAACAAACGTGAATTTTTTTATATACCTGATTTAAAACACCATTTCACATCTATTATCTTTTTTATTTTAAAAATTGAAAAACTGACAAAACAACAATGAAGACAAAATCAAAACACAAAAACAACAAAAATGATACACGACAAGACAAAATGGTAGAAATTTACAGTGGTTACTAAATTACATACAGTTATCTTTAACAAAGTTGCTCAGTCCATTAGACATAAGAATATAAGATTGATCAGACAATCAAAGACAGTAATAAGTAAAAAATATATACATTTTTTAAAAACCCTGGAAATGATGCAAAGCTTCACCATACAAAATGGTAAGAGTTCAACAATGGTTTTTATACTGCATATTCTTTTCAGATCAGTCATTCTAATTACCAAATTCAAGTATGTAAACTTGGTCGAGAAAAAAAGAAAATTTTAAGCATCGACTTTCCTCTCTATAAGCTACAGACATCAGCAAAATGTCTAGTCTAGCTATCCTTATATATACATATAAATTTATTTTTCATTTTTTAAAAAATCCAACATAACAAAAAGAAATACATAAACAAAACAGCATAGAGAACAATAAAAATGACACAGAATTTCAAAACATGGTGGTAAGATACTAACAATGGTTATTATATTACACAATGTCATCTTCAAGATGGTTGCACATATAACCAGATATAGGCATGCAAGATTGATCAAATGTCTATTATCTTAAAAATAATGTCTGAGGGGCCCATTTCATAAACATTTTTCTAGGAAAAGATCTTAGTAGTTGTCACTTTTTTATTTTGAAATTATGTGTAGACATTGAAAATTCACTCTACAGATAGCTTGACTAATGACATGATTTCTGACTCACATCTTGTCCTGAATGGCAAGGCTGTCCCAAATTTGGTGAAAAGAATAATTAACGCCCTCCAAAAAAATTCCATTGAATAGTCACCAGAAGTTATGAATACATTATTTTACCTGGTAAAAGAATCTTGCAGCTGTGATTAAGAGTAACAGTTTTGAGAAGGAGGGATTATCTAGGTGAGCCCAATCTAACCATAAAATTTTAAGAGGGAAGAACCTTTCCTGGCTGGGCTATGTAACTATGAAAGAAGGATCCCAGATATGCCACATGATGAGGATTTGGCTTCCTTTGTTGGCCTTGGTGATGGACTAGGTCAGCCAGGAGCCAAGGAATTCAACAGCTTTTAGAAGCTGGAAACAACAGTCTTCTGCTCACAGCTAAGGAGCACAGAAACCTAGATCTGAAACAGTAGAACTGAATTCTACCAAGAGTCAAGTGAGGAAAGAAGCAGATCTTCCCCCAGAGCCTGTAGAAAGCAATACAGCCTGAGAACACCTTAACTTTAGCTTAGTGAAATCTGTTTGAAAATTCTGAAAATCTGTAAGACAATAGTCTTGCTTTAAGCATCTAAGTCTGTAATAATCTGTCAAAAGAGCAATAGAAATGAATACGATTATCTTTATAAATAAATTTTATGAGGACTTAATCCATGCCTTGACACATGTTCGTATCAAGCCATGCAGTCTTTGAAATTACCCCAAGAGGCAGGTGCAATGAGCACTCCCATTGCAGAGTAGAAACTAAGGCCAGTGAGGTTAGGAAACTTGCCCACTTTCATGACTAGCAAGAGACAGAGCTGAAATTCAAAGCAGACCATGAGCTGCTATACTTCAGCTCTGAATCATAAGGAATATCAGCTCAGTGAGGATCATGTTCTAAGAAATAACAGTCTAGTCTTTCTCAAATATTATCAATTCTTTTACTAAATTTAAATGAAATTCTACTTTACATTGCATTAGATTAATTAAATGTGGACTTATTTGTTAAAGAAAGGGGAATATAAAAGTAGCATGTAAGGACATAGCCTTGGTTTTCATAGTATGGGAAGGATAAAAATGATAAAATATGCACATCAATAAAAAGCATTAAAATGTGTTAGATACAGGTACCAGTGCCCCATGGTGAATGTTATCACTTTGCACTGCATTTGCTAATTAAAACTATGAAAAATTCTATCAAAATAAATTTTTATGAACTTCTCCCCTTGCAGCAATCCAGCTCACTGAACAAGATCAGCTGAGTGTTTCAGAGTTGGGAACTGAAGGAACTAGAATATATCCATTTACTGTATTTCAATCTATTCTTCATCCCTTTCTAGAACTTCTGACATGAATGAACCAAATTTTATACTCACAGGGCTGGAATAACAGGGGTACATATTTAAGAATGCATGTGTATATGTGCATTCATACATACAGACATGAACAAGTACTCACAAATATACTCAGGCTCATAATGCAAGCAATCTCCAAGTCTCCCTTCCACAGTTCCCCCAGCTCCTTCAGAGATCACTGGATATGTCCCACAAAGCCTGTCTCATACACTTGACATGCACATATACAAATACTCAAAACATAAATTCTTCCAAATGCTTAGGGTGGCAAGACCTGAAAGACTAGCTCTTTTAAGACTAGCCTTTATAACCATGGAAATAATCCTAAATAAATCTTGTAAAATGTCACAAAAAAAACCCATAAAGAACAAATATGACACAGATGTTCACGAAGTTCTTTCCCTTTCTCTTTGAGAGGACAGGAGCCAAAAGTTTCCTGGGCCAACAAGACAGATGGTTTTTCTGCCTCTTGCAGATTTCCTTTCTTGAGTCTCACAGGTCTGTTTATTCCCTCCAGGTTTCATCATCAACAGTTCTTCTCATTATAATTCCAAATTGTAATCCACTCAGAGTCCCTCTCCACAGAAAATTCAGATGTAGATGGTAAAGGTACTTTGCTTCCTCAAGACTGAGCTGTTCCAGCTGAAACTTACATACTGCAGAATTAAAGAGATCCGCAGCTAAGGGGGGAAATGAAGGATCTGTCTACTGTGAACGTTTAAAAAATACCAAAAATGTAGATACTCGAAGATGGGACTTTCACAATAAGAGACACCTCTGATATGTTTGATTGCTGGTTTAGCTGTTCTAATTTCAAGTTCACATACCCTACTTCCCACTCCATTCAGTTCTTATACTGAATTTTTACCTCCATCTGTGAGAACAACCTCCACTTAGCTCATAAAAAAATACCTTTCACCTAGAAACTGTCCCCTTTCTTCTCACAGATTACCAAAGTCTAGATCTTGCAAATGTGAGTAGCACTGCAAGGTCTTAACAGGTTAGATAAGGGAATCTAGCTACTCAAGGCCTGCAGTAAGAGGGGAAGGTGGGAAAATGGTGGCACAAGATAAGCACTTTTCCTAATAGTGAAAGAAAAAGTGCCATCTAAATATTCTCTTTAATGCTCCTATAAATATGAGCGGTGAATCACTTTCCTCTAAATAGTACACCTTTCTGCCCCTTCTCTCATTGACAGAGCAGGCTTAAACCTGGAGCATTGGGATGAGAAAGGAGTATATTCTCCCCTACCAGGGTACCTGCCCCTCTCAGGTGTCCACTCCATGCCGCCACGCCCTGTGGACTCATTGAGGGGCAACCAATACTGTTCAGCGAAGTAATCTTGGTCATTCCTGCTCCAACCAGATATTTTAGTTTAATAAATTGCATTTGTCACTGAAAAGCAGATCAATTTCTCACTTAGGAAAATATTCCCTTTCCTATAATTGATGGTACTTGTTCAAATCAAATCTCCTTCTGCTAATGGTAAAAAATAAATAGATTTTAGGTTCTGTCTACTACACAGAAATGCATTGTCACTCCTTCAGTGGTCTTTTCTCCAAGTCCTCTGTAGTGTCTGTGTAGTGTTTCAAATTGTATTGCTAAGTGGAAGGCTGAAATTGGAAGGCTTCTTAATTGCCAGCTAGCTACATCTTGCTTGTTTGTGATTGGAGACAGAACTGTAACCCATGTTTGCATTAAACAACAAAAGCTGTTTGCCACTTGTAATAAACAACAAAAGCTTATTTTCCAGTTGCATAAAGCTATGAAGTAGGGCCAGGAAGACAGCTCCGTGGTACAGCACCAGCCTGGTCAGCTCAAGGTCCTGACTTCAATTTCTGGTACAAAGAAAACAAGCTATGGAGTAGAACTAAACAAAGGCATTTAGGATCTGGGAAATTGGAATCCAAATGTCATCATCTCAGAATCATTTTCAGAGTGCTCTTCCTTAGCTGTTTCTTAGATACACTCTCTTGGCTGAGGAACAGAAATATTGGTTTGAGAGACAAGGGAAGGAGGTGTGATCACCAATATACAAGATGGCGCCCGTAAATGTTGGGTTGTCACCACTGTAATAAAATGCCTGAGAAAAACAACTTGAATGAGGGAAGACTTATTTTGATTCAAGGTTTCAGAGGCTTTAGTGCATGCTCAGTAGGCTTCCATTGCTTTTAGGCTTATGATGAGGCTGAAATATCATAATGGAGGACGTGATGGAAAAAGCTAGTGACATTGTGGCAGCCAGGAAGTAGACAAAAAAAAGACACAAGCCCAAAAGGAAGATATAGTACCTAAGACCACATTCCCATAACCCACTGCCTTCAAGCAGGCACCTCCACCTGCTTCTGTCATCCCCCAGTAACACCATCGAATTAAGATCTCATCAACGGATCGCTCCACAGATGGACTTAGAGCTATCATGATCCTGTAAGTCCTAAAAGCCCACTGGGGCCGTATCACATCAAAAACATAATATCATGTTGTGTTTTTTTTTTATAGTATTCATATCTTAATATGTCTTTATAATTTAATGTAATGTCTCTTCTTTTTAACTAAAAATGAAGATGTATTTGTTTAAGATAATAAGCCAAGATAAGAAAAAAATTTAACTGTGCATCTGAAGAAAAAGATTCAGTTGTCAAGATTTGCAGCATCCTAGCAAAATCCAGCACCCAGAAATGGCAATGATCCCGCTGAAGAGCAGTTCCCCTTTTTCCTTGGATCTCTGATGTCCTTTCCTCAGCTGCTTCCTTTTGGAAACCTTCTAAGCCCTCTTTCCTTTTGGGAACACCTATTGGTTTATTCACAGAACCAACTCTAACTTTATATTACCCTGTGCAAGGTTACTGGCTGATTTATAAAGTAAAACCTTACAAAATTCTAGGCAAAATCTTGGCATGGGGTGACCATTATTTCTATTTGCCATTACAAACTGTAATTATGTACCGCGTGCTTATCACTTAATTGGAATTTTCAAGTATTTGTTCTGCTTTATTTCTAATTATCTATTCTAAAAGATGAATAGTGAATCTCACTGTAATCCTAATTTTTCTCTCCGTACAGACTAATAATGAAGTAACTATTTGCCATATGTATATCTTCTTAAGTGAAATATTTGGTTTCTTTCATTTGCATAATCATAGTGTTTGATTTTTTATGGAAAATAATTTTTAAACATTCTGGAAACAAATTCTTTGTTAAAATATAACATGCCTATGGCATGTCTTTTTCATTTTATTAAAAGATTTTCAAAAGCAGCTGTTTTAAATTTGTGTAGAGTCTAATTTATTATTTTTTTTCCTTCTATGAAACTTAATTTTGGTATCATATTTAAAAATTTTTTCTAAGCCAAGAAGGGACATATTTTCTACTGTTTCCCTTTACAAATTTTATTGTTTAGAATTTTACATTAAATTCTGTGGTCCAATATGAATTAACTTCTTTATGAGATATAAAGTATAGGTAAAGATTTATGTGTTTTGCAAACAAATTGCTTCAGCACCACTTTTGCAAAGACTATCCCTACTGTACTGAATATCCTTGATATCTTTATGAAAAATAAAATTACCATATTTATGAAAGTCTATTTCTGGATATGATATCCTATTTCATCCATCTATGTCTATCCTTTCACCAGCAACACTCAGTAGTACTTGCATGCTGGTGGGGTTTATCCTGCAAGTTTGCCCTTCCTTTTCATAATTACTTTGGCTATTCTACTTTTAGATGTAACTTTTAGATTCAGCTTATCACATTAATAAGAAATCATGCTGGAATTTTTACTGGAATTGAGTTTACAGTATTAAAATATTGATACATTGTCAATAAACACTCTATGTCTTCTCCTTTATTTAGATATTTTGTATTTATTTCATTGATGCTTTGTCTATTTCAGCATAGAAATCTTCCACAAATTTTGTTAAATTGAAACCAGATTATTTTTATTTGTTCTGTAACATATTTTAAATTTATGATTGCTATTATTCATTACTATTGTATACAATGAATTCTATTATATGTTACTTTTGCATCCTGAACTCTTGCTTAACTATATTGCTAGACCTTGTGGTTTATAATAGATCCTGTATAACAAAGCAACAGCACTGAAATTTCTCTATATACACTGCTTTTAGATGTATCTGTCAAAATTTGATATGTCGTGTTTTCATTTTTTTCAAGAATGTGCTTTAGACTTTGTATTGGAACAATTAGTCACATAGGAGTGTATGTTTAATTTTCAAACAGTGATGTTTAATCCTCATATGGCCCAACAACTTACTTACTTGGTTTGACTTCTATGCTTTTAAATTTCTTAGGTGTTTTTGAGTGGATAACAAAATGGTCTAAATGTGAATATTGCATGTGAAGAGTAAATTATATACTTGGTTTACAGAGATGTTTAGATCTTTTATATGTTCTTCGCTCTTTCAAATTTCTTTGTATTTCAGTTACTACAGAAAGAATGCTGAAGGGTCTATCTATAAATTTATGTCGTTTTCCTCTTTCTGTTCTATCACATTTTTGTTCATGTATTTTAAAGTTTTGGGGCTGGGGATTTAGCTCAGCGGTAAAAGCACCTGCCTGGCAAGCGCAAGGTCGTAAGTTCGGTTCCTGGTACCGGAGAAAAAAACAAAAAAAAACAAAAATAAAGTTTTGTTGTTTGTTCACATTTAAGACTGTAATGCCTTCTTGGAGAACATATATCATCATGTTATTTTAATTATTTTTATCACCTCTAATAATATTTCTTGTGCTTAATATTATCTATCTGATATTAATATACTATCTTCAACTTTTACTGTGTCAGAAGTTACATTCTACATATTTTTTCATGTGTTCTTACTTTTAATTTTGTAATATGTTTATATTTAAAGTAGATTTCTTACAGACGGTATATAGTGGGGCCTTGCTATATTTCTCTTTTTAGCTGGGTGCATAGATTGTTCACAAGATCATCTTGCAGATCTTGCATATGATTATTAGATTTATAGCAAGATATTTCATTTCATTTGGTGTAAATTACTGTAAATGATATATTTTTAAATTTTAACTTCTGGTTGTTTGTAGGCCCAGTGAGCTAGTGCTCACAGACACACTTCTTTTTCCTTAATGATTTTACCAAGATGGTTGCCTGTGACTATAGGTCTTTAATAGATTCAAGAGTATTTAAGAATTTATGGTTTGTTTTGATTTTTAGTTTGTTTTCTGCTTTTATATTGGAAGGATACATATATTTCTATGGCTGCTGTAACAACATATTACAGTCCAGGTGACTGAAAAGACAGAGCTCATTTACCCACATCTGTGGAAGCTAGAAGCCCAAGATCTAGGTGTCAGAAGTTTCATTTTGCCCAGGTTCCCACTTGGTGAGCTGCAGACCGCCTTGTTCTCACCGGGTCCTCACGCGGCGCGTTTTCTGTGTTTGTGAACAGCTCTGCAGTTTCTCCACGCACTGAAGTTTCTCTTTTCAAAAGGAAACCAGTCTCACCGGATTAGGGCCCATTCAGAGAGCCTGACTTTGACTTTATCACCTCTCAAATAGCCTTGCCTGCAAAAGCAGTCCTGTTTGAGGTCCTGGGAGCGAAGGCTTCAACTTATAAAGGAGAGAGGACCAAACTCAGTCCATTGTATACAAATGGGCTTCCTTCCAATTTTCTACTTATCTGATGAATGAAGTCAGATTATAAATATTTTTAATTTCTTAATACTGGAACCTAGATTTCTGTGTAAACTGCCTATGTGCATTTTGTTATCTTCACCAGCAGAAACTTTCCATTTCTCGTATTTACTGCCATTAAGTATGCAGCGTTTGTGAGTTTTCATTTACTAACCTTGGAAGTGAAATGACATCTTTAAAAAGGTAAAAGTAGCCGTCACTCAGAACACTGAATACAGTAGGTAGGTTAAAATCACTTACACCTTGTTTATGTAAGTAGGGCAGAAACATAAATATTTTTATTTAATTGCATTTATGAGATTAAACTACTGTTTACTTGGCTTTACTGTGCCAATAAGCATACTTTCATCACAAACAGAATGTTTATGTTTTTCTGAAGGAAGTTTGAAAACAAATACTAATGGGAAATGAAATACTCTGTGGCTTTTCTCACAAGAGTCTATCTGAACAAAGATTCCTCACTTAACAAACATGGATGCAGAGGCTGTTTTCATGTGCATTTTCCAGAATAATTTATTATTCTGGAAAACCAGTCACATAAAAACCATTTAGGAAGATCTTATAACTTAATCAAATCTGATTGTATCCTCATTTATCCTTATACTTGTACCACAGCAGTTCTAAATTTATCAGACAGGAGGTTAATCACAGTGACTCATTACAATTTAGGGGAGAATATCATACAGCCACTTACTTTACATATTCTGTAAGTTAATTCCTTCATTACACATGTGTAAAATTTCAGGAATCCATAAAGGGGCACTGAAAACATTTCTCTGTTCACTGTCAATTTGATTCAGCAAGGAGCAGCTGTGAGGAATGCTAAATAATGTTCACAATACAAATGTGAGCGTTAGAAACAAAGTCAAGAAGAGAACTGCATTGTATGTCAGAGACAGAGGGTTACAGATTGAAAGTGGAGGAAGGAGATTAGTAAACAGGAAGGGAGGAATTTGTGGGAAATTTAAGAAGGAATGAATAATGAAATATTGCAAACTTTCCCTGTGGATTATTAACTGTATTCCCTCCTATATGCTATAAGAGTCATTTAATAACAATTAAGGTGCTTTCAAATGTTCTGGATTTACACCCAAGTTTTTGCACTCAAGCCTATCTTATTTCAAATCTATCATATTGCTTATGTTTTTAGAAATAAAATATAAGTAGTCCTTTAAAATTAAAAACATAATATACAATGAAATGTTTTAATACATATTTTAAAAATCAATTTAAAATTATTTGAAACAGATCAATAGACTATATTATATACTAAAATGTATCCATTTTACTATAATACATACAAAATTTTATATAAATCATTTAATTGGCCTATTTGATGCTAAAATATACCCCACCTCTCAGCAAGACACAAATCTATAAACACATGTCCATCAATCATAGGATCAACACAAAAACTCATAATAAAAGAAAGTGACAAATTTCTGAGGAACATCAGATTCTACTTGTTGATGATCAAAGAACCATTGATGTAAACTTCCAGTTTACTTTTAATTCACTAGAACTGTTGCTTTGCCTAAATGTTTCCCAAAGGAAAAATGAATACAGCAAAAGAATGTAGGATATAAAAAAAAATGACCAAAGAAATGATCAACTAGCTGTCTTAAAAGAAGTTCAGAATTCACCAGCAATAAAGAATGAACTTATTCTTCAGCAAGGATGCTTTCAAAGTGGCACACACCGGGCTTATTTATTCCAAGGTATAAGAAACACTTTGTTCCTTTATCCTTGGGTCTCCATTGTCATTCTCTTCCCAACCTCCTTTAACACAACGGTTGGAGTCACAAGAGAGTTACCATAAAAAGCCTTCCTTTACTTTATTATCGTTACTATCATCTTTATCTGAAAGCAAGTCATTTTATATGTGGACAAATAGTAGGAATAGTAGTGTCTGCCAAAGTCAATTGGTCAAACACCATGGTAGCCTCACTGTGAAATTGATGACAGCAGGAATTTCTGTAGAAAGTGGAAGAGGGGATGTCATCGGCTGTTATTTCTAAACCTACTTGTTCATAATTTATTAGCTTAATTAGACCTCATTGACTTTCTGCATTTAAAGTAGATGAATAAAAAAAGAAAAGAGAGAAATTGGAAGAGAAGGATATGATACTCTTTAGGCAATGCTTTACGAGGGGAAAAGAGAAATACAGGTATTTTTGGCTTTGCAACTATAATTCAATATTTTAAGGCCCTATACAAGCAGAATCATTTAATTAATATTAAAACCGATAGCTACAAAAACACAGTTTTAAACTTTAATATTCTCATTGCTTTTCATGAGCTCTTCAGCAGCATTTGAGTTAACTAAAAATTCGCAGCTGGCTTTATTTTCTCTACACGTTCTAAGCCTGGACTATCAGAATAATTGCTTGCCTTCTCCACCTCAGGTTAATATCATGGATCTGTTTTATGCGGTCCTGAAGAGAATCGAGCAAAATGAGAAAGCAATTATACTCTACCCAACTTCATGTTTCCTAGAAAATAGGTGTCGTTATGAGCACTTAAGCAGGAGAAGAGAGAAACAATTCCCATCACAGCTGAAAATCCCTAGTGGCAAAGCACAGAGCAAGATTATTACACTGGAAAGAAAGCATTTCCTGCTATTGGGAGCATGGACCTTTTCATTACTTCTAAATTCTAAGAAATCAGGAGTAATCTTCATAAATACTTTTGAGTGCCGTGATGGGAATTTAATTGGACGGGGACGCTCAGTGGCCACGGCAAGACTCTGTCTGAAACAGGCTGTCTCAGAGTAGAAGGAAATTTGCCAGTGGAAAATTTCTACTATGTATTTTACTGTTTTCTATTCAGCCTCTTTAAAGACAAACCACTGTCAGATGCTTTTCTAGAAGCAAAAGGTATAAAAATCAGGAAAAGCTTGATTTTTTTCTTCAATTTGGTGAAAAGTCTCATAAGAGAAGCATCCAGATGGCACTGTGGTGTGATACATGCTTTGAAATAAGTGCAGGGCCAGGGATTTAGCTCAGTGGCACAAGCACCTGCCTGGCAAGCGCAAGGTCCTGAGTTCAATTCCCAGTACAAAAACAAAGCAAAACAAAACAACAACTGCACACAGTGTTTTCAAGGCAATGAGGCAAATAGCTCACAGTCTTTGGGAGAGAGAGATGGAAGGTTTTCCAGGTAGTGGGTGCACAGCTGAAGCAAATCTTAAGGGATAGAGAGAATTCAGTAAGTTAGGGAAACATGAAGGAATGTACCAGGCATAAGGGAAACAAACTCAGACATCTACAAGAGAATGTGTATTTTGTATAAAGACCATCATTTTTCTACTTGGTTTTTTTCTTTTTCATTTGTTAAAAAAGAAAAAAAATTTTTCCAGTGGAGGAGCTCATTTGAAACTGGAATCAGCCTAACTTTAGCAGTGAACCATTCTGAGAAGACAGAAAAACTTGCAGCAGAGTGTAGATGAAAAGTAGAAAAGCCCAACATAGCTAATAATAGTAAACTGCAAATAATACATGTGGGTCCGATTTATTTCACTTCTGAGTATGGTCTCTAGTTGCTTCCATTTACCTATAAAAGCCTCAAGTTTATCTTTCTTAATAGCTGAGTAGTATTCCATTGTATAGAAATACCACATCATTTTTATCCATGAAAGAGTAAATAAAACCCAAAATGTACAATAGATAATAAGAAAGGGAAGGAAATTGCTCAAAGGAACAACTGGGATAAGGGAAAGAAGAAAAAGAAAGTACTAAGACATTATACATATATATACATATATATGTATATATATATGGATCGGTGGCATAACTGTACTGCTGGTGTTTGCTGGTTTGCTGAGGGGAACAGTTAAGGATTAAAAGGGTTTTTTATAGATTTAAACCAATTTTGCATGCTTATATCTGGTAATCTGAGCAATTCATGTGAGGACAATTTGCAGTACAACAACCACTGGTGAATTCCTACAGTCCTGTCTAGTGATATTTTGTATTGTCTCTAATGTTCTTTTAAATTATTATTTTCTTATTCTCTTTAATGATTTGATCAGTCTTGCATTCTTACACCTGGTAATCCGAGCAACTTCGTTGAAGATAACAATGTGTAATATAACAACCACTGTTAATCCCTATCATTTGGTTTCAAACCCAGTATCATTTTTTTTTATTTTAAAGAGAGTAGTACACGAGAAACAAACAAACAAAAAAAATTGAACAATAGCAGCATACCAGTGTCACAAACATAAATAAATCAAAGCAAGAACATTCAAAGTGATACAGGTTCTCAAGACAAATTAAAACAAATCAACAGTGGTTGCTACATTGCATATTGCTATCCTCAACTACATTGCTCAGACTATCAAATGTAAGAATGAAAGATTGCTCAAACAATTAAAGAGAATAAGAAAATAATTCTTCAATAAAACATTAGCGGTAATACAGTTTCACTAGTCAAGATGGTAGGAGTTCGCCATTGTGATTCCATTGCATACTGTTACCTTCAGATAAGTTGCTCAGACCACCAACGTCATTAGTCATTTGAGAAATGCAAATTAAAACAACACTGAGGGTCCATCTCACCCCAGAAAGAACGTATCATCAAGAAATCAACCAATAACAAATGCTGGAGAGGCTGTGGGGAGAAAGGAACCCTTCTCCACTGCTGGTGGGAGTGTAGATTGGTGAAACCACTGTGGAAATCAATTTAGAGATTCCTCACAAACTAGGATTAGGGATCCTATTTAACCCAGCTATTCCCCTTCTGGGTATTTTCCCAGAAGAATTAAAGACATCATGCCACAGTGATATATATGTGCACCCATGCTTATAGTATTTTTAATGTCCTTGCTTTGCTTTGTTTGTATTTTGCTATTCTTCTTTTTTAGTACTATTTTCTTTAAAATAAAATAAACACAAATCATAGCTTGCACACAGTGAATGAGTCCTTACTCCGCTCTCCCAGTGGTTCAGAGTTATTGAAAACGAGCAGTTTAAACAAGCTTTAGTACTGCTGGAGCGCAGAAACCAAGTGCACGGAGTGCTGTGGAAGGTGACTAAGTGGCAATGAGGTAGGGGCTGTATTCCCAGAAAAATATGTAGCTATACCAAAAGAACACGAAGAGACTTTTACTTACGACCGATTGCTCTTTTAATGATACAATATAGACAAGTATGGGCGTGGTATGGCCACACCACAGAGACACGGTGAGTTGTGTTTCCCTCATGAAGTCTGGGTTTGCTAAATTCACCTTTTCCAAATACACTATGGAAGGAGGTTTTCCATTCTGACCATCTCTTCAAACTTTAGGTGGTATAAATTCATCACTGTCATATAAACAATATATGTGCTACAAATTATTGTCAAAATACACCAGATTGAACACATCCTGGGAGACATCAGTTAAGAAAGTCACGTGAGTACAAACACATTATCAAGCACCAACGGACATTTTACAATTCTTTATGATCTCTGTAAATGACATTTTTTAAAGCAAACCATGTTTAAGCAACTCTGAATCTCACCAGCACAACCTCTGCTTCCTTCCACCTGCCAGGCTCCCTGCCCCGGAGCTGCATGAGGAATTATTGATGAGAAGATGTCTGTACTGCAGTGGAAATGTTTGGAGATTGAAAATCTGATATCGAGTCATGACTGTACTGTGACAATGTTCTTAACTCTTACCATCAGCTTTCCTCATCTCTAGAACAAGATTGATAATATCTACTTCAGGGAGTCATGAAAATTAAATGAGATGTCGGTGATTGAATACCATGTAATCATAGTACTTAATAACATAATGAATAATGCTATTTAAGTAATGTTATGCATTCATCTGGCTTTACCTTCCATGGATGTATATCACCTGTCAGCCCCTCACCGTGACCCCTCTGAGATGTCAGTAAGTACATCAGGGTGCTTTCCTAGCTTAGCTTTAAAGTAACTGAAGTGCAAGAGAATGTCTGGAACAAGAGCTAACAAACAGCAAAGCAGGGATTTGAACTAGCGCCTTCTGATTGCAAATCTCAGGATCTTTGAGTCTCAGGGCCAGGATAGGGCTGTTCTCCCCCAATGGAAAGAAGGGTAGACACCCTTTCTAAAGCTGAACATGTTCTGTAAAGAAACAACTCTGTTAATAAGTGGAAGATGGCAGATCCGTAGTCACCAGTGTCCTAAACAGCAGGGGTTGTGGGGAGAAGAAAGGAATCAAATGTAATATTATACCTATGACTACACGTCCCTAGCATCAACTCTCTCCCTCAGTAATTTTACCTGATGGAAATATCCTTGTTGAATAAAGGAATGAAATTTTAAAATGCCAGGAAATACTTCTGCCATGTTAAAGTCTCTGTCCTGCAAGCAGTTCACTGTCCTATTTCCACAACAGAAATTTTGCTTTTGCAATATTTTAGTATTGCCAGGTTGTAATTTGAAATGGATTTTAACTTAATTCAAGTAGGTAGAAAACACTTAATTAATACTTAAAATAGTTCTGTTTGGATCAGAATAAAAATGCCTACTAAATAATCATTATTTATTGTTTATTGCAATATCAAAAATACTGCAATTATTTATTGAAGTATTTAAAAAATAACCAAATAGGTTTACATAAATGTTTGACAGACCTTCCTTATTTATACAAATGTAAATGGAGACTGAGAAAATATTGTTATTTATTCATTAGCAGGTAGTCCTATGTAATAAGGTAGATGGTACATAGAATCCATTTGGAGAAGCAGGACTTTAAGCCCTTATAAATAGAATTTCCAGTTTTTACTAATTCATTAGAGATCAGCCACTTAAACACAAAGAAAATCATACCAACCAGTATCTCTCCGTACTATTCTTACAAATCTCTAATTCTATAGCTGTACCAAAAGACAGGCTCTTTCAAGGCACTCATTAAAATGGAAACTACCTGC
Source organism: Chinchilla lanigera (assembly GCF_000276665.1). Taxonomy (NCBI): domain Eukaryota; kingdom Metazoa; phylum Chordata; class Mammalia; order Rodentia; family Chinchillidae; genus Chinchilla; species Chinchilla lanigera. Next base: position 7,211,781 of record NW_004955412.1, on the reverse strand, counting down.
TTTAGGATCTGATGACTAAAAATGTTAGCATTATCAGTAATCATAAGCATTTTTTCATTGTCTATTATTTGAATATCTTTGTGTGTTGCTTTGGAAACAAGATAAAAATTAAAAGGTTCTCTGGCATTTGGGTCAACAGCTGATATTCCGACTCCAAGCCAGTGAAGACCCTGACTTTATCATTTATCTTGTTATTTTCAGAGCCTCTGTCAGACAAAGACTAAGCACTCTGGTTATTTTTTCAATAAATATATATAAAAAATTAAACTGATGTTAGCAATCATACTCCTTAGTTCTCATCATTATGGTTATAAAAACTATTGATAGCCAGTACAAGTTATTATCAAATAGATGCAAAAACTCACTATATCCTTCCCAGCATCACATTACTAGAGAGCAAGATGCAATCTTTTATATGCATAAGATCATGAGAAATTATAGATCTTAATTAAAGTGATTAGGAATGAAAAGGGGGAAATGACAACGGATCCCACATAAATCCAGCACATCATCATCACCTATAATGAAAACCTATATTCTAATCAGATGGGAAATACAGAAAAAAATGGACGGATTCCCAGACACAATCAAATTGCCAAAATTAAATCAAGAAAATATAAAAATTCTAAATAACCCAATATCAGCCAAGGAAATTGAAAATGTAATTAAAAATTTATGAACAATAAAAGCTCAGCCCCTGCAGATTCTCTGTTCAATTCTCCAAGAAGTTTAGAGACAAACTAATGCCACTAGCATTGAAGCTCTTTAAAAAATAATTGAGGGGCTGAGGATTTAGCTCAGCAGCACAGCGCCTGCCTGGCAAGCGCGAGGTCGTGAGTTTGATTCCCGGTACAGGAAAAAAAAAAATTGAAAGCAAAGCAGTATTTCCAAAATCATTCCTGGAAGCAAGTATTATCCTGATTCTAAAACCAGAGACAAACATAACTACAAAAGAAAACTACAGGCCAATCTCCTTAATGAATATAGGTGCAAAAATCCTTAATAAGATACTGGGAAATAAAATGTAGCAAATCATCAAGAAGATTATACACCATGACCAAGTGGAATTCATCCCAGGCATGTAGGGGTGGTTCAACATATGCAAATCAATAAATATAATACACCATACCCACAGAGCCAAAGACAAAAATCCCAATAGATCAAAAAACATCACAATAGATGATCAGGTCATCTCAATAGATGCAGAAAAAGCATTTGACGAAGTCCAGCACCCATTCATGACAAAAACTCTACAGAAAATTGGAATAGATAGGCTTGAGCACAATCTTATAAAAGCTATCTATGAAAAACCAACAGCTAATATCATATTAAATGGTCAAAAACTGAGAGCTTTCACTCTAAAATTGGGAGCAAGGTAAGGATGTCTATTATCACCACCCCTATTCAGTACGGTTGTGGAAACATTAACCAGAGCAACTAGACAGGAGGAAAAAAAATAAAATAAAAGGACCAAAGGTAAGAAGGAAGAATTTAAATTATCATTGTGTGTATATATCATTATGATACATAATGTATATGTCAAAATGTATATATCATAATGATATATGTGTATATATCATATATACACACATATATACACATATATCATATGTATATGATATATATCATATATACACTATATATCATATATACACATATATACACATATATCATATGTATGATAATGATATATGTGTATATATCATTAAATTATCATTATGTGTATATATCATTATGATACTTTACATAGAAGACTCCAGAACTACAGCAAAATCTTGTAGATTTGTTATGCAAATTCAGTAGTGCAGCAGGTTACAATGGCAATACTCAATAATCAATAGCATTCCTGTACACAAACAACAAACTACCAGAAAGAAATTAAAGAAAACACACTCGTCACATTAGCATCTAATAAAAGAAATTTTTAGGAATCAATCTAACAAAGGATGTAAAATATCTGTACAGTGAAAGTTACAGTACCCTAAGAAAAGAGATGGAAGAGGATATCAGAAAATGGAAAGAGATCTCTTGTTCTTGGGTAAGAAGAACCAACGTAGTAAAAATGACCATACTCCCAAAACTGCTATACAGATTTAATGCACTCCCAATCAAACTACCATTAGTGTACCTCACAGATCTAAAGAAAACATTCCTAAAATTCATTTGGAACCAGAAGAGACTTAGAATAGCAAAAGCAATTCTGGGCAAGGAAAGCAAGTCAAGGAACATCACAACCCCAGGCCTGTAATTATACTACAAAGCTACTGTGATAAAATCAACATGGAATTGGCCAAAAAAAAAAAAAAAAAACAGGACAGAGGATCAGTGGAACATAATAGAAGATGCAGATGCAACCCTAAACACGCTCAGCACATTATCTTTGACAAAGGAGCCATATACTGGAAGAAAGATAGTCTCTTTAATAAATAGTACTGGAAAAACTGGCTTTCCACAAGCCAAAGACTAAAACTAGACCCTTTCTTACCACCATGCAGTAAACTAAAGTCAAAATGGATAAACATTCTAAATACTAAAATAGAAACACTAAATTTACTGGAAGAGAAAATAGGTAAAAATGTCGTAGTCTCTGCCTAGGTATATGAATAGAATCCATACTACAAGGGAAATATTACAAAGAATCAGCAAATGGTATCTCATCTTATTAAAATGTTTTTGCACAATAAAATAAATCATCAACACTGTGAAAAGACAACTCACAGACTGGAAAAAATTATAGCCCATTGTCCCTCAGACAAAGGACTCAGATCTAGAACATATAAAAAATTGAATAACATCAGACCTCAAAATTCAAAGACCCAATCCGACCACGGGTATCTGAAATGAATACACACTTCTCAGATGAAGAAATACAGATGGCAAATAAATACATGAAAAAATGTTCAACATCACTGGTCATTCTACAGATGCAAATTAAAACAATACTGAGATTCCATCTCATCCCAGAAAGAATGGCTATCATCAAGAAATCAACTGGTAACAAATGCTGGTGGGGCTATAGCAAGAAAGGAACCGTTTTCCACTCTTTGTAGGGGTGTAGACTGGTGCAGCCACTGTGGAAATCCGTGTAGAGATTCCTTAGAAAACTAAGATTAGAGGTCCCAATCAACCCAGCTATTCACCTTCTGGGTGTCTTCCCAGAAGAATTAAAAACATCATACCACAGCAATACATGTGCACCCATGTTTATAACAGCACAATTTGTAATAGCTACATCTTGTAAATAACACAAATGCCCATCAACCAAGGAATAGATAAAATGGATGTGTTCTATTTTATAATGAAATACTACTCAGCCATAAAAAATGATAAACTAGAGACTAAATAGGTAAATGGGTGCAACTGGAGACCATACTCATAAGTAAAATAAATCAGAGTCATATGTGTGAACATTGTATTGTCTCCCTAGTTGGAGGAGCGAAGAAAATAAATAAGACCCAAAGTGTACAATATATATTGTGAATTGGGAAGAAACAGTTCAAATGAAAAGAAAACTGTGATGGGGGAAAGGAGGCAGGAAAAAAGTGAAAAAAATAAAAATATATGTATACAAAAGATAGATAACATAGTTACACAGCTAGTTTCTCTTAGTTCATTGTAAAGAATGTTTTGCTCTAATATGGTTTGGACAAGATGTCATGCCTATATCTTATATTTGGAATACCTACTAGGAAGACAATAACAAACAATGTATTAATTATTGTAGCACTCCTACTAAACTGTTTTGAAACTCTGCTTTATTTTTGTTTTTATTATTTCTCTTTAAAATAAAAATTTAAAAAACTTAAAAGGAAGAGATGACCTTAATCATAAAGGAAACCCTTACAAGAGTAACTACATTAATTTTAAGGAGTCCAAATAACTATGCAGCTAAAGATTGCATCAGCCATTTTGTAAAATCTGCATTAATTACAGGGAAGCAAAATATCTAACCTTTTTTTCCACAGTCACTCCGTATTTCACTTGAGTAGTAGCTACACACAGGAATGGAATCGAATACCTTATTTCACTGTAAAATCTGGTGAATTTCTCCGTATGACTATAGACAAAGCTTCATAATTCTTTAACTCACATTTTGAAAAATACTGTTGTTACTGTGCCTCAGATATTCAGGTCAAACTTTTGTATTTTTTCCATCAACCTAATAATTCAAATGTGCTAGAAAACTGTACTTTCATTTATTGATTAATTTCTGTGTACAAAGCTCTGTGCAGTACCGCATTTTATATTCACAATCTCATGCGGTTTTAGTCAGGTGTTACTTTCCCAATTTTACAGATGAGAACACAGACACATGAAGATTAAATAACTGAACCAAGGTCACTAAGCCGTATCTAACAGGGCCAGGATTCAAGACAGGGCTTATTCTTTACTCAAATCTACTTGGTATAGCGGCGGAGACATCGTGGGTCCCCTTTGTCTGCAAAGGATAACTGAACAAATAGGCAAGCTCAGTTCAAGGCAGAGCTGTGCTTTTCACTATGAATCAGCCCATCATTTAATCAAATCATTATCACTTTGAATGCAAAAAGGGAAGAACTAGAGCACAGAGTGTCCCCATAACCCGGCAATACTGACTACAAATTATGTCACATTCATACAGATAGCTTGATTCAAATATTTCTACATCACTAAAAACTAAAACAAGAGAACTGGCCTTCTTGTACAAGTTCAGGACACCCTCTGCAGAAGTGCTTTCCAAAGCTGTCTGTAGTTCTGGTGTCTTTCCTCAATTTTATAATCTTGTTTTTAAACCTTTATTTTACAGATTTCTGTCTTACTCTTTCCAAGTGACCGTGTAAAAGGGAACTCATTCATTCATCTTTCCACAGTCATAGTTTTATGTCCAGATGTGCAAACTGTATTAGTCAGTGTCCCTGTCACTAAGACACAATACCCCAAACCCGTGATTTACAGAAGGAAATATTTACTTTAGCTACTGTTTCAAAAGATTTCTTATATGGTCCACAGGCTCCCAGTAAGAAACTTCGTGGTGGTACATAGCTGCCTAGAGACAGCACCAGGAATCAGAGCAGGGGAACAGGGTCAGAGAGCAATGGGCCTGAGGCTATGCACAGTGCCCAAAGCCACGCTGCCATGCCCCACTGAGACACAGTCAGGAGTGCACCTTGCTAATCTACTTGGCCTTTCTTAGTCCAATGAAGTAGACACATCAGGGTAATTGTCACAATTCATCCTTGTCAAAGTCACACAAAAGTGGATTTCCTTATTATCTAAATAAAGACAAAAACAACTTTGTAATTCTGTGTAACAGGAGTAAATATAACATCTCTACCAGGAGATCAATGCATAACTTTGTTTTATACATATTTCTGCTTAAACACATTTTATTTAGTATATATTTTTGCTAAACCAAGGTGATCTCCTGCGCAATTTCAGTGCTACTAGAATTTATGTCCAACAGTGCTAGAATCTGGGAGACTGAGAGGCCGGCATGCCCAGGTGCTCCTGCTCCTTACCCTTCAGGTCCTGCCACCTTCTCGCTACAGTCTGATGAAAGACCTCAACCAGAAACATGCAAGAAAACACTTTTCAAATTCCTGATCTGCACAAACTGTGAGAGATAAACATAAAACGATCATTTCTTGAGTCATTAAGTTCTGGGATAATGTACTATATAGCAACAGTACATTATATGAACACCCGGATTCTGATTACTGTTTAATCTTCATGCTTTCAAGCTGTCCTTCTTCCATTATGTGCTACCTATACCCTACGCTTTTTCTGTCCTTTTCCAGAAATTTTCAATGACTCAATTTATTACTTAAAAATAATACATGAAATTCTAATCATTACCAATTTAAACTAACTCTGGTACCACATAAATCTCCCTCTACCCTATTTATTCTTCTCAGGTTCACAGAGATCCACATGAGTGTTCTCCAGAGCTTCTCTCAAACAGATATTTACCTGTGCATGTCCTTTGTTCTGTGGCAGCATTTTCCCTAAAGTACCTTTTCTTCCTCTGCATGTTCCGCCTATCTTTTCATGTACAACATAAAAGCCTTTCTTGATTTCTTCAATGGGGAATAACGCTCCCAATTCTTTGTGTGTACCTCAATTTTTGTGCTGTTGTACGTTCATGTGTATTAGTTTCACACTGCTAGAATAAAATGTCTGGACAATTAACTTGTAAAAGGAAAATGTTCATTTAGCCCATAATTCTGGAGGGTATTGCCCAAAGTAAGTAACCCCATTGCTTGGGTCTCCATATAAATGGCAGAGAGTATGTGTCAGGACAAACCACGCCCACCATTCACCTTGAAAAAGACAGAAAGGACAGACTGGAGTCCCACAGTCCTTTCAGTCCCAGTGACCTAAAAGGTCTCCCCAAAGGATCTGTCTTCTAAATGTCCACAGACTCTGAAGAACATCACTTTGTGGGCAAAGTCTTTACATTGATTTAGGCCAAATCCAATAGGAGTCTCCCTATTCACAGACCTCTGAGGACTCTCATCCAAACCATAGCTTTGTTCAACTCTGCATACATTTCCTTTCTACCTATGGTATTTTAAGCTCCTTAACTTTAAGGTTTTCATACCTTTCATATTCACCTTTCATAAAGCATATAGATTCAGTTCTTCCTAAGGTTAAATGTAGTATACATTTTTATAATGAAACCATGAGCATATTACACTTATTTTTAATACTTCCCATTTCCAATAAGTAGAATTGAGGCAACTGAAAAGTTACAGCCAATATAACAAGATAAATATATTTAAACTAGATTCATAAGTATTCAGTATAATAAGATAAAAAATGTATTTAAAATAGTCAAATGTGAGGCAAAAATAAACTAAGTACTTTAGGAAAGTAAACTGGAACTCTGATAGAAAGAATTTCAAGATGGCCCCAAGATGCTTAGCCCCAAGTGAACAAGTTTTCTTCATATGAGGGAGAAAAACATTTATTTCTCTGAAGGAAATCTTTGAGTAAAACCAAAGTTTATGACTGGTTGACTGTAACTTGAGAAGATTACCTTGATTAGACCTGACCTAACAAATGAGATCTTCAGAGAAGTAAGAGGGACTTGGAGTAGGCAAGAGTCTCTTAGAGTTTGAAATAGCAAATAGCCTTGTGTGAACTGTCTGCATAGAGGACCATGTGGCAGAGACACTTCAGGTGGCCTGCAGAAGCTATGATACTCAGTCTTACAAAAGCAGGAAACTAAACTCTTCTGAAAATATGAACAAGCGTAGATGTGAATCACTCCTTGGGGAAGCCTCCTGATGAGAAAACAGCACAGCTGGCATTTTAATCGTTGCCTGTAGTATCTGAATAACCATGCCAAGACTTCTGAATCACACAAATTATGAGACAATCTCTAAGCTAAGAAAATTACGGCAATTTGCTCCATGATGATAGAAACCAGAGTGAGAGTACTGCACCATCATCGTGCCATGAAATCCTCCGGGAGTAGACATGGAAATTTAGATCTCACCTTCCAAAACAAAAGCATTTACAGGGTTAGAAAGACTTGCTATGAAACCTAGACAGTCCATGAAATTAAAAAAAAGAAAAGTATGGGAAATACTATTCTGATACTTTGCAGTTACAGGGTAAGGCACTAGCTAGAGGTTCGCCTTCCATAAGAATCTTTACTTCAGGTAATCTTTAAAGTCTGTGCTTTCACACGTTACTTTCAGTCTCTGTCCTCCTCTATTTCAGATGCTCTGCTCGGATTTGGTATCAGCTGTGCAATTTTCTGCTCTGCTCTCTGTCTCATCTGCATCTTTGAGTTCTCCTTGACTCCTTGGCCATGGGCTTCACTTTTCATGGAGTGCAGTCCGGCTTCGTCTTGGTTAACACTCAGCCCACACTTTAGGAGTCCCTGTCCACCTCTACCTTCCCAGGCAGGCAGGGAAGTACAGCTAAGGTTTCTAACTGGATTCTTTAATTCTTTGATGATAGCCACCAGTTTCTAAAGCACACATGTTATCATGAGGGAAAAATGACAGCAATGATTCCTTTCAGTATCAGTCTCTACAGATGTTCAGACACTTGCGACGGGGCCATAATTTTATAGTTAAAATGGCAAGGGTCCCTCCAGAGCCTGTTCCGTCTTTCACTTAAGCTGATTCTGCTTTGTGTTAAATTGTGTTAAATTTATTATGGGATTCAATGGCTTCTTGAAAACCTGAGCAGGTGCTGTACTACAGACCAAGAGAAATTGTCTCCATGAATTGTGGCAATAGACAAGCTGCAATGTCAATTCAAAACCAGTAATATATTAAGGCTTTCAGAAAAATCAGGCTTTGCTTGCCCTTCAAAACTAGATGGAGTGGGCCCAGGTAAAAGAAATTTGTTTGTACCTCTCCTATTCTTGTAAATTGAGAGATTGTCTCTATGCTGGGGAGCAGACTGGATTTTAAGGAAAGAGGAGTTGGTTAGTTGATGTGCTTTAAAGCATGTGCATTATTGCAACATACACGTTCTAAAAAGTTCGTCTGCCTTGATAGATCAGAAAAATCTTCAGGAGAAGAGCTTAAATCAGAACATATTATCATAGGTAGCAATGCTCACATTTTGGTAACAGTGATATAATTTTTATACCTTTATTTACAATGTGATTTTAAATATCTGTTCTCATCTTAAGGAACCAGGATTCTATGTTCTTTACAAGTATGCCTGAAATATTCCTGCTCATTTTTGTGACAGAGAATGTGCAGTTGGTTAAAAGCAATTCAGTTTACTTATTTTATTTAATTGTCCAAGAGTACATTAATGTACATCTTGTGCTCAGCCTTCAGGACCACAGAGAGTGTACAAATAGTGGAAAGAATTGAAAATGCTAGTGTGGTAAATGCTTTAAGTGCTGGTTCTTTTCTTTGCATACCATCTGGGGAGTTTTTAAACATTTTTTCTCTGTCCCTACTTCTGAAGAGGCTGTCTGAAGCGTCAGGGAGGCACTGGGAATGTTTTAAAGATCCCAGGATGCTTTTAATGTTTATCCAGTGTTGAAGGCGACTGCCTTGAAGAATTCATTTGCAGGTGCTGCAGTTATAAGCTATAGAGTGTTCCTTTTCGAAAGAAATCATCCAAATTGAGGTACAACTTCAGTTTAAACCTAAAGAACAAATAAAATTTCCAATAAAGAAAGACTACAAGAGGTTGGAAAAGCTTTTGAAGCAGAGTTAGCCTTCTGGGCAAAATCTTACTGATGGTAACTTTTAACTACTCCTAGAAATTTATCCAGGCCTGTTCATCTCCACTGACACCATCCTAACGTGAAGCACCATCATCTCTACTTTGCTTGAATCTGCTGCTATCCTAGTTATTTGCCACCTAAGTTCTTTTTTACTGCTCCCACTGCCATGGAAAAGATTGTGTTAGAAATCAGATACTGTCTTAGTTTGCTCATCACTGAGAACAACTCCTCCCACACCAGCAACTCAAAGGAGAGAAGTTCATATTAACTATATTTTCAGTCCATAGCTGGTTGGCTCAAAGGCAGAAAAGCATGGTGGAAGGATCTGGTGAGAGAAAGCTGCTCAACTGGCACCCAAGAAACAGAGTCAAGGGAGGACCTGGAGAGAGATGCATCCTTCCAGGCACATCCTCAGGGACCCCACCTCCTCACAACATGTCCACTAGAGCACCCCCATACTCCTATCACTTTCCAAGCACATAAGGTCTGGACAGAATTTTAGATTTAAACCATAATAGTTGCATTCCTCTGGTTTAAATCACTGAGTGGCTTCATAAGGGTTTTAAAGTCCAAAATATTTAACTTAGTAGATGAGCCCATGTATTCCCAAACCCTCAGCTTCTTCCTTGTTCAGCTTGTGGCTCCTCATGCCCCTTTGCAGACTGAGAGTTCTCCTCATGGTAGATTTGCCTCTGTTCCTACGTGAACCTTGCCCTCTCCTTTCTCAGGCTTTGGCAGTGGTGATCCTCGACATAGCATGCTACCCCTACACTATTGCTCCACAAGTTATATGACCTAGAAAGTTCTCCAGTACTTAAATATAAACTGCATTAACCCTCTGTGCAGCTATTCTCTGGCTACTACACTTAGTTTTGGCGTCCCTGTTATATTTTCCCATAGCAAGAATTCATATTTATCTTGCTAAATTATACACCTTCTGAGGAAAGAAATTTTTCTTTCCAATTCTTTCCTGTATCATTAACCTTTCTCCATAGTGCCTGGTACTTCATAAATGATTGACAAATAATGTTTAAATAAATTGAATGAATAAATACCGCACGTATACAAAAGGGCCATATAATCTACTTTATCTCTCTAATAATTTGCATTTCCATACAGGGGGAAAAAACCTAGGGCATAAATAAGGCTAAACTTTGGGACAAAATTTTAACTTCTCCCTACAATACTTGTTTTCTTTTTTGCTTCCTAATTTCTCCCTTTCTCACTTTTCTATCTTTCTTTAAGATGTTAGCTTCTTCATGGATATCTATATTTAAACAAATTAGCTAATAAGTAACTGTCACTATCACTTTCACATTATACTGATTGGAGTAATATCACTTTCAAGTATTCTTATCATGACTTTAATATGATATTGATTGCAGTAAAGAAAAGGAACGGAAGAGCTGAGCAATATTTTATGAGCAGCTATAATATGCTTAAGATATACACTTACTCACTCCTTCTCTTCTCTTTGTGTTAACTTTCAGATGAAAAAGATGAGACTCTGAGAGATCATTACTTCCTCAAGTACTAAAAACAAATAGTATCACAACTAGGGTAATGACCAATATCTATATAATTGCCACATCAAGCTTTTTCCACTACTCCGTCAGATCTACAATAAAGAGAAAAATCATTTCAAATGCACTTCTACCCTCTTACATGAAAAGTGAACTGAAGTATCTTAATTGTACATGTCTTTTTACTTAGATTAGATTTCATGAATTATTAGATTTCATGAATATATGTCTCACTTAATTGTATCTATGAGGATAAATATTATGCACATTACCCATTTCTGTCCCTTGTCTCATCACCTTTTGAAAATCGCATTCATTCATCCATTCACTAAAGCATGTGCTGGGAATATAATTCTGAATGGATTTCAGAAAATTCATTTTGATTTTTTGATCAATCTTACATTCTTACATCTGGTGGACTGAACAACTTCATTAAAGGAAACAGTATGTTCTATTAGCAACCATTGTTAATTCCTATCATTTTGTTTTGAGGTCATGTATCATCTATGTTGTTTCTGTGTTATTTTTGTTTTAGTCTTCATTGTTGTTGTTTGTTAGTTTTTTTTCTCTTTAAAATAAGAAAGTCATAAAGACGTTGTCTTAAGATTCTAAATTTTGTTATATTTCATTTCTTTCTAACCTTTGGGGTTCCCTTATGCAATACCTAGAATATAGTTGGTATTTCTTGCATGTGAATAGGATGAGAATGGTCTCACTGCATCTAGACTGAGGGCAGTAGAAAAATAGTTTACAGAGGATCCTCTGACTTGTAAAACAGATGAACTTTACAGATTATCTAATCATGGACTCTGCAAAGTAAGGGAAAACTCTTAATGCTTAGACAATCAAGCCCATGTATTCTGAGATAATATCACAAATTGATATAATATTAATTCCATACACACTTATGAATTTAAAGTATATTGATCATTCCAGTAACTCAGTAGTTTACAAATTAGAAACTAATCCATGTCAAGATCATCATATAACTAAATCCAACCCACCTACTTCCTTGTTGTTCTTCCACTCCCACAAAATACTAGATGTGGTTTTATAATTCCCAAGTTGTACTGTTTATTATCTTCTATCATGCTGAGGTTTTATTTATAATGGAAGAGCAGAAAAGACAAACCTTCCAAAGACAGTAACTCACTAGACAATACTAACGTTACTATATTCATATTTTATTACCTAAGCCCAACCTAAGGAATTCTCAGCTGTGTGTGTAAATTGCCCAAACAAACCATATATTTATTCAGAGTACTCATTGGTGACATAGCTTAAGGGCACATCTTGACTAAAGAGAAATACAGGGTGAAAGTCAATGGGCTGGGGATTTAGCTCAGCGGCAAAAAGCGCTTGCCTGGCAAGGTAAGCTCATGAGTTCGGTTCCTGGTACCGGAGAAAAACCAAAAACCAAAAAAAAAAAAAAACTGAGCTTTTAGGGTTGACAGCAAACTATAAGAAATAGGAAACATAAGAAATGAAAGGGACCAAACATGCAAGATGAGTTGGGTAAAGTGGTTCAAGATAGGAACTGACTGGACTTTTTGGGGGGACTTGGGAGGGTTGCTCATTTTAAATGCTGTATTATTTTATTAGTACATGTTCACAGTACGTGATGTTTACGTTCTCCTTTGGGAGTGCGCACATGAACATAGTACAGCTTGTGTCTGTTTTATTCCCTGTGCCCGTCCTACTCATCTCCCCCCCTCCACCTCTAAACCCTCTCCCCATTTTCATTCTTGTGTCATTATTAGTATTATTATTATTTTTAGTTCATCTTTCTGACATGTAATGTTTGTATACACTGAGGTTGTATACAGGAACCTCATAACCACAATGAATGATTCATTTAAAATTTGCTCGTGCACTTTTCCTGTTAACTACCATGAACCGTCTTCACCTATGAACAGCTAGGAAACTGTACTAATTACAAGAAGTACATCTTTGAATTGATTTACTGGCTGCAGTGCATAAAGGTAATCCTAGAAAGAAGAATGAAACAACCCCGTCAGTTCCTTGCTTTCTTTGCCTGGAACTACTTTCCTCACTGATGTGCAGGGCAGTGTGTTCGCATATAATATTGTGCTCTCAGTAAGTTCAAAACCTAGAAGTCAGAGTTCCGGGGTTCTGAGGGGACTGGAATTTGGGGGTTAAAGCATGACATAATAACAGAATGAGAAAATGAGTCCAGACATTATAGAATGTCTACTTAGGATCTTTTAGACGAACACTAAATTACACATTCTTATGGAAACGTAATGAGAATGAGCAAGGAAACCTTTCAGGAAAAGAATACATTACTACAATAAGGAACTACTTACTAATCTTCTTCTTGATCGTGGATGCAAAAATACTCAACAAAATGCTAGTAAAGTGAATGTGACAGTCCATTAAAATAACTATGCACGAGGACCAAGTGGCAATTACTTCAATATGCAAGGCTGGTTTTGATATTCAAATGAATTCCTATACAACAGAAATACACGAGTGGAGTTTGAAATAAATCACAAATTGGCATTAACATGAGCGCCTCTCAACATGACATATTTAAATATAAATCTAACAAAATACAGGCAAGAAATGTGTCAGAAAAATTACAGTACTCTAAAAGATCTAAGTAAATGCAGAAATATTCTCCATATTGTCAAGATTATACTTCTTTCCAACTACATTTATAGATTCAGGACAATCCCCAATCAAAATATTGGGGCAAAAAAATTTCAATGTTATTTTTCACATGGATAAAAAATTAAGGTTTAAATTCATATGGTACCAGAGAAGATTCCAAATAACCAAAACAATCTTGAGCAAAAGTAACAAGCTGGAGGTGTCATTCACTCTGATTTCAAAACATAATACATGTAATCAAAGCTTGTAATATATGTAATCAAAACAACATGGTACTGGCATAAAAACACACATGCCAAACAATGAAACAGGATATAGACATCTGAGGAATAATCTGACATATTCATGGTCCATTGATTTTTTTTCCAAAGTTACCAAAACCTGACAGTGAGGAAAGGGCATTCTCCTCAGCAAGTGATGGTGAGAACGCTGGTATCTGCTTTCTAAAGAATGAAATTGGTTCTTGACTCATGACGTATATATAATAAATTCAAGAGCTCAATTTTCAATGTTAAATCAGAGGCTATATTTATCCTAGAGGAAAACACAAGAAAGACCCAAATATTGGTACTAATCAACAATTATTTGAATATGACCCCAAAACAAACCCAAAAAATGAAAGAACAGACAAATAGATTTGCAGGAAACTAAAAAGCTTCTTCACAGCCAAAGAAACAACAAAGCAAAACTCTACAAAATAGGAAAAAACACTTAAAAAATACACACATTTTTGGTGTCTTTTTTTGAGACAGGGTCTTACTATGTTGTTCAGGCTGGCCTTGAGCTCACTTTGTAGCCCAGAATGGTCTCAAGCTTACAAATCCTTCTGCCTCAGCCTCCAGAGTTCTGGGAGTATAGGCTTGTGCCGCCATGCCTGGCCAAAAAACATACACTTGATAAGGGTTAACATTTAAAATACATAAGATATTTAAAGCAATTCACCAGCAAGGAAGAGATAACGATTTTAAAATGAGCAAAGGACTTAAACGGAGATTTCTCAAAAGTAAACAAACAAATGACTGATAAGAGCATGAAAAAATCTTCAGCATCACCAATCATCCGGGTAGTGCAGGATATGTGTATTCTCATATTCACTGTAGCACCATTCATTGCAGCCGAGATACTAAATTGACCCCCAAGGATTCTTTTAATGAATTGATTTTAAAAATGGTATATATAAACAACAGAATATTTTTCAGCCTTAAAAAGGACAGCTAAGCGAAATAAACTAAGCGCAAAAGACAAATGTCACATGACTTCATTATATATGGAAGCTAAAAATATTAAACTTGAGCAAGAGAGTAGAATGGTAGTTATCAGAAGCCCTAGGGGGTGCGGGTAAGTAGGGCATTTCAGCCAAGGAGTACAAAGCTTCAAACAGACTGGAAGAATGAACTTTGGAGTTCGTTGTACAGCAGCAGGATGACTATCCTCAGCAGTAATTCATTACATTTTTAAAATAACTAAATAAATTTCAAATCACCACACAAGTACACAAGTAAAGTGATGGAAATATTAATTAACATGATTTAATTTTCTCACATTTTACACATATGCCATAAAAGTGCACGAGGTCTCTTAAATGTACACAATTATGAGTATTCAATTAAAATAATATTAATTTTTAAACGTGTTTCAGACCTGAGTCTACAAGATTTTGAGAAGAGTGGAACTTTTCTCCACAACACCATAATATGTACATGCATTATTATACATTTGTCCAAACCCCAGAATGTTCAACATCCAGTGAGCCCCATGAAAATTCTGGAATTAGGAGATTTACAGAGTTTCATATGTATATAAAGAAATAGCAGTAAACGTACTACTCCGGTAGGAGATGTCTATCATGGAAGGTGTGTACATGAGGAGGTTAGCGGTACATGAGAAATCTCTGTGCGTTCTTCTCAATGTTAGAAAAAGAAGACCAAGTTGAAGAACCAGACAAACAGAATATATGGAAGTATAACTGTAGAAAATAATCAAATAAATTGGGTAAAGAATGAAGAAAACAATAAAATATAAACTGATAAAAATCTGAGCTAGACTGATTAAGAAATAGAGAAATCCCATAACTCTAATAGAGAAACATACAATGTGCATGGTTTTCACTATCCAAAACTGTATCAAAGTTAACACTCAAGGAATAAATATACACAGGTACAGTAATTACAATAAAAATTCCTTGCTATTTCTTTATATATATCACAATGTAAAACCAAAGGCCTACCTCTGCCAAAAATATGAAAAAAAGAGAAAAGATCATACACTGTTTCATTTCAATATTTGGCATAACAATGTATTTGCACAGGCATAATAATAGATTATGAGATCAATTTAGCAGAGTAAAAAAAGGAAAAAACTAGCATACAATCTATTAAATTCCAAAAAGATATCAACATAGTTAAATGGAAGAAAGAAAGGAATGTTTCTGGAATAAAAAGATGAAATGTGTGTGTGTGTGTGTGTGTGTGTATAAACTTAACCTATATTTCATGCTACATGCAAATAATTCATTTAATATATTCAAAAAATTAAATGTAAATCCTTAAATTATAAGCCTTGTTTCTTAAACTGTAGATTAGCTGTATGACTTTGGGCTTACCTTGGAGAGAGCAAAAATGTTCATAAACAGGATGGAGAAAACAGTAATAAAAAAATTAAATACATTCATCAAAAGTAAGGTATTTTACTCACCTTGTTTACAATATAAACATATAAACACAGACTAGAAAATGTACAGTAACTGTAACTTACAAAGAGCATCATTGAATAATATATAAAAGATCTCTATAACTGAATAATAAAAAGAAAACACAAATAAAATGGATACTTCAGCAATGTGTACACACAAACAATAATCTCATTTGCAATATTTGCCCTTCAATAGTCATCAAGGAAATGAAAATTGAAGCATAACATGCTCATACATCATACATGCAACTACAGTGAGCAGAATTAGGACTAATCACAAATGAGGGCAAGTGTCTGTAGTAACTAAGCCTCTATGTTTCTGAAGGAAATGTAAAGCTGCCTGACCACTTTGGAAGTTGATCTAGGGGAAAAGGATTGCATGAGGAAGCTCTGTGCTTGGCCTTGGTGTGTGATCAACCTAAGCAATGATGTAATCCTTCTGAAGACCAATTTGTCCTGTCTGGTAAAGCAGAATATACCAACACTAATAATGTCACAGAAGTTTGATAAAGATGTATACAAATATTATATGTAAAGAAACATAAGCAGAAACATTTCTTGTAGTAGTTGTTGTAATTATTTTAGTAGATTAAAAAAAACATTTCCATGAATACAAGAATATCATATTTTTCTTGTAAAGAGAAAAAAACTAACAGAACAACAATGAAGACAAAACAATGCAAAAACAACAAAAATGATACATGACCTCAAAACAAATTGATAGGAATTAACAGTGGTTGCTGCATTATATACTGTTCTCTTCAACAAAGTTGCTCAGTCCAGCAGATGTAAGAATACAAGATCAAACAATCAAAGACAATAACAAGTAATAAAAGACACTGGAAATGATGAGCAATGCAGTATAAGAACCATTGTTGAATTCCTACCATCAAGAGTAATATTTTTATTAACAAGGCTACTGATAAAAATTTTAAAATCTAAATATGTTAATTACTCTGCAAAATGCTTAAAATAAATAGCTAAACATCATTTAAGAAGGTATTGGGAAAGTCAGATTTCCTCTTCTGGTTTTCCAGAAGGCATAACCTTATGGCAGCTTACTTTGCAGCTATCCTCATTGGCTTTGTCCATTGAAATTCCTCCATTCTGCTAATAGAAATAAGCAAAATTTCTCATCAAGGAAACAAATGAAAAAGTAATCCAGTAGCTCACTTCAAATGTCCTCTATTTCTTCTGCCATGTCTCCTAGTCTTGTCTAATTTTAAGAGTACTGTTTTACAAGTAGATCTGAAGTAGGGCTATTGAACTCATTAATCAACTTTATATTTGATAGTAGTGACCTAGAAGGTTTTAAACACTGTCACAAGCAGCAGCAAAGTCTAAATATTCCTCTGAGCCTGGAAGCACAGGAGCGCACAGGTATTCCATCACCAAAGAGCTTCCTATGCTGAGTTTGAGATGTGGGATGCAAACTCAACCACCCTCTTGCTACTTTACTATGCACATTTCACCCTAGTTCTTGATCTCCTAATAAATATGAATAAGCATATTGTTACTTGAAAAATAAAATGGTCACACACACACTAAATTCTTATGTCCTCTTTTTGAAATTCATAACAAGAGACATGAAAATATTCAAGACGTAGATAAGAAATGAGTACACTTAGTATAGTTAATTTAATTAAATGGAGAACCAAGAAACCCCTAAGTCACAATGGACATTACTTCTGTCGAGTCACCCTCTTCCCAGGACACACTAGCAAGAGTGAGGAATGCCCCATACTAATTTTGGGCTCAGAGTACAGGATGTATCCAGTAGCATTTCTCTTAGATTTTTGACTGTAAGACCAAGGAACGCAGCTTTCAGTGTCAGCTGAGAGGTAACACTAGGTGTGGGTCTGGAGCTCCAACTTGTTATGCCTCTACACCAGTTTGCAGAGGAAGAAATCCAATGTTTCTCAAACAGTGGAGAATAAGAAATTGAATGAGAGTATCTTGGAGATTTCCAGGCCCTCCTCCCAGTTGCCTCTCAGGAACAGTGACAAGCAGGATTATCTTGCGGCTTTGAAAGATGAGTCAGAAAAAACAGTGAATCTAAACATTGTCCCTCTTTGCTTCTGTGTCTGTCACTTGCAACTCTAAGAACACTAATTAGCATAATAAATTGTCAATCATTTTAATTGCAAAACAAGAAGCCATCGATACAAAGAAACTTTACAATGAAAGCCAAGATTGTAGAAACAAAATGGATTGTCTTTGCTTGTCATGTCTCATGAATGTCAATTTCAGAAAAAGTTTTCATTTTACTAGTCATATATTTGAAATTACCTGAGTAACACATTTTGTTCTATGTGGAATTTTTTCCAATATTGCTATATTGCATAGTATAGCAACCCCAAATAAGTATCAAAAGTGTTTATTAGAGCATACAACCCTGAGAAAATCTCAGATCATTCATTTCTTTTTAATTTCAGATTTCCCTTTGCTGTTCAACATGACTCCCAAAATATCTTCTATCCAGAATCATTCTTTCTAGCATTTCTCAAGAGATACATTGGATATAGAATTTGAAATCAACTCCAATTTTTGGGGGGATGGTCTAGGGATTTATGTAGGAAGAGCACTAAAATTCTTCTTTATTTTGGTAAATGTTCAGTGTTTGGAAGATATTTAGAAGTTTTCACATTGCTTCCTTTTTACTAAGTAAAATTTTCTGTTGATTTGGAAGGAATTTATTTAAATATATAAAATTATATATTTCAGTCTCTCAATTGTATTTACAATGAAGAACATATATGCAACATAAACATAAATCCATTGTACTAGTATGCACGGTACCTATTAGAAAAAATAAAAAAATAAAAATTTTAAAATTTTAAATTGAAAAAAAGAAAAAGAAAAAAAGAAAAAAGGAAAATTGGTATTAACCTCTATGTTCTGTTCTTTATGGCCCATTATACCATATTTTGCGATATGCCCTAGGATCTCCGTTTTCTGACATAGCTACCTATGATTCTCATATTTGTGACTGTCTATAGAAGAGAACAGAGGATTTTTCCACATTATGGACAAGAATGGTGAATCAGCTCAAATCATAAATAGTCGCTAAATATTGCATGCCTATGGAAAAGGACAAGTGGAGAGAATATACTTCTGACTGAAAGTCACTAATAGGACTAAAAAATAAAAACCTTTTAAAAATGTTCTGTAGGCAGGTATCAAAGAATGAATAAGATAGGGAGTAATTTTTCAACCTGTATCTGAGGAGACACAAGGGTAGACCAAGCTTGTCTTTTCTGAAGTGACTGGCTGAGTCTCTGAGAGAGAGGTTTGAAGCACAAGGGAAAAGAATTAGTGTCCAGGGCATACCAAGTGCAGTAAGTATTCATGAACACTTCTCGGCAGAACGCAGAAAGGGGGTGCCCACAGAGTAAGGTTAACGTGGAAATAGAGCACCTGATGAAATAAGTACGTAATGGGCAGGCAATCAGACAAGGCAGCTCCAGGGGCTGGGGATTTGGCTCAGGGGCACAGTGCCTGCCTGGCAAGTGCAAGGTCGTGGGTTCGATTCTCGGTACCAGAAAAAAAACAACAAAAAAAGACAAGGCAGCTCCAGAACCCTGGGTTCCTGCAGTGCAAACTGAAAGCTGACTATAAATCTTTGTACTGTTAAAAATTTAAACTTAAGCTTAACCAGCCAAAGACTGCCAAATAACCTCTAACTAGATACTTTGCACCAGAATGCTATAAATGATGAATTTGAATAATCAGTTTGAGGTCAGTAGTCTAAGATAACTCCAACACCTTGAGTTCCCATGTAAGCAAACTAAAACTCCATTCAATATAATCAGTGCAAAACAAACCCCAACAAAGAAAATGTTAAGCTTAAGCAATCACAAACATGCAGCTACTCACTTTAGTCATATCACTAGTGACTTTTCATGGGACTACCCTCAAAGCAGGCAAATCCAAGCTGTAACCAATCAAGTAATGTTTTTAACTTCGTTTGTGCTCAGCCTATAAAATCTGCTTCTTCATAATGCTAAAGCTGAGTCTCTGAACATTTTTTTTCTCTTTAACAATTTTTTTTTATTTCCTATGCCCTGCTTTGAGTATACCTTATAAAAGCTTTTTTATTGTGTACCTTCAGCAGAGATCTCAACTGATTATGTGACAACTCCCAAGTTCAGAACTGTCAAATTTATGGTTTGCTGTCTGCACAAATAAATTCTTGAAAATTTTAATAGGCCAAAATTTATCTCTTAAGAAGTCTATGCATGGCCAGGGATATAGCTCAGTGGTAAAGTGCCTGCCTGGCAAGTGCAAGGTCCTAAGTTTGATTCCCCATACACCCTCCCCACCAAAAAAACAAAAACAAAAAGTAAGTCTATGCAAAGAACTGAAGGTAAGCATTGAATCATTTTAATTCCAGAAGGAAATTAACATTTTGGAGAATTTATGTCCCCTCTGGACCATTCAGAAGAAAATCCATCTTACATTTAAAATTGCTTCTAATTTACTAAGCAGGTCTGGGAAGATAAAAAGAAATAATAATGGAAATCAGGAGAGAAGATAATATGAATAAAACTCAGGTGTACAAGTCAGGGCTTAGCTAGGAAAACTGAACCAGATAAGATTATATGTATTTGTGGGGGCTCCATAAGCAGTCATTATAAAGGTATTGTCTTTTGTATGATTCCAAAGCTTAAAGTTCATAGATCTGACTGTTGAGACAAGAAGTTAACCATAGATGAAAAAAGAACAAAATAATCTGGAACTTACAGATAGGATTTAATGAATCATGTGAAAAATATTTTTAATCAACTTGATCAAATAAGGTTAATCAGCATATTTCTTGTCTCAAATATTTACCATGTCTTTGTGGTGAGAATATTAACTCTTTTGGTTATTTTGGAATACAAAATAAATTATTGCAAGCTACAATCAAAATAACCAAAGGGGTTAATGTTCTCACTAAAAAGATACGATAAATATCTGAACCAAGAAAGATGCTAATTAACCTGATTTGATCATTGCACCTTACATATATGTATCAAAATATCACATTGTATTCCACAAATATATAAAATCGTGTCATTTAAAAAAATTTTAAAATTGTGTTATACAACTAAAGCAATAGCTGGAGAGAAATTTATAACTAAAATTTAGTGGGATATAAAAAAGTCCAAAATGAATGGTTTAACAATCCATGTTAAGAGACTATGAAAAGAGAAACAAAATAAGCCCACAGGAAGGAGAAGTAAAAGAAGCAAATATAAAAATATTAAAACAATACAGTGAATCAAAGCATAATGTGTTTAAGTACTAAAAGTTTTATTAAAATCTAACTAGAAATATTAAGAAAAAAGAAATAAAATTAATTTTCAGTGACAGATAAAAAAGAATCACCACTACAGATTAAGCAAAACATGGTAAGAGAAAGTTATGACAATTTTACACCAATAAATTTGACATTAAAGTGAAATGAGCAATAAATAAGCCTTCTAAAACCTATTGAAGAAAAAAATAGATGTCATAAAATGATACTAGGACAACTACATGTCTACCAGCCCAAAAAAAAAAAAAAAAAAAAATAGACTCCTACCTCACACATTTACAAAAATTAAGTGTAGATGAATCACAGACCTAAAAGTAGAATCTAAAGCTATCAGAATTTTTACAAGAAAACACAGGAGTAGATCTTTGTTAACCCGTGTTAGAGCATTTTATTTAAATAAAACACCAAAAGCGCAAAAATAAGATAATTAACTTAGATTTCATCAAATTTTGAAAATTTTGTCCTTTAAAAGACACCAAGAAGAAAACGTAAAGACAGTGCCAACAACCAAAAATAACATGAAATCCTGTATTTAGTAAAGGATTTATGTAAAGAATATATAGAGTACGATTACAACTCAATAATTTTATAAACAACCCTATTTTAAATGTTCATAGTATTTCAATAGGTGTTTTGACCAAAGAATATTTGAATGGCTCATCTGTACATGAAAAGTTGCTTAATAATAAGCTTTTACTTATATTGGTAGAAATGCAAACCAGTGACTTACAACCTAGTAACCATAAGGGTGTGTGTGATTAAAAAAAAAAGGCAATAACAATAGTTGCTGAAGAAAGCAGGGCCCTGGAATGCAAAATAGTGTGATTCCTTTGGAAAATAGTAGAGGAGCTCCATACAAGATCAAACATAAAATTACTACATCACCCAGCAATATTTTGCCCAAAGAAAGGAACTGTGTCTCATGAAAATTTGCACGAGTATGGCATTATGGTGGCATATGGGGCACAGCACTCACAGATAATCGAAGTCAGTTAACAGCATGTGGCTACGTGAGGTGGTAGAGACACCAATCCCTGGAATACAACCTAAACTGCACAGCAAACAGGCAAACTACAGAGAAAGAAAGCAGAAGAAACATTCATCTGCACTGCTAGAGGAGCTGCACAGCTTCCCTGCAAGCACAGAGTTGGAAATCTGTATAATAATGGTAAGTGCTTCCCTGTTCCTGGCTTGGCTACCAGCTCAGGTCTGGAAACCAAGCCAGTCCATAGAACGCGCAAAAATTTTCAGGGAAGGGGTAAGGGCAGCTGCATTTTGGCTTCACAAAGCCCATCCTCCAGAGTGCCAGCCAAGTCATGCAGTTCCCTCAGCAAACACAGTCTGGAGTCTGAGGAAACACTTCCCTGTCCCTGGGCTCCATTTCTAGAGCAGCTTCTGAGTTCAAAACATTTTCAGGGATCGGAACGAGGAATAGAAGCAGCTAGTCAGGCAGCAGAACACTGTGAAATCATATATCTGATAACCTGAAACAGAATTTTTAAGCAAAATTTTCCACAAAGATCAGGCCTTTATGGATTCTCTGATGAATTACGCCCGTCATTTAAGGGAGAAATAATGCCAATTTAAATTCTTTCCAAAATTAGAGATGGGAAATGTGGAAACTTATCTTCCCAGTGTTTTTTAGTGAAAGATTCCAGTATCCTGAGCAATGAAAATTGACAAGCTGTAAAAGTTAAGCTTAATTATCCACTTGATTAGTTTGGGAGCTGCCTAGCTAATTGGTGAAGCACACTCTGTCTGGATGGGTCGTGGAGGCAGGACCTTGGGAATTATATGTAGTCCTTGATTCCTTCCTCTTTGCACTGTTCTCCCACCCCACTTTCCAGCTGCAATGAATTAAGCAGCTTTCTTCTATCATGTTCTTCTGTCATGAACTTTGGAAACAACCAACCTTAATCACACATATATACATATACACATATGCACACACGTATGCATATACATATATACATATGTATGTATACATGTAGCACATCAGCAGTAGGAAACAAGTGAAAAAATAGGTGAAAGATTTCACCATACTTTCTTCACCTTTAAAAATTATTTAGGGAAAATGGAAAATAAAGGCCCCATACTGACAGAGATTATTTCTAAAACATATAAGTTGGAAGATGACCAAACCTCCAGTTAAATTATTGACAAATATATGAGTATTTTTAAAACAAAGATAAAATATGACAAATCAGCACATGCAAAGATTTTTACCATTAGTGCCCAGAGAAATACAAATTGTAATCACAGTAAGATACCGTACCACTGTACAATTAGTGCGGTTAAAATAACAAAGACGGACAAAGTTAAAATACAATAAGGATACAGAGCAACAAAACCTGTCATCCATCTATGCTGAGAGTATAAATGCGTACAACCATGTTGGAAAATATTTTTGGCAGTTTGTTATAAAGGTAAACATACACTGACTATACAACCAGTTCATGCATCTCCTAAGTAGTTCCCTGAAGTGAAGGAGTATGTGGACATACAAAGACTTGTACATGGCTGCTTGTAGAAACTTTAATCATAATAGTCAAAAATGAAATAATGCAAATTCCCAACCACAACTAAATGGATAAACAAAAGATAGCTTACCCGTGCCGTAGACTCCCACACTGCCATAGGGATGAGTGAATTACTGTACACAAATGTAATGGGCGACTATACAAACAATATTTGAGCAAAAGAAACTAGGCAGAAAATATCACATGATGTATGATTCTATTTATGTAAAACTCTAGAGAAAGTAATTCTATTCTATCCTTGTAGAAAGACTTCAGTGATTGGATACAGGCATGGGCAATGGGGATAGAGTATAAAGAAGCAGAAAGGGAGCTTACAGGGTTGTGAAAATGTCACATATTTTGAAACTGTGATATTACATGTGTTTATATGTTTGTCAATACTTGTCAAGCTGTTCTCTAAATATGTCAATACACAAACTTAATTCATTCCTGATTCTGGTCACAATCTGAATTGATCACATACAGAATCAAATTTTCTCATAAGGTTCGATGTAAATAAGATTAATCCATTGTAAACCATATGTACTTTTTAACCACAAAAATATGAAAAAAATACAGTATGAAGAGAGAAAACACTATGGTCGCTTGAGGCAGCTTCAATCGTGGAAGACAAGAAGGTAGGAAGGAAGTTATTGTTTGGCATTCTTCTCCACAAACCCAGCAGAGAGAGATCCTTCAATGATTTCCTCTCTTTGTCTCTTAGCTGCAGGGTCAATGCTGTCCAATAATCTGTCTAATGTCACTTGTTTTATTCTGTGCTGCATAACTCTCTGGAATTGAGACGCCATGTGGTTGATTAACAAATGGTCAACTTGTGACATCCAGAGGAACTGAATCAGCACAGTTCTGATGTGGAAGGCCCACCTGAGGATTGTTGCCAACAGCATAAAAAAATAACTGGAGGGGAAGATGGTGCGCTGTTGATCTTCCTGGAGAAGCTTATCAGGCTGATTTTCCTGATATGAACTCAGCCGTTATCATTGGAGAACACAGGTTCTCGCTGTCACTGAGGATGGCTGTGGTTCTTTTCAGGGAAGCTCTGGTCCTTACCTTGAGCATCACTTCCTGGCTCCAGTGCAGGTCCCTTGGCCTGCTGGCACAGATCCTTCATCCCTCTGGTGCAGATTTTCTAGCTTCCACCACTGATCTTTGGACCTTCCCAGTGAAGATTCTTGAAACAGAACTGCATGAGACATTGTTTTGGGCTCTAAGCTTCCAGGACATTGCCATGAGCTCTAGGTCTTCAGCTGGACTCATGCAGGACATTGCCATGGGATCCAGGCCCTCAGCTGGATTCTTTGGGTCTCTAGTGCAAGGACAGATCTCCTGTACTCTTCTGCATTTGACTTTTTGAGTGACTATGATAAAATAGTCATAGTCATATAAAATAGCCATAGTCATAGTATTATAGAATATAATTCTATGAATTATGTGTCTTTTATTAATTCTATTCCCTTAAAAACCCTGGATACAACAGACTGTGTTTTCCTTCATCAAAGTCAACTCTCTGTTCATTACAGTTTTGTTGCAGTGGTGCTTCTCAAAGAAATTCTGGTGCTCATTACATTTTTCCGCAATGGATTTTAGAACATTACTGCTAACCTTCTCCTTGTCTTCCTTCTCCACAGTGGAATGCTTCTCCATAAGCACCTGCTGCTGCTCACTCTAGAGTTCACCAAGTTCTTGCATCATCAGCTCCTCCTTACATTCCTCATGAAGCTCCTATGTGTCTGCACCATCGATGTCCAGACCCACAGTTTTGCTCAAGAACACAATCTCCTCCACTACCTGTGCATCAGAACCTTCAACATCATGTTAAGTGACTCATTCTGGCCACAGGTTCCTCCAGGCTGAGTTTAAGGTCTGGTACATGACATCTTCCCAGGTTTTATCAGCGAGGTTGGTGGAGTGAAGGACGTGGAAATGTTTGCTCTAGAACTCTTTCAGGATCGAGGATGTCTCTTCAGTGACATTAAAACACTAGTGAAGAGTGCCTTTGTACGCAGCTTCTTGAAGTTGCAGATCACTTGCTGGTCCAATGACTGCAGTGGAGGTGTGTTGAGGGGAGGAACTTAACTCTCCAAGGCTGGAAGGTGTGCCGGGGCACTGTCCATCAGAATAAGGCAACAGGCAGTTGGTTGTCAGAAAGACATTTCTTAGGAGTGGGTGCAAACACCTCATGCAGCCATTCCATTAACAATTGCCTTGTGATCCAAGCTTTTGTATTGGCCCTTTTCATGGCAGGTAGTCTGGCCTCATTCACATTCTGTCCCTTGAATGCATGAGAAGTCTGGGAATAGTGCACAGGTAGTGGCTTACTATTCAGACTGGGGCTTGTGTTCACACAAAGCAAAAGTATCAATCAGTCCTTCATGGGCTAGTGCCCCAGGAGTGACTTTTCCTCCTGCATATTGCAGGTTCTTTTGAGCATCTCCTTCCAGAGAGCCCTGTTTTATCAAAGTTGAACAATGGTTGACCGACATATCCTTCAACCTTCGTGAATTCTACAAATTCTTGTAGGCTTCTACAGCAGCCTTGTCCTAACTGGAAGCCTCACCATGCCTTGAAAACAACAGATGCTATTTCTCTTGAAGAATTTATTAGTGGGGTGTAGTGGTGCACTTCTGTAATCCCAGCAATTGGGAGGCTGAGGTAGGAGGATCGTTGTGAGTTCGAGACCAGCCTGGGCTACACACTGAGCTCAAGACTAGTCTGAACTGCATAGCAAAACCCTGTCCCAAAAAAAAAAAAAAATTTAAAAATTTAAAAGTTTAAACAAAGAATTTCTCAAACCCAGTCTCTACTGGCTTTAAATTCATCACTTCTCGCACTTGAGGAGGGGTTTTCTTGCGGTAAATCTCTATGCAGTAAATCTCTGTGCAGTAAATCTCTGGCTGTTTCTCTTTCACCCATCCTAACAAAAGTTTTTCTACTCTTCCAGCACTGTCCTCTGCTTGGTCAACATCTTTTACTCCTTTTGCCACATCAGCTCCTTTAATGCATCTTCATTCTTCAACATATAGTCAAGGTTGTCGACTTCACCGTGTTGTACTCTGAGACCAGATCAGTCACATGAACATCACGCTCATGCATTCCTGCAATTTCCTTCTTCAATGCAATGGTTATTTCCTTCAAAACCTTCTTACCATGCCTGCTCTGCACATTATCGGCACTTTACAACTGCTCTGTACTTTCTTTTTGTGACCATGCTTCTCTGCACTGTCTCTGGAGCTATGCTGTAGTGAGTAATACTGTGCACTCCTGGATGAGCTAAAAAGCACACAAAAAAGTTTCAGGGAAAGTGTGCACGGGTCTGTTTGTGAACACAATCTCAACTAGAGGAAGCCACAACTCTGTGTCAGAGGAAGGAAGATGGCTGCAATCATGTTCATCAGTGATGTGGAGTTTGTGTGTGGAAAGAGAACGTGGCTGAATGCTTCTGTCCATAAACCAAATTGTGTGAGAGCAGAAGTGTTCCTAAGCTGAGATATGACTGTATGTTTGCTTTCTGTTGCATGCAAGTTACTGCTCAATACATATTTTATAAAGTTGGAGCAAATAGATGACCTCACTTAAAATAGCATGTAAATTTATTCATTCAGTATGTTACACTATATGATATCTATATATACCATATATATATATGCTACATATATAACAAGCAATAGCAGTGTATCACAACAGTTATATATGTAAAACAATCATAACAACTGAGCCATGTTATTTTGGTTTGTTATTTTGGTAATTTTAATAATTACCATCATCTATAAGTATAGTATTATTGAACAATCCAGATAAAAATATGTGTAAACAAAATGATATACTAGCCTAAATTAAATATTAAAAGCCAGTTTTGGTCCATTTAGTATGTTAATGGCTCTTGGTTATCAGAGTGAGGTAAAGACCTCATATTCCTATTTTTTGTTGAGTTTTTAAACATGAATAAGTGTTGGACTTTATCAAAAGCTTTTTATCTGGTAATCTGAACAACTAATTTGAAGACAATAATATGCAATATAGCAACCATTGGTCAATTCCTACCACCTTTTTTAGTGAAGCTCTGTATCATTTCTACTTTTCTTATTTTTTTTTATTCTCTTTAATGATTTGATCAATCTTACATTCTTACATCTGGTAATCTGAGCAACTTCATTGAAGATAACAATATGTAATATAACAAACACTGCTAATTCCTATCATTTTGTTTTGAAGCCCTGTATCATTTTTATTGTTTCTGCTTTGTTTTGTTTTTGTCTATGTTGTCATTATTATGTTAATGTTTTTAGTCTCTTTAAAACAAAAAAAAAAAAGCCAGGCCTCCACTCTCTTTCACCATTTGGGTACTCACGAAGTCTTGATATCACATTAGCAAGGACATCATTTTTCATACTTAACCTAATCTTTAGCATAGGGATCCAATAAATTAGGCTTTTAATCAGTAACAATCCATTAAATCATTTATGTTTGGGGCCTTTTGTTTTTGCTTATTGCCTTCACTCTATTACAGATCCTTCTCTAAATCTCTTACTCCTCTCCTCAACCAACGCTCTGTTCTCATTTACCTCATCCCAGACATTCTCAAATATCTGTCAGTTTTATAGCAGTAATAAGACAGTCCCTTAGAAACAAAGAAAGCAATTGATATTCTTAGCTATCATTTTTGCTACTCAGATTCTACTGCATTGTGTCAGAATGTTCTGAAGATAAATGCAAATTAATTTTTTCGTTGCTTCACAATTTAGAACTCTCAGTCTGATGCAATCAAATAAGCTCCATGGAGACACGGTGTTACTTATCCAAGCTCATTTTCTTCCTACAAAATAGCTCCATAAATACTACAAGCAACCACTCACTTCTCATATTTCAATATCTGGTGGAAAAACTATCTTATTAGTGAAAATGTGCAAATTTTACAAAATGGAATGAAAAAATAATAAAATGATTTTCAGTGGATCAATTTAATCTCAAACTACTTAGGACACAATCTATTTCAATGACTTCAGGCAATAGATAAAGGCGCACCTGGTGCTGTCTCCAGGCCAATTCACTCTAGTTAGCAGATGTGAATTAATGTTTGCTACCACTGACTTCCCGCATGGGAGCTCTTCCTTTACTGGTTTTCAGCATCCCGCCAAAATGAGTGAAACTTACTATTTCTACGAAGGGAATGAGCTTTTCTTTCTACATGGCCACTTGCTCATCTGGCTCATCATCGCAGTAGCGGCTACTCCCTAAAACACTTTGCGCTTGTCAAAACCATTGGAATTTCAATTTTTTATTTTATTTCTGAAAAAGCCACAAAAATTGCATGTAGTGGTCCTGACCAATTGGTGATATAAGCTGTGTAATAGTGCTGGACAATTTTCTGGGCTTTTTTCCTTTAGTTTTTATGTCAGTGAAAATTAATTCATTGCATATTGACATGAAATAACCATCTAATTTCACTGAATGTTGAGTTACCTTTGAGAATAAGGCATTTTATTTTAAATTCATTATTTATTATTGTGAGAGAATAAATGATGGACATATATTCAAACCTTTTTCTTCTAAGCCAATGAAGGTGAGCCAGCATGTATTCAGATGCAATAGAAAACTACCCAACTGTAAATGGGAGCTATCATCCTTATTTCCATCAAGTGAGACTATGGAAGCATGAGAATTTTTGCTTCATTACAGAGAAGAAATCTTCAGCCTTCCATAATCCTAGTTATGTATTCATAAACTAATGCTAGATTAGAAGTAAAATGGTCCAATTAATTTCAAAATTGTGATCTCTTAAAAATTTTTGACTAGAACTCACACACACTATATTGATGTTAAATATGACCTTTTCTCACAGATATTTCACTGAAAGAAAAGTATGGCTTCATGCCATAAGCAAGAAAGACACAAGACACAAAACTGACACCTCACAAATGGTGTTAAATCATTTTTTGTAGATCAGTTTTATATTTATTATGAGGAAATGTCTTGCTTTAAAAAACAAAGCTTTATAGTGATAAATAAAATGAAATGAAAACTTTAGTAATTCAGTCCAATGTGGTGTATGACAATCAATATAGAATTAACATTTGACAGTTGCAAAGTGATTTTGTTTAGATCTTTCACACATATAAAATCAATGCTTTTCATTCATAAATTTATTTTGCAGACATTATCAATTATTTTCTGTGTTCAGCATGCTGTGCTGGTTACAGCAGAGGGTAAAATTATGAACCAGTGACAGTCTCGGTGCTCTTTTCCTTCCTACTTGTGGTACTTCATGTTAGCTTAAATCAGATGCAGAAGATTCAATATCTCATGGTTTCCTTTATATGAAAAACCAAAGTGTAAATAATTTAAAGAGCATGATAAATGATAGGAAATGTGGAGGTAGATGTTTTGTAGATTGGAAGGGAGGGAGGGGTGGAGGGAGAGGTGATGGAGGCGGGGAGAGAAAGCCAAAAAGACGAACATGCAGTATGTACATGCACCAACTTCTCACTATGAATGTATTCACTGTGTATGACAGACATGTACTGATAGAAAAATCTAGAAAATTAAATTCTCATGAGTATTTTGGATTCGAGGACTTAATTGTCCAATTTTCCCCATCACTGCATTCTAATTTCCATAGAGCTCACTGTGTTTCACTTCTCAAGGACTCCGGCCTGGGATGGAATCTCAAACAAACCATCTTATATTTAGACTCCATGAATACGTGGCATGGGAGAAGAGGTTTATACCACAGGGAATCGAGCAACTTAACTATTAGTCACCTTTGCTCGTAAACACCTTTGGGCAAATCTCTTGTCATTCACCTCTGCTTCTCTTACCACACAGGCTTCTCTCTTCACTGCTGTCACTCATTAGCAGTTCTGACAAACCGGTCCCAAATTCTCATTTGTTTCTTGTCCAGTGTCCATTAGATATTTTCTTTCAAGCCAGTCTTGGGCATCAGAGTCCTATTTCCACAATTTAAAGCTTTTCTAAGTATTTTTTAAACAGTGATTGCTAATTCTCTAAGACCTGTGTTTACAAATATGTTTTCTCTTACATCACCGAAGAAAAATGAAAGAGACTTGGTTCATTGTATAAAGCAGCCTCCTTCTAATTTTATATTTCTGAAAGCCAACTGCAAATATATCAGTACAATAAGTCCTTTGTATTTTTTCCTCTGAAAGGAGAAAAATTCTGCGTGTATTTAATCCTTGTGGGCCCTTGATTTTTCAAGATCTTTTGATGAGGAAGAATAACTAAAATCACATTTCATCAGTGCTCTCTCATCCATCTCAAAACATGTCATGGGAATTAATATTAGATGAAGCACGCAGCATCGCTGTAACTGTTAGAGGATAAGGAACTCATGAAACAAAAGAGAAACAGAGGAGTGGCTACACTATTATCAAAAACTACAACAGAGAATGAAGCTTTCATTGATTTCACACTTTGATTCTCATGCTTGTCAATTTTACCTTTGAAGAAACAGCACCATAAACAGTACTGACAACGGGGATTAGGGTACTGCGCAACAAACACCAAAAGCATGAGGCACTGGCCATAGAAAATGAGCATGCAAAGGCTGGACAAAGTGCATGGGCAGCACTAGCGGATGGTGGGAGACCTGCAAGGAGATTATTATCAGCAGCAGAGATGCTGTTAGAGCACAGAAGCTAGTGTTGCAAAGTATGCCTTTTTAGTATACTGATAACTTAAAAATTACAAACCTTAAAAAGTAGCAAATGCAAACTCTGAGGTTGACTTATCTTGAGAAATTCCTTAGTGCAAAGTGTCATAGACTCCCTCTGTGACAGTTAATGCTAATATGTCAGCTTCACTGGATTAAGAAACACCTAGCAGATTAGTGAAGAATACTCCTAGTTGTATCTGGGTGGATCATGAAGCCATGACCTTAGATCTATATATGTTCCCTCTCTGGTTCCTCTCTGGCTCTACCCCCATGCTCTGGTTCCCAGCTGCCATAAACTGATAAGATTTGCTCTACCACACCCTCTGGCCATGGTGTTCCTGCCTAGAAGCCAACCAATCATGAATGAGCCCCTTGAACCTCTCAGTCAAATTAAATCTCCTCTAAGCTGTGGGTGTCAGGTACTTTGTTCCAGCAATGACAGTAATGTGAAAGCTGACTGATGCACCCTCGCTGACAGCAGATTAGACAGAGAAGGTTAACTCACAGGAAAAGAAATGAAAAAGGTTGACATCTTCTTCAGAGATTTTACCTCAGAAATCATCTATTTTTCCTACAGTTTTTACTTGAGGGATTTTATTTGTATATAAAGAAAGCCTTTGTGCATCATGTACTTCCTTTGGTCACTATCTCAAGTTGTATACCTCCTGAAGGTCTTAGAATATATATAATATCTAAGGTCGCATCTCCATGCTCCACCTAGACACTAGAGGAGTGTTCTTTACCACTCTTCTAGTTGCTTCTTAATCAAATAAAGTGGACATAGGAGGATTAACAGTCACAGAGGGGTCCTCAACAACTGCGTCTGTACTTGTGCTATCTCCCTTTGGAAACCCAAGTCCTACTATCTTCTTTAACTCAAAATGTTACAGGAACATAATCATTATGTACTGCAAATATGGACCAATAAAAATAATCTTTTGAAAATTATCTTAATCTTCAGCTGGCTGGCCTTTGAATTTTATATTTTGCACAGCTCTTGTGCAGTTGCACATTATTAAACTTGTATGCCTTTTCACCTGTTAACCTACTTGTTTATTTTGTAGATTCAAATAACAAGCCTCTAAAGGGGAAAAAGGAGATGTTTTCAGCCCTACTGTAATAACACTTTGAAGAAGGGAAACAACTAAAAGGACTATCATTCGTGGTAACTTGACAGACACCAAGTCAACTGTAAAACTAAGGTGATCTCTAGGTATAGTGTTGAAAGTGACAGCTGACTTTCTTTACATGGATGCACAGATGGTCATTTATTGAAGAGGATCCTACTTTCATTTTTTTTTTTTAGTTTATAATAGTGTGAAATGGATAGGCACTCCTGAGAAACACTGCTTTGTTGTTTGAATTTTCATCTTTTTCATGTTAGCATTATGTGGTAAATACCCTTTTGCAATGCTGAGCAGTGTATCCAGCCACAATTCCCAGGCAGCCATGTGCTAATAAAGGCAAACAACCAATACTCTCCCATGTACTGTGTTGCCAAATCAGGATGTTTGGTAGCTGAAGTTCTGAAGTGCATCTGCCAATTATATTTTCAACTTCCAATGAGTTTATTGGGACATAACACCATTGAAAGTCAAGAAATATTGAAGAGAGTGTGTTGGAAAAGTCAATTACTCATAGAAAATTCAGTTTGTCATTAGAATAGCCAAGGACTAGTTATGGTAGAAAATAAATATGCTTCTCATTTCTGGTCTCTACGGAAGGAAAAACACTTGTAAGTAAGCAATGACCTTAGAATAAAGCTCAATCCAAGCTTTTCACTATAAATCTGTTTTGAAATTTCTATAAGGTTAATAGTGGTAACTGAGAGTTCTCTAAAAATAATAAATGCATTATACCATAATATCTTTTTATGCCACCCAAGCAAAATGTCTTTAAAAATTATATATGTGTCTGCAGGTCATAGCATATAGCTCAATTAGATTCACAAGAGTCCTAAAAGCTTTTTTTTATGAAATTAATTTGTATCAGTACATTTGCAGTACATAACAATCATACTCTTTGTGGGGAGTTGGTACATGTGCACAGCACATCTTTTCACCCCCACTTCCTCCCCTCCCACTCCATCTTCTGACTTCCCTCCCATTTGCAAGCAATCTATCTCTCTATTTCTGATTATCTACACTTATTTTGTTCTTTATTCATATTATGTGTTTCTCATATACATGCAACCATGTGACATTTAAGCTTGTGTGTCTGATTTCATTAGGAATTTGTACCTGTACTACATAAGACTGTTCAAGTAGAAAGAGATTGGAGGACCCTCAGAGTGGTTTTAGTATATTTCCAATAATTCTTATTGCATATTTAAACACAATAAAAAAATGAGGGTGGAAACCACCCAGACTTTCTCTGTGTTCTGGACTTTTCCCTCTGGGAAATGTAACCACCATTTCATGAAGACATTCAAGTAGCCCGGGAAAATTGGAAGAGATGTCATTTCTTAGATGATCCCTTATGATTGCACTTGAGATTTTTTCAGTTTGCTTCCTATTTGCTTCCCACTTGTCACTGCAGCAATGAACTGGGTTCCTCGCAATAGTCCTCTGAGTGAGCCATCTTAGCAGCAGATCCATTAGCATAGTCAAGACTTCCGGTGACTGTGGCTTCTACAGACGTCCTAATACCAGGAGGCATCCTCAGGAGAGACTCTGAAGGAAAAACACCCTCACATCCCAATCCTCAGAAACTCTGAGACAATAAATATTTGTTACTTAAATATTTGGTACCATCATTTTGTTGCAGAAGGTAATGAAATAGCCTCCAGTTTCAACAGATAGGAAGCAAATTGAGAAATCTTCTCAAGTGCAATCGTAAGGGGTCATCTACAAAAAATGCACAAAATATATAAACGTAGAACCAAGACTAACTAGAGTGGAGTAAAGAGCTATGGAGAACAATGATCAGTGAACTACTCCTAGGGAACAAGCGAGCAAGATAGCACGCTCTGCCTGGTTTAAAACTGTTGTCGAGCAGGAACTACTATCTATCTTTTATTTACCACTCTTTCTGCTATTATTTTTTTCCTCCCCTAGCATATTTCTTGTGGGTGTGTAGAGGGCACATCATTTCCTATGATTCATAAGACCACAGAAGTTGTATCCATGTGTCTTGCTTACGTTCCTCTCATTGCTGAGACAAAATACCCAATGCCCAAAATTAAGGAAGGAAAGGTTTATTCAGCTGACAGTTTGTAGATGTTTCAGTCTATAATCAACTAGCTCCAAGGCAGGGTGGCAGCGCACAGGGGCAACACTGCAAGGTGGCACAAGACAGCAAAAGCATCAAGAGCACAAGGGGGGAGCGAGCCTATTTTCCTCCCTTGTATTGTAAGCAGGCTGCCCCCAACCCCAGGCTGAGTGTAGCCCTCACATCATCTCTGAGTCCTCCTCTTGCACAGGCTCAGGATGTTTACAAGTGAGAACCCTGGCCCCCTGCTCACTTAACCTTCTAAACTTCACAAATTAACACAATGAACAACATCCGAGAGGAATAAAGACTTGTCCTTTTCACCCCAGGATGTAGAACTGCTGAGTCACTTAACCAAGCCTCTAGACTTCTCAAGTTGACACAACGTATCTACCATAACACCATGACTGGACTTACTTGTATGATGAGACTCCATACCTTGAACCTGACTACAACGGGATGAACATCTTTGCAGGGGCAAAACGCTAATACTTCAGATCACGAAAACGCTATTTTTCAAAACTTCCATTCAGGAATAAAGGCATTTGGCAAACTTTGCCTCCATTTCTGAACTCCACATTGGGTGACTAATAAGGCTAGGGCCATCTTTCCAGAAGGACTGCGAGCATGACCATCTTCCTCAGAAGAATCATAAAACAAATTATGTTGGTGAACTGAAGTACCACTGTATATTTATTACAAATGTAGAAGGAATGTAAATAACTTTCACTCAATCACGTATAGGGGTGAGTGAAAAGTGTACCCAAATTCACTGCTCTCCTTCCATCAAGCAATGGACCTAAATTCCCTACTGTATTTACAAGTTGATAGTCTTATACATACTCATCAGTTTACCCTTGTTTCACTTGTAACTGTAGTTAAGTAAATTCTTCAAATGTTGCATACATCAGTGCTACTCACTTCATGGTATGAAACCTGGTGCTGGTCTGCTGATTTCCTTGGCTAGCAATAAGGTTACTATAAAAGTAAATAATTATAAAAAATGAAAAAATTTGAGGTAAACAAAATAGTATCATTATTGTCATGGTAAAATTACTAATTATATAAAAGACAAACATCTTACATTTGAAAATATTCTTTTTATAAGTAGCTCATTTCTTCCTGAGATATAATTGTTATTAAAAAGAAAATTTCCTTGGAATATTTGAAATACAAAATACATTACTAAAGGCTCTATAGCATATCTAAAATTGATTCCTACTGTGAGTAAAGACATGGTTACAATCTGACATTTGAGTCATTTTAAACAATCTTAACACTTCCATACAAACAAGAAATACAGTATTTTTCAATGGTAGATATAAGCAAGCTAAAGACAAATAATTAGGTATTTGAAAGGACACAAATTCTAGAAATAAAGTACAGCATTCCAGAATTTAACAACCTTTACTAATGAAGTAGGTAAAGATATTGATATTGCACATTGTTTAAAAGTTATTACCAAACACTGTATAAACTTCAAAGGACATTTTAAATTTTACTTTCCATCTAAAAAAGATCTGTAAATGAGTAATTCACAGTTGCAGAATCTTCTTCCACCAAACCAATAACTATTTCACAGGCATATTGTCAGGACTACTGTACGGTGCTACCTCATTTCACAAATTTAATTCATTCCGTGATTCTGAGGAAGATGGCTGCATTCATGTTCCTGCCGAGAAGATGGCCTGGGGCTGTGCTTGTCACCCGATGTAGAATTTGGAAAGGGAGGCAAAATTTTGTCAGATGAAATCATTCACGAACAAAAGTGTTTATGAACTGAGATATTACTGTATCTACTGGTAGAAATTTAAAGATTAATTTTGAAAATACAGCACAATTTATACCATTTTGGAAAAAACTCAAAAGAATATTTTAACTTTCCTAAAATTTCTTTACAATCTCTCCTGTTCCAGCTCTTATATTTTAAAATAAAATATAGACACATTTATAGATACATAGCATTTCCAGTGATTACAGAAGACTCAATGCAAATCATATTAAAATAAAAATTAAGCAACTTTCCACACTAAAATTTCAAATATTAATATATAGGGTGCTATTTCATAGAGTGCATTTAAACATTTAATATACATAATTAATATTTACTTCATATTTTTTTTTAGTCATGAATGCAGAAAGCATTTTTATTTATTTATTTATTTATTTTTGTTTTTGTTTTTGTTTTTTCTCCTGTACCAGGAACCGAACTCACAACCTTGCGCTTGCCAGACAGGCGCTTTGCCGCTGAGCTAAATCCCCAGCCCCCAGAAAGCATTTTTAAATGTAGTAGTCGCACACCTCAATTATCCTTCCAATGGATAACTTAGATTTTGTAGTTCTACTCCTTTTTGTTCAAGGTGTATGTGATTTGCTATAGATACAGAATTTTTGTCTGTGAAATCTGGTGAAAAAATATTTATGTTTTGTCCAGAAATGTGACTCACTCCATTTTCTAGCAGTTTATCTTTATCTACTTGACAAAAACTAACTCTAAGATAGGCTGAAAGAAATATCAGTGATCTTTTGATAAGCACCACTTTTATCTACTGAAATGTGTACAGAAGAATGTTTTAAATCCGTTGTAAACTAAGTTGACCACTTTTGAGAAACTAAAAAAAAAAAAAAAAACAAACAGAAAGAATGGGTTGCTAAAAGAAATTGTAAAATTAGATATGGGCAAGAAAATAGAAGAATAGTAATAAAATATTAAAATCTAGAATTCTGCCTCTGCGTCTCTTTGCAATGTTTTCCTTTGTCTTTAAGATCTATGAAATTTAAAATCATAGAATGAATATAGATATTTTAGAGGTTCTGTAGACAATCCAAAGCAATGCAAAAAAAATGGAAAAGACTTCTTGAACATCTGATTTATAGTATGTGTATTTGTACATTTTCAGTTAAAATCAGTTTTTAAGACACAGGCAAAAATAGGTAAAGTAAATAAATAAATTGGAAAATATAACACTTAAACTCTTCTGTAATTTAAAGGAATAATTAACCAAATGAAAAAACAACCCATAAATGAAATAAAATATTTGTAAATTATGGAACTAATAAGAAATTAATATTAGGATGTATTAAAAACAGCAATTGAAAAAAGCAAATTCAAAAGGGGGAAAGGACTTGAATAGACATTTCTACAATGAATACATGCAAATGAACTATATTAACAGATAATATGATGCTCTATACCTCTGCACATTAAAGACATGCAAATCAATATCATAATGAGATACCAATTCATACCCATAATTATATGCAGGGAAAAAAACCAAGTACTGGAAAGCATATAAAACAATTTGAACACCTGTGCATTGTTTATGGATATATACTAGGCTTTCTTTACTATGGGAAACAGTATAGCAACTTCTGGAAAAGTTAAATATAGAACTTCCTTTTAATTTACCATGTTTATTTCTAGGCATTTCCTGAAAAGAATTTAAAGCAGGGACCAACACAAATAATTGTACAAATATGTTCATAGTAACATTGTTAATAACGGAAAGGTAGAAATGACACAATTTCTAGCAACAGATGACTGGATGTATCAAATAAGTTTTATACATATAATAGAATTTTACTCAGTCTTAAGTGAATTAAAATGTATTACAGACTACAATGTGTTACAGACAAACTTTGAAAATGTTGTAGTAATTTAAATAAGCTGGACGAGAAAGGATAAACATTCTGATTTCAGTTGTTTGAAGTATCTAGAAAATACAAATTCATAGGGCCATAAAGTAGAATAGTGGTTACCAGAAGCTGGAGGAAGCCCCAAATGGGGAGTTATTATTTCATACGGATTTCCTTGTCAGGGTAGTAAAAAAGTTCTAGAAATTGGCAGTAGTAATAGGTGCATGACGGTATGAATGTTACTTGCTTACTTAAAAACAGTTAAATGGTAAATTTTATGTTACATGTTTTGCCACCCTAAAAAACTAAAACCATTTTAAGGAAATAATATTTGTAATGTCTTTTTTTATTAGTACAGTACGTGTTTGCAAAGGGAGTTGTGTGGAGTTGGTACTATCTTAGTTTCTTTTCTCTCGTTGCTGAGACAAAACATCTGAAATCCAAAAACAAGGAAGGAAAGATTTATTTGGCTCACAGTTTATGGAGATTTCTGACAGCAAAAAGCAATCAGAGCAAAAGGGAGGAGCGGGGGCAAGCAGCCTCTTTCCGTCCCTTACATTGTATGTCAACTATCCACCCTAGGGCAGGTGTAGTACTCACATCCATAATTCTGACACTGAACCATGAATCAATCATAAATTCTAGAAACCCACCCCATGACTGCATGAGGATTTGGGAAGACGTCCAGACATAAGCCAAAATAGTTACCATGTACTTAACACATTTTAACACCATTTTCATCCCCTTTTCCTCTCCCTCCCCTCCCTTCCTTGCTTCACCCCTTTCCTATTTCAGAAAGAGCTATCTCCAGAACACTTTTAATAATGGAACAACTTTGATCAGAATTAAATCAGATAAAAGAATGTCTACCTTTTGAATGTTATCCCTGAAAAACTATTATGCTCAGAAGTTAAATGAATTAGAAGTCCAAGGAAATTTCGTTCAAGGACAAAAGAATTAGTTTGAGATGGAAATTCCCTTGGATTAGACACCAACCCATGTTATGGAGAAGTGATGTGCAATGAACTGGGTTAATGGATAAATATCAGTATGTTCGCATGTCATTTTGATGAGTGTCATCCGGTTTTTTAGCCAATCTACTCAAATGCAATCTTTCTGATTTTCTTTTATTCCATTATTTCTCCTTGTGTTCTTTGATGAGACTTAATTTCTCCTTTCAACAATCTTTAGATGGAACTTTAGGGAAAGAATGTCCTTTTTTTTTTTTTTTTTTTTGCAGATTCCTGTTTGACTGAATAAGAACATTTGTTCAGAAACAGTGGTGGCGAGCCTGCAGAAGCAGTGCCCACTGGGGGTGCAGACAAGCAGATTACAGGGCTCTATTTCTCAGGCACTCCCTTCCTGGGCCCAGGCTGCGGGCCTCCTGCTGCTCCCTGGTCAGGCTCTGCTGTCTCCAGAGTGGTGCCCCTCTCCTGGCTCCCCTTATCCCCTGCCTTGGGTTAATCTTGTCCCCACCTCAGCTCACCTCCATTCCTTCCAGGAAACCCGTCCAACTCAGAGTGACCACTGTGGTTTCTGCCATCATCTGAGTGACATTCTGGCATTTCAGATCCTTGGATTCTTCTCTCCATGTCCTTTTGCTCTTTGTCATTGTCATCCTGTGACTTCTCCCTGTGTGCCCCTGGCGGGCTCCCTGAGGGCTTGGCTCTCACAAAGGAGTAGGGGGACAAGTTTCCTGATTTCCATCTCCAATGCTGACTACCTTGCCTCTTTCTTTTTGTTTTTCTGTGTTTGGTTCCTCTTCCTTCACTTGTTTCTTAAGAAGTTAATCCTCATTTCTGTCTCAACAGTTGTCTTTTGTTTATTTGCTTCTTCCCTTCTGCATCTTTCTTCTCCTCATCTTTTTCTTTATTCCTCCTCCTGCAAGGGTTTCTTTTCTAACTCCCTCCTCCTTTATTCTTCTTGCTTGTCCTCTGTGTTCTTATAAAAGGTACTGCACACCTCACTTACTGGACATTTCAGCACTGATCCCTTCCTCGCTAACAGCACTCTGCTTCTGTTTGGGATAGCAATGCACTCACTCAAATCCAGCATTACCAGCCCCTCACATGTGAAGGCGTGGCAACAGGGTAAATCTTGCCTGATAGGACGGTGGAGCAGACTTCTGGAAAGCACGGTTTTCCTAATGTGCAATCCTTCTCTCTGCTTTTTCGTTTATTTTTCTTCTAAATGAGCGGCAATAATATTGTTAGAAGTAATTGTGCCGTCCTGTTGCCATATGATGATCCTAACAATAAATCTAAACACTAAGGGTAGCAGAAAAGAGAAAGAAAGCCTGGGAAAATGTATACTATTGTAGCATCAATGCACTAATTTCAGACTGTGTGCTTCCAAACTTTTCCTATGGGTGATTCAACTCTCCTTACTTTTTATAATGATAAGATCTGTATAACATGTAGTTAACCCTAACCCTAAAACACTTCTAGATTCTTTAAACTAAAATGTTAAGCTTTACCAAGGTTGTGAATTGTTTGAATTTTATTTTTATTAGTACATGTTAGCGGTACATAGCTATTAGAGGGGAGCTGGTGCATGGGCTTAACACATTTTAATTCTTTGTTTATTCCCTTCTTCTCTCCCTCCATCTCTTGTTCCCCTTCCCTTTTGCAAAAGATCTAGCTCCTTATTTCCCTGTCTTTCACTTTGTTAAACACAACGTAAACCATGAAAAAGAATTGTAAAATAAAGCCTCTGATGAAATGTCCAAATTTTAAAAAGGACTTTGAAGCTTTAAAAATAAGCTACGCTGAATGTACTGGCACATACCTATAATCCTAGCACTCAGGAGGACGAAGCCACA
Organism: Chinchilla lanigera; assembly: GCF_000276665.1. NCBI lineage: Eukaryota > Metazoa > Chordata > Mammalia > Rodentia > Chinchillidae > Chinchilla > Chinchilla lanigera. The sequence goes on along the minus strand of NW_004955412.1, from coordinate 7,170,571 downwards.
ATATTACTGTAAGTGCAAGACCAGCTGGAATATAGTGAGTTCAAAGCCAACCTGAACCTCATACAGGGACCTTGTCTCTAAAAAAAGCAAACAAACAAAAAAGCTAAAGAAGACTGAACAATTTTATAAGATTCTTATAAAGATGGTAGAGCTGACAACACCAAAACAAATTTAAAAATAAGCCACACAAAAGGTGGACAAACAATCATAGCCGCAGGATAGGGCAGGAAGAGCCACATCTGTTTGGCCAGTGATGCGTAAGCAGCAGAGGTTTGGCCCAAGTTGCCCCCGTGCTGTCTCTGCAGCTCTTCCTCCTCTGAGCACTTGAGATCTGAGCAAGACCCTCTGTTGTTGGCTTTCATTCAGTCTTATTTATCTGGGAAGCATCACTCATATACTCACAAATGAAAAGAAAGTTCAACTTGACATTGGTGTGTGACAGCATGTCGGTCCACGCCTGACTGATTTCCTACAAACACTGATAAATTACACACTGGCGTTCTCTGGAGCGTATTGCCCGACCAACTTCCTGTACAGGGCATACTTTTCTTGCTTCCATGATAAAAACCCCCTTAGAGAAATGGGAAATCTAGACCAAAAAAAACTTACACCACTTTTTAATAGTTACATATATATGTGCAAACACACACTTCCTCAGGTCTAAAGTAAGCCCTTAGGATAACAGAACTCCATCTAGTTCACACATGCTTCACAGTAAACTACAGCATTTACCACCAAGTAACAGGGAAATCTTCAGAGAACCCAAATATTTCTAGTAATACATACCTTTCCCTGTCATCAACTACAGATAGTTTCATGCTATTGACCTGAAGAAAAGTTCAGGAAGTTGGTAGTGATTGCAGGTCTACTATTACCATCAGGGATGTTTCTCTGTCCAGTACAAAGTTATAATACCAGTCACCATTCCTGAGTCACACTGAGCGCACCAAACAACACCGTATTCAACGTGTTCAGAACTGTTAGGAAGGAATCTTTCATGTCTCCTCTAAATTACATAAAGCTTCAGCGACAAATGGAAAACTATATAAGTAAAATAGTGATTCCTGTCTCTGCATTCACTGAGGTTGCATTTTCAAACACATTCAAAATATAATTTGCAGTAAGTTTGCACAAAGGGTTTTGAAAAAAAGAGTTCTGCCAAATGTCATTACTTGAACTCAATCTCCTAAAGAATGCCCTCTACTGTGACGTTTTTGAGAACCAATTACCAGGTTGTAAGGTGCCTCAAACTGCTCTCTCTCTCTCTTTCTCTCTCTCTCTCTCTCTCTCTCTCTCACACACACACACACACACACTTACTTTTGTGTGAGCTTAAACATACATGTGCTCTCTCATTTTGGTTTAAATCTAAAAAGCACAGCAGAAAGAGAATCACTCCAAGTATACCGACTATATTAAAATAAAATTACCAAAATGGACCCAAACTGCTGAATCTATTTAGAGAAAATTTCTGGACACAAAGCGTACTTCTTTGCACGTTTCTCCACAGAACACTTCTGTTCTCAACCTAGAGTCCACCTCTCACATCCATTCTTGCCTCAAACATTTTTACACTGAAATGTGTGTTACTGCAACCCCTCTGTCCCTGAGCACGTCTGCATAACTCCTATCTTAAGGCGTCTTTCCTTAATGTCACAGACTGGGCGAGCTCACTCTTGCCTACATTTCCTGCTCGAATTCTGGGTGGATCAGTCTCTTCTCCCGGCTTTGGATTCTTTATCACCCAATAAAAACTTAATCCCTTGCAATCTGGTTTCCACCTCCCCAACTGTTAAAATTGTGTTTTCAAATGTCACCAAAGGCACCAGCTGGTTCCAAATCTCAACATAAATCCTTCTCTTCGCTCAGCTTCTTTAGCAGCAGTCTTTCTCTTCTATTCTAAGACTGCCGATTTCATTGTACTTTTTAGCTCTGCTTCCACTTCTTAATCCTTAAACATAAATACTTCTAAAATTAAAGTATTATCCATCTTCCTTTTTATGATATTCCTTAGATAATGTTGTAGTCTCTGGTGATTTTAGTCAGTTCCTCTGTACTGAAGACTTCTACATGCACATCTTTGTCTAGCCTTCCTTATTTCTTCCAAGCACCAGGCATACATTTCCAGCGCCCTGCAGGAATCTCTACAAAAAATATTTCAAAACCAGGATGTCACCTGCATATCTCATCAACTCTGTTTCTATCTTTCAAAAAAAATTCTTTTTTTAGACAGGGTCTCAATAGGTAGTTCAAATTGACTTTGCACTCACTATGTAGTCCTGGTTGGCCTCAAACTTACAATAATCCTCCTGCTTCAGCCTCCCAAGTGCTGGGATAACAGGCATGAACCACCTTGTTGGCTTTCAAATAAATATTTTTTGACATCTCTTTTAAATGAAATTGAGCATGATTTTAATTACACAGCTCAAAATCTTGCCAGTTCCTCTGACTCTACATTAAACTTCATGACTTGTACTTTTAATTTATTTCTTGGGAGTCTTTTCACTCTCAGTGTTGTACGTACACATTTCAAGAAACACTTGTCCAGGCCCTCTTAATCCCAAGGAATTTCTCCATGCTCCACTATGGTGACACCACTGCGTGACTGATCTCGTTGAAAAGCAGATGCGGATGTTTTATCACTGCTCATAACTTCTCAATCTCTTTCTTGACTCTACAGCACCTGCAACTTCATCTTCCTTTCCTGACATCTAATCTCAGTTTCAGGTAAACTGCAAATATCCTCTGAGTATGGTCTAGACACCCAAAATAAAATTTGGGTATTCTGCCTATAATTCTATACAACCTCTGCCTATCAAAACTTATTCATCCTGCAAGGTCATTTGCTCCGTGAAGCTTTTCTTAATTTCCCCAACTGAGAGTCATGTTGTCTTTTCTGAACTACTTGAGACCTTTGGCTTTTTCCATCTTAGACTTCTTGTTGCTTTAAATTTGTCTTTCACATTTCTCTAGCCTTCCTCAATCTATAGATAATTTTCCATCAATTACACCCTCTTCTATTAGGGACTAGTACAAAACTGGAGTCAGATAGACCTACACTGGAGTGTGGTCTCCACCCCTGAGTGGGTGTATGGAAATAGAAGAGAATGTCCTTAGTGAGGAGAAGTACTCAGATCAAGCTCAGATTCTGTGAAATTTCATGTGGTTCTTGTCCTATCATACCACAAAACTTACAGACAATATGATGTTTACCCATGCAAGTCTGATTTATTTCACTTATGAGTATGGTCTCTAGTTGCATCCATTTACCTATAAAAGCCTCCAGTTTATCCTTTTCATAGCTGAGTAATACTCCATTGTGTAAAAATACCACAACTTTTTTATCTATTTCTCAGTGGATGGACATCTGGGTTGTTTCCAAGATTTAGCTGTGACAAATTGTGCTGCTATACACATGGGTGCACATGTGGTATGATGTTTTCTCATTGTGGTATGAGAAATAAGTGAAGAGAAAGTAGGTAGAAGTCTTGAAGACACACAAGTAGGCAGAGTTCATGAACAAAAACCAAACTGCTCAGGAAATACTTCAAAGATTCAACAACTGGGATTCCATTGTACTGAAAAACTTTGCCCATCAAAAGAAATCACCAACAGGGTAAAATGTAAACTCATGAACTGGGAAAAAATTTTAGCAAACAGTCCTCAGACAAAGGACTTCTATCTAGAACATATAAAGAATTAAAATCAGGTCCCCAAAATTCAAAGACACAGTCCAAATATGGACATCTGAGATGAATACACACTTCTCAGATGAAGAAATACAAATGGCAAGGAAGTGCATGAAAAAATGTTCGACATCATTGGTCATTCAAGAAATACAAATTAAAACAACACTGAGATTCCACCTCACCCCAGAAAGAATTGTTATCATTAAGAAATCAACCAATTACAAATACTGGAGAGGTTATGGGGAAAAAGGAACACTTCTCCAGTGCTGGTGGCAGTGTAGACTGGTGAAACCACTGTGGAAATCAGTTTGGAGATTCCTCACAAAACAAAGATTGGAAATCCCACTTAACCCAGCTATTCCCTTTCTGGGTATTTTCCCAGAAGAATTAAAAACATCATACCACAATGAGAAAACATCATACCACATGTGCACCCATGTGTATAGCAGCACAATTTGTCACAGCTAAATCTTGGAAACAACCCAGATGTCCATCCACTGAGAAATAGATAAAAAAGTTGTGGTATTTTTACACAATGGAGTATTACTCAGCTATGAAAAGGATAAACTGGAGGCTTTTATAGGTAAATGGATGCAACTAGAGACCATACTCATAAGTGAAATAAATCAGACTGGCATGTGTAAACATCATACTGTCTCCCTAGTGTAAGAACTTGGAAGAGTAAATAAAACCTGAATGGTACAATAGACATTAAGGATGGAAATGAAATTGTGGAAAGTGAAAGGAATATATGATACATTATATAATAATGTAATATATAATACATTATATATTATATTATATATTATATAATACATTAAATCATAATTGGATTATATAATTATATATTACATTATATAATACATTACATAATAATGCATCATATAATAATTAATATTACATTAATGATAATATATGCTGTAATATATTCTATAATTATGAACATTATATAATAATTAATACATTGTATGATAATTAATATATACATAATACATTATAATATAATACATTATCATTAATATATAAATGTATTAATTAATATATTATATTGTATAATGCATAATGTATATTATATATATAATATATACATACATACATACAAGGATAGCTGGGATAGTTGTACTGCTGATATCTATTGGTTTATTGACAGGAACAGTTAATGCTTAAATTTTTGGACCAATTTTGCATGCTTATATTTGGTAATCTGAATAATTAATTTGAAGACAACAATATGCAATATAACAACCACTGGTGAATTCCTACCATCTTGTCTACTGAAGTTCTATATCATTTCTAATATTTTTGTTTTATTACTTTTTATTCTCTTTAATGATTTGATCGGTCTTGCATTCTTACATCTGGTAATCTGAGCAACTTCATTGAAGATAATTATATGTAATGTAACAACCATTGTTAATTCTTATCATCTTATCATTTTGAAATTCTGTATCGTTTTTATTGTTTTTGTTGTTGTTATTATGTTACTGTATTTTTCCTCTTTAATAGAAAAACAAAGAAAAAAACTCAAAGCTCTAAAGAACAGAATGATATTACAAGGAGCAGTAACTACCTCTAGGATTGAAGGAGAGCTCACAGGAAGGTAACCATTCCGGAAGAACCCTTTAAGACGGGTTCAGAGTGCAAGTCTGGTCCACTGGTGGCAGGGACACTTACATATGTGCCATGGGTCAGGCCTCACTGGGAATCCACCTTCTGGAGTTGAGGAAATATTCCACTGAAAGATGGTGTTCTCTCCCTTGAGAAAAGCCTCTGAGTACTGAGCTCAGCTCTGAGCTGAAAAAGAGATCTTCAGCCACCATTGTCCTTCTAGTACCCTCTACCAAGGAAGCAGGACTGTGAAGAGTGAGTATGGAGCTAAGAGCAATGACTGACACCCAAGGGAGCTTCAGTCCAGGATGTCCTTGATTGAGGTTAAAGACTGAGTTAATGGCACAGTCTAGACATTCACTTCTCCCTGTCCAAAATGATTTGTATAATTTTACTTTGGTCTGACACAGTTCCGAAGAAGCGGCTGAACACTTTTGTTAGTGTCTTGTAGATGTCAGGCCCCTACAATCTCAATGAAATTTTAGTGATAGGTATTATTATTTTTAATTTTTTGTGGTGTGTAGACAATGAAACTAAAGCTCAGATAAGCAAAGTCACTTAATGATAGCCATGAGGAAGTAAGGACAGACCGAGGGTTTTGTCAATGTTCTGACCTCAATTTCTCAAATTTATCAAAGTTCATGATCTTTTGTGCATACCTGAAGAAAATCCACTAGAGATGTGAAATACCTGGAATTTATAGTTTTAAATGTGAGAGTCTAATTTTGTACTTTACTCATCCACTTCAACTGAAGTGATTAACATTTCAGGTTTTTGAGAGAAAAGCCACATTACCGTCTACAGAGGTGCAGAAAAGCAGTGTTACAAATGCTCAAGCACGTCAAATACAAAATGCATGGAACTATATGAAAGAATATATTATTTTCATTAAGTGAAGGATCTTACTTGACCATCAACCAGATTGTCTAATTCATTTCTGTGTTTTTTTCAGAACGTTACAGTTCTCAGTGAATTATTTGAATCCAAAGACTGACTAATTGGGCCCAATAGGAGGCACTCCCACTAAGGATGAATATATAACATAAACAAATTTTAAACAATGCACTTGAAGCAAAAAGCTAACTCCAAACATCTGCATCTATGTTTTCATAATTCTGATAGGATATTTTGCTGCTGTTTATTGAAGTGGACATGCTTTCCAACACAGGTTTAAAAGGGTATATTTGTAAGCAATGGAAAGCCACCATTGAATTGATTGCTATAAATACTCCCCATAGTATACAGTTGTAATTAAGGTAGACATTATTTTTATGAAATAGTTTATCAAGACTTACTACTGACTAGCATGTTAAAAAAGAGGTTGAAATCTAAAACTTATTGCCGGTCAAAAGTAAAATGCTGAGCACTCCTTTAGAAATGTGTAGGAATTATAACAATCTTAGTCACCATTTTTAAGTCTAGACATGACCTGGACATGCTGCCGGACTTTCGTGAATCCATGACAAATAAACCACCCTCACTGGAATAGTGCTATGGGAGGGGTGTCCAAGTGCCTTCAAAAGGAAATAATTGGAATGGGGAAAAGATACAAGAAGGAAGGGAGGAAAAATATATGTATATGTACACAAGAAGAACATATGTATATGTTCTCAATTTTCTCCAAGCTGTCAAGCACTCAACAGAAGACAAAATCTACTCATGTTTTAAGGCACTGAGGATACCTAATACTCTCTATAAAGCAGTCAGTAACTGAACTACTGTTGTCTCTGAAATGTCTCTTAAATTATAGTAGAGCTATATGCAGTTTTCTATTAGTTGTAATTTCCATGTCTCAATCGCACATTCATAATAGTTAAGATTCATAGTTAAGATTCATAGTTAAGATAATTATACTACTAATTTCTATTAGTTCATTGAAAGGAACAGTTAGTGCTTGTATTTTCTGATCAATTTTTCATGCTTGCATCTGGTAATCTGAGCAATTACTTTTAAGATAATAATATGCAATATAATGACCACTGTTAATTTTGTACCATCTTGTTTTAAAATTTTGTGTCATTTTTATTGCTTTTTTCTCTTTAAAATAAAAAAGAACTTGTAGTACCAGAAGATTAAATATCATTAGCTGTCTCTTAGACTTTTATTTATATAATTTTGCCCAACATTAAAATAAGAATTTTTCCAAAAATGAGATTCTCAATTTTCTCCAAGTTACCAAGCACTCAACAGAAGACAAAATCTACTCATGTTTTAAGGCACTGAGGATACCTAATACACTCTATAAGACAGTCAATAACTGAACTATTGCTGTCTCTGAAATGTCTCTTAAATTATAGTAGAGCTATATGCAGTTTTCTATTAGTTGTAATTTCCATGTCTCAACAGCACATTCATAATAAGAACATAAATGATAGTTTTTTATTCCAGATACTTCTTAAAACTCCCTTAGATTCAGATAATGCACTCAATACATTTCATTAATGTGTAATTTGCTTCTTTCAGGAGACGAGATAATATTTGTACTCAGAAATAGCATTTGTAAGTTACCATATTCATAAATTAACTCATTTACTTATTTTACAACTATCACTTGCCCCAGTGAATTATATGCTGATAGATTATGGAAAGTATGTTGTAAAATTTAACAGAATTAATGAAAGAGTGAGCAAGGAAAGCACCTTAGGGTAGTACAGTCAGGATAAACTATTCTTTTGATTACTTTCTTGTTGCTGAGAAAAAATACCAGACACCCACAAACTAAGGAAGGAGAGGTTTATTTTAGCTCACAGTTCCTAAAGATTTCAGTCTATAGTTGGCTGGCTCCAAGGCAGGGGGCCATGGCAGGGAGGTGTGGCAGAGGAGAAATAGTTCATGGCATGATAGGGAGGACCAGGAAGCAGTAAAGCAGCAGCAGAAAGCCACTCTTTATACTACAAGCAGGGCACAAATCTATTGATTGGTGCCACCTACACCCAGGGTGGGGCTTCTGCTTTTAATAAATCCATTTAGCCACACCCCAAACTGTGCTAATCCAATGCATGTACTGGCCCAGTATTCACACATCCTAATCTGGTATCACACACCCTTGATCCAGCCACTCCCAAAGCCTCACCTATGAGTATATGAGATTCTAGGGAGCCATTCAGATGTAAGTCATAAGAACTTCAAAGGGAGAAAACATTTGAATCAGAAACTAAACACAGACAATGAACCAATCAAGTGATAAACTTAAAATTTCAGGTAGAGGAACCTGTGTAAAGGTCAAAATGTAAACGGGCTTCTGTATGGAAATTTATTAAATGTTAAGAGCCTCTAAAACCAGAAAGAAATTTCGGTGACCATAGATAATGTAAGTAATCTTATCAGAAAATGGTCAGTATTTTACTTTTTGTCATATCTTTCTAGATTGGTGTACTAAGACATAAAAATCCTCATTATGTTTTTTTTTTGGAGTTGGTGCTGTGGCTAAAACTTAGGGCTTTGCACGTGCTAGGCAGGCACTCTGGGTACCACTGAGGAATATTCCAAGCGCTCAGTGTAAAAAAAAAAAAAAAAATTGGGCTCAAATATCATATTTATTAACTGGTGCTTTTTATGACTGCTAACTATGGTATTAGCAGAAGAGTATTACTGATCACAGACATACACTACTGCCATGCATCCCTCACTTTTAATTTGGTATTTATACCTTTCTTTAAGAGAAAAATGTGTATTTAAATTTAAAAAATGATTCACCTTATCTGAGTCACTTTCATAGGTGGGCAATAGTCAAGAAGCATTTGTGAAGGGACAAGTAAACAATCTTACTAATTTATACCAGCCACCTCTGATTTCAAATGACTGCAATTAACAAAAAATAATAAGACACTTTACCAGCCAAATCATTTTCTTTACTTTATAATCAACTCTTCATTTGCTGTAACTCAAAGTAAAGTTCCTAAAGGTCTACAAACAAATTAAAATGTGTGTATCATTGTTTAACTTGATTTTTTAAAAACCTAATTGCATCACTTTAAAGAAATCAATTTTTCATTCTGTTCAAGTTAAATTAACTGTGCTGGACTGGTTATATTTTCAGAAAAGTAAAACAAAGTTGAAAATTGTTGCTGTGGTGATGAGAAAATCTCCTAATTTATTTTGTCAGAGCTTTCAACATTGTGCCACAAGTAAGGAGCATAGTAATTAGGCTGTGTTTCTCTAATAATTACTGCCAACTTCCTGTACAGTTCTGTTTTGATAGCTGGTCCTATCATAATGTCAATTTAGAAATTAAATTAAAAAATGGAAAAAACTAAAAAGGATTAAGCTACACTGAATAATAAATATATTTGTTTCATTTGTCCAAATTATGTTGAGGAATAACTAATCTTTTAAATGTATAATTACTAAATACTATGATACCTGATTTTATAATAATTCACATAGTTTCTTTATTCAATGCTTTATCTTATCCACACATGAATGTTCAAAGGCAATATTTTTCATTTCCACTTAAGAGAAGCCAATAAGAATCAGTGAGACAAATATCAATGTTCTTTTCAAATATTTTATACAGCTGTTTCATTTTATTCTGTCAAATAAGAATTGGACATATTGTATTTATAGGGTAAAATGCCATGTTTGAATACATGTATTTACATGTATTAAAATCTGTTATAGCAAATCAGGATAACATTCCATCAGCTCAAATATTTATCTCTCAGTTGTAAAAATATTTGAAATCCACTCAGCTAGTTTGAAGTACATAATACCTTATTACTAAATACAGTTGCTATGCTGTGTACTAGGTAGAACCTAATCCTCTTTATTAACTGAAAATCAACACCTCTCCTTCACCCATCTTTCCCCAATCCCACCCTCTCATAATCACCATTCTACAATCTACTTCTCTGAGTTTGACTTGTTTAGATTCCACATAACCCAGATTCATTAATCCATGTCCCTCCAAAATCTTTTTAGAATAACTTCAGGTAACATTTTTATTAAAAAGATTTTTCAAAAGTGTGAATCTGATAAAAAAAATTATCTTGAAAATCAAGACTATCTCATACATTTGTAAATGGTAGAAAATTTTAAGGAATTTTGTTTCAATCTTCCAAAAATACCAAAAAATGAGATACAGAATTGAATGATATAATTCCTCCTGCCAGCAGTACAGTTGCAATAAAATTCATTATGTAAATAATAGAACTACAGAAATGAGTGCTATAAAAAAAATGCGAGTCAGGAGCTACGGAACAGAGGTGTCCAATCCAGAATTCAGGGACAGACTTGTTTAAATTCTTCCCTGATAGGTTAAGGTTGATGCAAAATGTCAAATCACTATGAGAAGATGTCAAATTGAAGACAAGAAAAAGGAGTTTTGGTTGTAGTATTTCCAAAGAGCAAAGGTAAAAAATGCATGACATTGAATGCTTTGATCTGTATGTGAGGTATACTTGTGGTACCTGTCAGGTGGCATTCTGCTGGAGATTTGGAAGAGCAGAGAGAGAGAGAGAGCTTTGAGGCCAAGCTATTGGGTCCATGCCCTAGGGCTCAGAGTTTTAACTTTATCTTCTGGACACTCTATTGTGTTTATGACTAACTATTGTATAAGATCCGTATTTGAGTGTGGCATTTTATTTTTAGTTGGTTATTGAATTGACGATTTTATTACAGAATGCACATTGTACTCCACACTGTAAAATTCTAAACAACCAAGCAATTTAAAGTAGAAAAAGAGAAGAACCTCTCTGTATTGCCATTTGCTAGAGGTCACTATTAAAAGTTGTATTTTTCTCCAATTTTACATGTGAAAAGGAAAGTCTGTTTATCTAGCTCCCTGTCATTAATATAAATGGAATCATGCTTACTTCTGGTTCAAGTTTTAGGCTTAATTTAGATGGACATGTTTCCCATACTTTCTACCTCATTCTCTTTAAAAGATGCCAGTATTAGATTTTAAGAATACACACTATTTTATGGTAACTTATCCAGCCTATACATATGAAGGTTTTAATTATTTCTACCTTTCCTATTTCAAAACTAGCTTTCATAGTGCAAAGTTGAAAGTTCTACCCAACTGAAAATGGAGAAATTGAAATAGCATCTAATTGTTCTCTAACTGTTGTGTTTCTATTCATTTGTTAGTGTTTCAGACTGTAAAGCTATCATCACCCAGTTCTGATCCAAAGACTAGATATGCTATAATGATATAATAATAGATGGCATATTGTAGCACCTCTGTGCTCACAAATGTTTTGAAACACACTGGTAGTATGCTACTAGAATGAAACAAAAATATTGTGACATAGTGAGATAAAACACTGAGTGTATGAGTTCTCTCTTTTTTTCACTTAATAGAAAGATAAAAAATTCTAACTTCTCTGCTAAAAATAAAGCTCTGGGTATAAATGCATGACTCATTTCCATCACATTCCCTTAAATACAAATAGAAATAAATACATGCTACTGTTTTTCTCGCTTTTCTTTTACAGTATCACTAAAAAGCTGTTATGTTTCATTGTTTAAAAAGCTACTCTTTTTATAAGGACTCAGGATGCTAAAATATTATGAACAAATAAAGCAATAAGGCTTGTTTTAAAGATCAACATTTTGGAACCAAATGTTTGGTCTCGAAGAGGAGTAACAAAGGTTTGAACAGAGCTTTTCTTTACTAAAAATATGATTATTTCTACTTCATATATCAGAGATAATTGGAAAACAAACTTTACAATGAATACTTTTATTAAGAAAGTTTGGTTTTTATTTCTATAAAGTATCCCAAAATGAGCGTGAGGTGGATCCTACTATATTATCTTAGATTTAAGAATAAGAACAATGGAAGTAGTCAAGCATCAAGAAGCATCCTCTGCAAATGTGTGCTTTCCTTTTATTCTACATTTTATTTATTAGTATGCATTTGTAGTACCTAATGTTTATATTCATTGCTTTCCTTACATGAATAAAGCCAAAGTTAGTGAAATGGGAGTTCAGGATTAAGTAACCAATTAAAGGTGTAGAGGTGATTATAGCTTAATGTACTTGGAAGCGATGTTATTGAATCAAATCAGAATGACAGTGTGAGGCACCTACGAATTTAAGGGGTGTGAAATGTTACTGCCAAGAAATAGGTCAGTGATAGAAATAAAGAAACAAAGACGATCTGAAGGTAGAAAAAGCTGTTGAAAGTGTTTGTTAGCAGTTCAAAAGAAGTTCCCCAGAGCTGATGTTTTGACCCTAATACTGCTCCCAAAATAAAACTGAAAGACTAGGGCAGGAATCATCCATACTCAGGAGAGGGCTTTTGTGTGGTGTTTGTTGTTTTAATTGTGTGTTTATCTGTGATAAATGTAGTACAATACAGAAAGGGGAAGGTATCACCAAACATGAAGACCAATGTCAGGGGATAGGATAGGTGATGCAAGAACAATAATTAAGGTTTAACAAGATAGAAGCCGGTGTAGGCACAGGCTAAATGGTTAGAAAATGGAACAGGTGTTGGATGTGGTGGCTCATGCCTGTAATCGCAGCACTCGGGAGGCTGAGGCAGGAGGATCATTGGAAGTTCAAGACCAGCCTGGGCCAGAAAGTGAGCTCAAGGCCAACCTGAACTACACAGCAAAACCCTGTCTCAAAAAGACCAAAAAAAAACAAAATGGTACAGGGAATCTTGCAATAGTCATGAGTAAATCTAAATATACTAACTGAATTATATAAACTTGGTTTCATCACTTCCACTTTTGTAATTAGGGAATAAAACTCAGAATAAACCTTTATAGTAAATCTTGCCCTTTTTCTTAAGGCAAAACATCTTTAGGACATCTATAGGAGCTGTTGGAAAAGCCTTCAGCCCTTGTCAAAGTCAAGACGGGCATTTCATGCAACTTAGGAACCAACAAATAGGGAGTGAAGATTAAAGGAAAGGTAAAATGTGTGCCTAGGCATAGTATTGTTATACGGTCATTGAACCCTTATGTTTATTCTGAAGGAAAAGTTTATTTCGCTCATAGTCTTTCTACATTTGTATTTTCTCATTTTTCCACAAAGATAACAAATGCATAACTTTTATAGCAAAAATAACTACAAAACATTTTCAAATAAGCTCTATGAGGTATTTATGCACATGCATATAATGAAATGCAACAATATTGTAGGAACATTAGAAAAAGTTTTGAAATATGTACTGTGCACTCTTGTAATAACTGCTATGCACTGTGCAAATTCTCTTTTGGCTCTTCCTGGACAATATTTTACATTCAATTCCAAGCAACCACCATTTTTAAACCTTTGTCATTAAAGATTAGATTGCTCTTTTGGAGAGTTTTAAATAAATCATGAAATTAAACTCTAGATGCACTATTATTTCTCATTTGCTTTGTTTGTTCTCAATGCAATGTTTATAAGATTTGTTCGCATTATTGCAATATCAGTAGATGAAAGCAAGAGGGATTTGAATGGGAACTAGTAGGGACTGCTTTAATAAACAGTTCCAAAAGCAATTTAATAGCAGTGCATGAATTAATAATTAATAAAAATGCTGTAGCTGGAATGTAAATCAGAGAATGTAAGCCACATAAACTTGAACCGGGAATCTTGAGACTTTAGTCATATACTTATATTCAAAGAATATAGCCTGTTGGTGAAGAAAAAGTAATTGCATTTCCAAGGTGAGACTTTTACTTTCCAGATAAAACCTTTGTTAAGTTTAGCAGTACAGAAAATCTTTTAGCAACAAAAATTAAACAACTCATTTATTTTATGTGAAGCGTAAACATATTTCTTTGCAAAATGTTTTAAAGAAAAAGGATATATGTGGAAAAATTATCATTTTCTGCAGCTGACATGATTCTCTACACAGAAGATCAGAAAAAATTCAACCAAACTATTCCTAGAATTAATAGTCAAATTAAACAATGTAACGAGATACAAAACAACACATAAATTTCAGTAGTGTTCCTGGACACTAATAATGAACTCCCTGAGAAAGAAGTGAAGAAAACAATACCATTCACTATAGCATCAAGAAAAATTATAGGAATTAACCTAATCAAGAAAGTAGAACTCTATCCTTAAAAGTAGAGTAGGGAAGGAGACAAAAGAGGGTAGTAGACATACAGAGAGCAGAACCAATATTTTCAAAATGGCCATAACACCAAAACCTAGATTTAATGCAACATCAATCAAAATGCAACAGCATCCTCACAGAACTAGAGAAAACAACCCTAAAGTCCATATGGAACCAGCAAAGATCTCCAACAGCAAAGCCAATGATAGGCAGCAAGAGCTCAGTAAAAGGCATCAAAATAGCATGATACCAGCATGATACTCGCAGAAAAATAGACATGTGGGTCAAGGTAACAAGATTAGAAGATGGATTTTATCTTTGACAAAGAGGGGAAAACATAAGCAGGAGACAAAGATAGCCTCTTTAGAAAAAGTTGGAAGAGCTAACTACACATGTGCAGAAGATTGAACCTACACTCATATCTCTCACCATGTACCAAAATAAAATAAAAATGGGTCAAAGATCTAAATATTAAAACACTTAATGTGCTGCAAGCAAAAGAGGTAAAGTCTTGAAGAGATGAGTGTAGGGAAAGACCTTCTGGCCAGAACCCAAATTGCACAAGAAATAACATCAAGAATCAACAAATGGGATCATATCAATACTCTTCTACACAGCAAATGGAACAACCAACAGGATGAAGAGACAACTTACAGAGTGGAACACTGTTTTGCTAGCAATATCTTGGACAGAAGACTAATATCTAGAACATATTGAGAACTATATAGGCAACTAAACAGACACTACAATAAAGAATAGGCAACTAAAATGAATGGATACCTAGCAGAAGAATTACAAATCACCAATGAAAGAAAAATGCTCAATGAAGAAAGAATGGTTATCATCAAGAAATTATATAAAGCTAAGGGAAAAGTCAAGGAAGGATAGAAGGAGACAAAAGGATGGATCTCTTGCGGACAGGAAGGGGCCCAGGGTAATAAAGGCACGAGGTGAAGGGGAGGTGGTGGCAAAATAGGTAGAGTGAAGATACGCCAGGCAGCAGACAGGGTCCTAATAACCTCGATGAATGTGGGCATCACATGCTATAAACATGAACTAAGATTAATGGTATCGGCAAGAATAAAAAGGGGGAAAGGGAAATTAAAGGAAGAGGTATGAAGAGGGTAGAGAAGGGGATAAAAAAGAAACAAGCTGTGTTACGTACATGGACCAACTACCCAAGACGTCCATAAAGTGCATGCACTGCACACAGGTACTAATAAAAATCATTTAAAAATAAATCAAATAAAACAGATACTCACAAGGCTGTGGAGAAAAGGAACATTTCTGCATTGTTTGTGAGAATGTAAGGTAGTACAGCCATTATTGAAACCCGTATGGAGATCCCTCAAAAAGCTGAAAGTAGAAACTCTATTAACTCAACTATTCTCCTTCTAGGTACCTTCATAAAAGAGTTAAAGACTCGTATTACAGTGATGCATGCACACCCACGTTTATCGCAGCAAAACTCATAGTTGTTAAATCCTGCAAGTGACCTACACATCCATCAACAGATAAACAGATAAAGAAAATATGTAACTTTTTCAATGGAATACTACTGTGCCATAAAGAAAAATAAGTTTTAGTCATTTGAGGAGACAATATTAAGTCAAATAAATCAGATATAAAGTAAATATTGCATGGTTTCTCTTATCTGAGAAACCCAAATTATAAAAAAGAGCAAAATATTACAAACAGAGAGTAGGGAGATAGATCTTTCTCAAATGGGAAGGAGAACAAGAGATGAAGGAGGGGAAGGAGATGAAAAGGCATTAAAATGTATTATGTACACATATCAACTCCCAACAATGATTGGAATCTTTATGTCCTGCAAACCTGCACTAACCAAAATTAAGAAGTGTGGAATGACCAGCTTCCTGGCTTGTAATCATGTCCCGCTTATGTAGACAGTAACTGCGATGGCGTCAGATACAGGAGACATGAACATTATTTGTTCAAATGTTAGGAAACCTTTGCATTATAAAAAAAAATCCCTTTAGACATAGTTCCACAGTAGTTCTGAAAAGAATGTATTATAAATAGTAATTGAATTGACTTTGAGCTATTGACAAGCATTTACAAGGGGCAGCATAATTTGCTGGTTAGAAACATAAACTTTGAATATTGTGTTCACTGGACTTCTCTGAATGATGATCTACTGGTGTAGGATACACAGTTTGTGTCACTAAATAATGTGACCCTGCTTGGTTGTTCCAAACACAGCATTGAGAATCTTCATGTTTCAGGTTCTTCTGTGAAAGGGAAGATAAAAAATACTCCCTCCACCAAGAGGTTGCAGTGAAGAATAAGGGATTTATATAGTAAATCAGTTAAAACACTGTCTGCACACAGGAAGCACTATACGTGTGTCTGCTACTGTGTTGAGGTAAATAATATAAAACAATATATTTAGTCATTCAATAAACTCAAAGTTTTTATTTTCCTAAATTCTGCAATGATAATGTTGCATACATTTTCAGTGTTCAAGGTTTTGCTATTTCAAAAACCTTATAGCTTATAGTTTTTCAGATTCCCTTTTAATAATGCATTCATGCAGTATTCAGTGTTAGTTGTCTTAAGAATCTAATGTTCTGTTAACACTATTTAATTATGAAATCTCATTTAATATTAATTTACTTATAATCAGAGTTAAGTAATCATAATTTTAAAACTGTGACTTCTTCTATATTTATATGGTTGGGGTGGGAGTGCTGTGTTTCTCTTTCTTCCTTGGGGGTACAATTAAGATGAGAAAAAAGATAATATTCTTCTTCATCTAGGGATTGCTCTTTCTTCTTTTTGTCTTATCAATAGCAAATGTCTGCATGAGATTGATATTTTTAGATGCATTTTCAAATGAAAAATGTTCACACCTAAAATACATTTCCACATGAATCAAGGTTACGTATATTGGCCTGAAAGTAAAATACAAAGTGCATAGAACTCAAACAAGCTTTCTTGTAAAATGTTAATGCTCATTCACTAAAAGTCATTTTTAAGGTAGAGATGATACCAAAACTGAAACCAAATAATTTTAGAAATGAAACTGTAAAATAGTATAACTGATGGACAACTCATTTCTGAGGCTGAACGCAGTCAAACAGACATTTCTGGTTCTCATCTTAAGAGGCTACATTTGTTCTGGAACCTCTTCCTGAAATATGAAATCTATTTCCTGAAGGGAAGAATAAAATCATGTTACATTTCAAATGTGTCAGATGTGCAAGTGCCTTATAAAGGAGGAGACAATTTACAACAGAATACTCACAGAAACTAAGAAAAGAGTTAAAGGATATGCTGGTCCCTTATTCCTAACAGACCAAATTGCTCTGACCCAAGAATTTTGATGTAGAAGAGAAATAATAAAGGCATTATACTTCTGACTGTTACATATGATAGGCCAATTATACCTATCCCTACTGTAGTACATGGACAATAATATATTGGATCTTATGAGCAGAAATTACATTACTTGCACGTTACACCTTTGTCTTAGAAACAAAGTTATGTACTAAGAACATTTCAATGGGCATTATTGCTTAAATTTTAGGCAAAGGACAACATATCCAAAAGAACAAGTATGATTACATTTCAGAAAAATGTTCGTATAGGCTTGAAACAAGAACATGAGCTCTCTAACTTAATAATGTACAAAATAATCTCTTTATATCAATGTTACTGAAAGTGATTTCCCTAAGGAACAGCTTTTCATAAATAATAAAAGACACAATATTTCCAACACTTACTGATCAGCAGAAAAACTTCAGCTTTAGGTATCTTCGCAACTGATGCAATTGCAACATTTTACCAAATGTGTTCCTACTTTGTTTCCATCTCCAAAGGAACTGTACTATACACCATAAGCCTTAATGAAAGGGCAGGGACTGGTCATCCCCTACCTCACCTAAAAATGAAATCCCTGAAATATAAGCTACAAACCCAATTTTCTACTGCAGTCAGGAAAATGAAGTAAAATATTCTGTAAATTAAATTTTTCTAATCAAGTTGCCAGAAATTTGTAAGCATCCTGAAATTTACAGATATCTGTGCAGTCTTACTTTTCTCCATGCTGAGACAAAATACCTAACACTCAAAGATAAAGTAAGAACTTTAGCTCATAGTTTCCACCTTCTCAGTTCATAGCTGGCTGGCTATGAAAGTAGGGTGGCATGGCAGAGGAGAACCACAAAGGAGAAACAGTTCATCGCAAAGCAGAGCAGGCAGAAGCAGCAAGCAGCAAGTCAGTGACAAGCAATGAGCAATGGCTGTCCTTCTGCGCCTTATATTCAGGGCTACATACTAAGGGTGAGTAACAGTCACACCATTAATCATAGTATCAGACAGTTAACCAAACCCAGCATAACATCTTTAATCTCACCATTACACACCCTAGATCCAACCACCTCCAAAAAGATTATGACCCATAGGCCTATTTGCATACCCTAGGACAGTATATTGTTTTATTGCTTGCTTGGTCAATAGTGAAAATGAAAACAATGTTCGTCATCATCATCATCATAAGCTGGAAAAATTTTAGCATCGATTTTGACTAGTATAGTATCACGTGTTCTCTACCTGTCTCTTACACTTAGCTGCAATATCAGTTATCAGGAGTTGGGAGTCTGACTAGCATTTGATATTTAAAGTTTTAGTCCAGATTGTTTAAAGTTAATCCCACTGGCCCTCATTTTACAGGTTCTTACAAAATGACCCAATGTATCTCTTGCAAAATTTATTGGTAAAATTGCATCTGGAGGAACAGAGCATTAATGTCCATGATGTACAGAATGTGTTATGTGCATGGGAATTCAAAAATTATTTTTATTCAGAATATGAGGGGATAGGGAATAAGAAATATATGCATTAATTTGTCTCTATTGGATATTATTTTGGGAGCTTACTCTGACTAATTTATTTTGTTTTTGATGCTCAGGTAACTAAAAAAAATTACTATATTTCCCTATTTAATATAAGTATTAATGTTTTGTATCTTAGTAGGTATGACATTAAATTTTTAATTTTAACTTTTGTGGTATGGGGGTTTGAACCCTGCAACTTGCATGTACTGCGCAAGTATTCCACCACTTAGTTATATCCCCTGTGCTTTTAAAAGGGTTTTTGATACAGGGTCTTGTTACGTTGTCCAGGTTGGCCTCGAACTTGTTACCTTCCTGCCTCAGCCTTTCAAGGAGTTAAGATTACAGACATGTACCATCATGCCCAGCTGTGTCTTTCAACTTTTTGCCATACGTGAAAGATACTCATTAATCGACCATTGTATGATATGCACTGTGCAGATTCCCCATCATTCTGAAGGCATACTGAAGGCAGACCTTGGTAGTGACGGGTTCTGTAACTGATCTTTATTCCATCCTCTTTGTTGCTAAATTATGAAAATCTAAATTAAAGACTGAGTCAGGCAAAAATAGTTAACTTTAACACAGGTAAAGTAGTTTTATGTCAGTTTCCTTACCAGGACTTATTTATGCACTAATTTATTTATCTGATCATATGTTTTAAATATAGGAAATTTCCAAATTACAAATGGATTGGTTTTTCCAAGTTTACTTATATGGTGTTATTTCATACCTGTAAGGCTTTCCCATAGAAACAATGGTGCAAATATCAATAGCCCCTTAAGTGTAGTGCTACCATTTGCATATGAGCAGTGTCCCCCAAAAGGCCTATGCTTTAAATGTTTGGTACTCAGGCTGGCGCTACTGGGAGGCAGTAGAACCTTTGAGAGCCGAAGCCTTATGCGAGGGCACTAGCTCATTGGGGGTGTGCGCTCAAGGGGATTGTGATACCCTCTTGTTCTCCAGCTCTATTTTCTGGATCATGATGTGGGCAGTTTGCTTGCTCCAATATATGCTTCACACCACTGCCCTCCAATGCCCTCAAGAGAGGCCAAAAGCAATAGGGCTATCTTATAAATTAATTTCCTTAGGTGTTCCATTACAGTCACACGAAGCTGACTTATACAGTTGTCTAAGATGTCAGCTTTCCAAAGTATCTTCACTATTTTTTCAACCCATTTTGGATTCAGGGAAGTGCTATGATTGTCTACATGTGTAAAAAAATTAAACTCAAAGATATTATGACTTTCTCAAAATAATGTGTGCAGGACAGTTTTTTAGGTGGTCTTTGGATAACTCATTTCTCCTCCCTTTCTTGCTTATCATTCTCAAGAACACCTGCAGAATATGCTGGGAATACAACATCCTGAGGTACAGAGAACCTCACCAGAATGGTCCAGGTTCTGCTCTTCTTTCTGTCCTAGAAACACGGTGACTTTCAGCGCTGTAGTCCAGTGCTTCTCTTAGCCCTGAGGGATAGAACTCAGGGTGGCTGCATTCCAGGGTCCCTCCGCTGAACTGTAAGTGGAGCTGATGGTTGAAATTCCACCAGTACTGCAGAGCTTCCCCAACTTTGGGGGTCAGCTTGTGTGAATCTAAGCTTCTGCTGTACCCCGATGTCCATATGTAAGTAACTCTCTTAGTTATTTTTTGTCACCGAGACATAATACTCAACATCCATGACTTGAAGAAGGAGAGATTTGGCTCACGATTTTGGAAGTTTTGGTTCATAGTTTTCTGACTCCAAGGCGGGAATGGCTTAGTGCGAGGGTCTGCCATGGAGGAAACCTCACATCATGACCACCAGGGAGTAGAGAGAAGGGAGGAGCCAAGAGGGGAGTTATACCCTTCCGGTTCACACCTGCAGTTTCCTGCCTCTAGCCGGGCTCCGTTTCTAACACCACATTGCACTCTGAACTCACTGGAGGATTAACTGACTGCTGAGTACAGTGCCCCTAGGGTCCAATCTCTTTCCCAAAACCCTCTCTCTCAGCACATGAGCATTTTCAGGGACATTTCAAACTCAAATCACAACAGCAATAAGTCTAATTGATGTGCCGTGCTGTGTGGAAGTATTCTACCTCATGAAACTCAGAAGAGTTGGTTACTAGCACACAGTGAAAGTGCTTGCCGGTGTGAGCATGCCCTAGTCCGCGTGAGGCAGCATCGCAGTGGGAAATGGGGGTTCGGGCTGTCCCATCAGCGCTGACTCCACTGCAATGTGCCGTTTCATTAACGCCGCTATGCTCAAGACTGCTTTAGGCTGGATTGAACATTTTCCTTGAAAGATGGCAGAAATCGTGTTGAAGATAGTAAGTCAGACATTGATCAAATGGGATATTTAACATTTATTTTTTAAAACGTTCTTAGAGAAGGCTGTGCTCAATTAGATGACAGTGAGATCTGCAAATGTCTTAAGGGAGTTTTCAGAGCACATTCAAGGGCTTTAGGTGAAATGGCAATATAGGGTACAGCTGTATTTCTTTCATATGAATTTTTCTTCAAAATATGAAGCTATTCTTTTATTTCCTTTAATATTGATATAAATATATCAATATTTTGATAGGGTAGGATCTAATAGGGTAGGATCTAATATCTAATAATATATCAGTGAGGGAGAAATGAAAACAAGGAATAATTTAATGGACACAGAACTTCCCGGCTTTGACATGAGAAAGTGAGAGAGAAAGGCAGAGAAGCAATATATTCAAAAGCGCCCATTAAATTGGCATTTGAGGGAGAAACACAATAAGCAGGTGTGGGGATCACGAGGTGTGCAAGGTAAGAGAGAATGTAAAGAAAAAGACATGAGCCCTAGTTTCTCTTTCGTTCTTCTGAAGGGCCCCAAAAGTACTCAGAAAACATAGGGAGTGGGCAGACCCTGATATCCCTCGATGATCTCTACCTCCTGGTTCCAGCCCTTTGCAATCTTTCTTTCAGTGTGGACTGACTTAGTAAGCTGTGCCTACTGAAAAGAATGGAGCAGAGGTACAGGGACGGCACTTTCAAATTTAACATTCAAGACATATTTTCCTCAATTTCCATCTGCAGCACCTACCCTTGATCTTCTATTGTGTACTCTGGGGGTCTCCCTTGGTCTCCGTCTCTCTGTCTCTGTCTCTCTGTCTCTCTCTCTCTCATTCTCATTCTCTCTCCCTCTCTCCCTTTTCTCCTCTTTCCTCCCTTCTCTCTCTCTCATTGTCTTCTTTCTCTGTTTATTGCTCTTCCTCTCCACCTTATCATTTCATCTGGGGGAATTGGGTTGCCACATTGTGAGGAACTGTATGCAAATGCCAATATAGCAGCACTTGAGGTCATAAATCAAATAGTCTGTGAGAAACTAGAGCCTGTGAATAAAAATATGAAAGGATCATTTGGTCATGGGATGGCTTTATTCCTCGCCCATTTTGCTAGTCTGAAACAATATTAATATGCTATCTAAATGTAGAATTTTAAAAATGCAACAAAATTACTCTAACTTCAATACAGAAGACATATAAAGAGGAATCATTTAATGTAATGCAATACACATTTCAGTACATAAATATTCTTGGGCAACTACACTTGAAGACTTATGAAGTAGTGAATGCCTGAATCCATATGACTTCAAATTAGGACTGCTAGAGGTATGCTATGTCCTCAAATACTATAAGCCACATGCCCCTAGGTGGTATGGTTTTCAAAGACGGTAAGCAGTTATTGCTACAATAAGGCAAAAAATCAACTTCCCTTGAAATACACAGTAATGATATCCCTGGAATAAGATTATAACATTGTATTGATTTTTGAAATTTTTTCCTTGTACCTAGGTCATTATCTATTAATTTCATTTCAGAATTTAAAGCAGGCATAAAAAAGTAATTACTATAAAAAGAGGACATTAAGTCTAATAGGACTGAGCACTGATCTAGAGAATTATTATAAAAAGAGGACATTAAGTCTAATGGGACTGAACACTAGTCTAGGGAAAAAATCTTTTATCTAGAGTGAATGCTGAGTCTACATGGTGAGTAGGAAAAATTCAGTTCAGTAATTCACTGCAGAAGTGGGAAAACTGGCTATCCAACACTCAAAGAATCACAGGCAAACAGTATGGTTCCTCTTAAAATAAACAGTTTATCCTTGTAGGATACTGATTTTCTGAGGTTTGATGTAACAACCCCACCATTGTTCTTTAACACCTTTCTTTATTACTTTTTTAATTACTTAAGCTCTATTTCATATTAGGGTGAATTTTAGTTCTGCCTTCCCTTTCTTATGTCTACTAGATAACTTAGCAATCTATAGACAAATGAGAAGGAAGGTATATATTAATCCTTGAGAAATTTTAGACGATTCCTAATTTGGGGCAAATCTGGGTTTAACATTAATTTTAAATCATGCTTAGATAAAAATACAGTAATGTAGTTTTATTGGCTTTGTCATAATGATTATGGCTTTGATGCAGTTGTATAAGCTTCAGTACATTCACGCACATATTGCTCTTTATTAAGTTTTACGATTTTGATGGTTTATGAATGTCACTGTCTAGAGATGCTATACATTATTAAGGAATGAAGTTATACAAATGTCTTCCAATAATCCTGTATGCATTAGTAAATTATGAAGTTGCAATCTCCAAAATAAGACCCTTAAACAGCATGAAGATTTTTGTCAGTAATAGCAAAAAGAGAGGCAGAAAGGAAGGAGAGATGAGAGAAAACTGGGAAAGAAGGAAAATGTGGTATTTAAAGCACGGGCAATTGCTTTGAAAGGATGATGACTCTGGTGGTTTTCAGCTGGTCAATACTGCTGAACTGTGAAAACCCCGGGGTCATTTGCAGAAGAGCCTCCTCCTTTTCAGAAGCATGTTGTACTGCTGTATAACTCCACCAGTCAACAGTAAAGCCTAAACCCCACATTCAAAGGCAGAAAAATCAAAACCATCTCTTATTACGCACCATTGGTTTCCAGGATAATAACATCTTGCATTTTTTAAGGCTACTTTTCCTTGCCTGCAGCTCTTTCGACAGACAAAAATATTGAACTCTCCTTACCACCTTGGGTACTCCACATGCTCCCAGGCCATTAAGATTTTACTTTCTTTCAATTATCATCACGGTCAATGGGGTTTTCACAGAACTCTGTGAGTTCTTGCCCAGTACTCATAGTTATGAATCTGGGTCCAGAATAAGTGTCAGCAATTCAGTTTTACATCCTTAGCTGAACTCCTATCTCACTCTTCACAATAAACACCATAAACTTTGGTCAGGGCCTAACTCTATCCCTTTGTTTCCCAGTGATAGTATGTTTTATTTTCCAGGGTATCCTGAATGTTTCATATTTCACAGATGCCTGGCAAACTTTTGCTGAATCAATGAATGATCATTTTCAAATTTTTCTCAAACCATTCAAAGATGCTACAGGTTTGACCCAAATATCTTTCTATTGTTACATCTTGCTATTTCAAATGAAGTACCCTTTTCACTCAAATTGAACTGACTCTGAGCTCTGCCTCTTTGACTCCATTGATTTGTTCCAGGAAAAATTTTCTTTCCCTCTGCTATTAAACCCTATGCAGAGCAGTTAGAGAATAGTGGTTAAGACCTGGCCAGATGTGATAGGGTAATCTTGCAAGTGTCAACATAATTGGTTTGGGAGCCATGCAGGGGATTGGTGAAGCACACTTCTCGGTGTGTCTGGCTGAGTCATGCAGGGTGACCTTGGGTGCTCTATCTGGTCTCTCTTTTCTTCTTGACACTCTTCCTCGGCTCTGTTTTCTGGCTACCATGAGCGAAGAAGCTTTGCTCCAACATGTCTTTCTGCCATAATGTTTCTGCCAAGGAGCCAGGTGACTGAATCCCCTGAAGACACAAGTCAAAGTAAACCTTTCCTCCTTAAAGTGAAGCGGGTGTCCAATATTGTGTCAGCCAACAAGAAAGCTGAGTGATGCAGCATAGGACATCAAATAACTTGAATTCAAGCTTGATTGTGCTATGTACCGTCTAAGTTAGCCACTCTTATTATCCACCTGTTCTTCCAGGATTACTGAACAAGTTTTTCTTCATTATCAGTACATTTGGAAGAAAACACTACTCCATTTGTTCTGGTCAAAATCTCAGAAGCTTTTGGCCCCTTTGTCTTCAGTTAGATTGAAAGTTTGATCTTTATTTTCTTCTGCCTCTTCCACAGCCTCAAGGACAATGCCTTCTCTCCAGCATTTGCCACTGCCATCCCTGAATGATACAAATTTTGACTTCTCTGGTCTTTAAAATGAAAGCTGGGGAAGAGATCAGGGACTGGAGACTGATATGGTTACACTCCTGGAGAGAGAAAACAAACCATGGTAAGCTATTTTGTGAGCCAAAAATCATCCTTCAGAAAGATCTAATTGTTCTTCAAATGCATACTGTGATGAATGCATTGGAGCAAGATGAGTATATGCTCTGATTGAGTAGGAGAACAGGAAGCTACTAGCTCTTCTTTTATGATATACTCGCTATATGAGGAAAGTCTAACTTGACATCATCTAATCTAAGAAGTTCATTAAAAGGCAGAATCAGATATAGTGAGAGAAAGAGACCAAAATCTCATAGAGATGGGTTGCTGAATGAGAAGTATTAGGCCAAGTGTGGTGGTGCACACCTGTAATTCCAGCACTCAGGAGGCTGAGACAGGAGGATTGTTGCAATGTTGAGACTAGCCTGGACTACAAAGTGAGCTCAAGGCCAGCCTGAACTGCATGGTGAGACCCTGTCTCAAAAAGACAAAAAAAAGAAAGAAAGAAAGAAAGAAAGAAAGAAAGAAAGAAAGAAAGAGGAGAAGTATTGATGGAAACAGAAATATATGTGGGCAAAATAGTTAGAACACTTCATGGCACGTGATTGTACATGATAATAATAATAATGGTTATTATTACCCTGGTAGTATCTGCCAGGACAGTGGTTGAGATCTCTAAAGCTGATTAGGGAGGCAGTATATTTAAGAAGATGTGAATTAAAAATTCAAGCACAATCAGACCAAACAAATGTTCAATATGAAAGACTTTGGGCCATATAACAAAAAGCTTGAAGAGAGGGAGGTAGATATGAACAAAGGCCTAAGTATGAAACTTGAGCTTTATGAAAGGCATGACCTAGACAAGTACCTTAGGGTGACTGAAATGCGGCTATCTTTCTATGCTTTCCATGTATATGCTTCTTATGGCACTCACTGATGATGAAGCCAGGAATTGACTTGTGCATCTAAGATTAATTCCAGTCTTAGATACATCATCACTGCTGAGACACAATACCCAGCAAGCACAATTTAAAGGAAGAAAGGTTTATTTTAGCTCATATTTGTGGAGGCTTTAGTCATAGATGGCTTCTCCAAGGATGACTGGCATTGCGGAGGGGCATGGCAGAGTGGAAAAGCTCACATCATGGCAGCAAGAAGCAGAAGTGTTCATAGAGGAGTCGGGGAGATAGCTCATCCAGGCCAGGACCCCGGTGAGCCACCTCCTCCTACTAGGCTTCCCAAAATCACATTTAGCTACTCATTCATCAGTGGACTACACCACTGATGAGAATCACACCCCTGCGATCCTGTTACCTCTTACAAGTCACACCTATGAGCACAAGAGGCTTCGGTTTATATCCACATCTGGATATAAAGCATAACATCCACCCAGCAAAATTTTCCCAGATTTTCTAACAATTTCACCTTAAAGTTGAAATGGATAGTGGTACCTGAATCTTATTCTAGGATTTGCTTTGGTTATTGGAGAGGGAAACAGCCAAAAGGGTCTTGTATCATGTTCTCTTGTGAATCTACTGCTTAATATGATTCCCTTAAATAGAAGTCTTTGAAATCAAAAGGACAAAAATTATAGCTTTGGAGGGAGAGGGAATGGATGGGAAGACAGTGAAAGTTGGAAGAGAGGAGAATTTCCATTCTAATTTGAAAGAAGGGGAGAGATTGCTGGAGATGATAGGAACATATTCATGGTTGCAGCAGATGTGCTTGAAAGTCACAAAATGACCTTGAAAATGTCCTTGAGCCCATACATTTGCTAAGCCAGCTCAATTGCGTCTGGAAATCACACCCGGATGACAGCTCTGCTGTCTTTCTTAACAGGAAATGACATCTCTCCTGTAACTTTGCCTATCTTCTGCCAGATCATGTTACTTCTCCAAATCACACAGCAATCACGAGCTACAAAAATATATGTATGTTGTCCTATTTTTTCAAATCAGCCTAGAGTGATTCATTGCTGTGGAGTAATGCCTTTGCTCTTTGGAAATTCGGTGTTTCTTAAACATCACAACAACCTAAACAGTGGAACGATGTGCTCTCCCCTTTAAAACAGAACAGACAAAAAATCATCCCATCTACCCATTCCACAGATCCCACTTCCCCCACAGATCACCCTGTGAGACATCATCTTACTGGCGGAGTTAACCCAGAAGTTGCTATCAGGCATTGGAAAAATGCACATGCACTAGAGAGAGACTTAATGTTTGAATACTGAGCTCTGCAGTTCATGGTTGAGTGACCTTGGGAAAAACAATGCTTCTCTAAACTTCCACTTCTTTATTTACATAAAATATCCATTTAATTATTATATGGTAATACCCATTTCATAGGGTGGTTATAAGGGCTAAATGAGATAAAATAGCCACCCAACAGTAAGCATTTAAAATGCTCTGTCTTATTCTTTCAGAGTAGACAGCCTCCATAAAGGACTTCCTGAGTAAAGAGCTCCTTCTGTTACCTGATTTCAAAACACAGAACAAAAATGCATTAGGCCGCATCATCTATTGAGACCTGGGAGTGATTACCTCAAAAATTTTCTGACTGTACAAATAACATGAAAGCATTTCCCCATAAAATATAACCTACTGCGCATGTTTTAATACAAGGGGATGTGGGGAGAACACCCCGCTGAGGAAGGGCTGCTCAGGGCAGGATGGAGGGGGGTTGCTCTTGGAACAGTCCTGAGCAGCAGAAAGACAGCTTGAAGCTCCAGGGAGAGATAGCGCAGGCTCCAGCAAGTGGCAAACACCCTAAGAAGGGAGAAGTATAAGAGTCAGATAGTTTTCCTGCTGTGTGTGGGCATTTTAAGAATAATAGCAGTTCAAAAAGCCATGTGTTTTTCTATTATATATCTTCCCCAGTGAACATAAGCTACCTGAAGGGCTTTGTTTTATTTACCTCTACACCTTAAACATCTACTAGAAGCCTGGCACAATAAAGGTGCTCAATAAGTAAATGAACAAGCTCCTAGTCACTGGGCATTTAAAAAATGCCTAAGTCCACATGAACCCATAGCCATGCAATATTTTCCACTGCTCATTACTGCAGGAATTTTCTGTTTATAAGTGAGGAAATAAAGTTTGCAAAATTTTAAGAATTTTACCAAAATTACATAGCTAACAAATAAATAACTCAAGAGTGAAACCCAAGTCCATTTTTTGTGTGCTATAACTTATAGGCAAATATATTGCAGCTGTATGAATGCAAAAAAACATATGATGGTATACTGCCGATATCCTGCCAGAACTTACCTCTAAATAATGCAGCTTTCTCACTGACACT
Organism: Chinchilla lanigera; assembly: GCF_000276665.1. Taxonomy (NCBI): domain Eukaryota; kingdom Metazoa; phylum Chordata; class Mammalia; order Rodentia; family Chinchillidae; genus Chinchilla; species Chinchilla lanigera. Next base: position 7,141,853 of record NW_004955412.1, on the reverse strand, counting down.
ACTTAAGGGTTATCTTTATTTTTCTGGCTGAGGGATCATGCTTGGCCCACATGTAGAGCAAACCAGAAGTATCAAAAAAATTAATTTCCTTAGAATCAGATTCAAATCATTGACAGACAGGGAGCTGGAGAAAAATATCCCAGCTTTCTCACCTTTTCTGTTATGGAGGGAGATATGATCTATTACCGTCCCCTGACAGGCCACAGGGTCTATATTTATAACCTACTGGATAACACCCATTCTGTTGAACTTGTTTTCTTCACCAATCACTTGGCCAGTCCCTTTTGGAATCTTCCAAAATCACATTCCAAATAAACTACTGCTATATAGCCAAACTGTGTTCTCAGGGCGCAGTTCTTACGCATCTAATCTGTCCTTTACAGTGACCCCAGGATCTTCTTCTGTCTCAGCTCTGCAACAGGCTCCTGGGAATAGCTGAGCTTGTCATTTAGAATCAAAGAAACAAACTAGGATCAATTGCGATGGACCACTCCACCATATATGCCGGCAAACAGCACCAGACAGCACCAGAATATGCCGTTTCCTCCTCAACGTTTTGTTAGTCTGAATGTTTTCCTTACCCATGGAGGCCTCCTGAAGGTTTGGGGCATTTGTAGGATCCATTCATTTCAGAATGCCATAGTAGTGTCCAAGAAGAGGCAGACCTTGCTGATATCATGTATATTTTCTAACTTTTAACAGTAATAAAATATGCTGGGAGAATATGTCTAAGTGGATGGTTTTAAGTGCTGTACTGGGAGCTTATATTGCTCATCTGAACATGCTCCGTATCAGCTCCTTCTGCTTATGTACTCACCACAAAATGTGATATTTTTACTTCCCTTTCCAGCATTATTGAGGTTTCCAGAGTGTTTTATATTCAGCCATTTCATTAACATCCATCTTTCTTGAGCTTTATTATTGATCCATCTGTAAGTAACTCTGCCTTTCAGAAGAGCTTATAGGCCAAAGAAATAAACTCGAGTAAAATTTAGGGTGCATTCAGTTTAATTTTCCACCCAGGTTTGGGAACTTCAGCATACCTTATTAGTTTCATCCTCTGAGTAGTTTGTGTGTTTTCCGAAAGAAATGTTTTATGACAGTCAACCCAAGTTAAAACAGATTATATAAAACACAGATTTGTTTACAAAGGAATTTTACTTGAATGGGGAGAGGATAAATGCAGGAATGGGGCTGTGAATAACCAGGAGCAAGAACATTTCATCAGGCCATCGCTGTAGCTGACTTTAATTCCATCAGACCAGCATGTCTGGCTTGCTTTCCACCGGATTTCAGAATTTAACTGTGTGCCTGGCCCAGAGAAGGTATTAAGGTATTTGTGAATGAATGAATGAATGAATGACAGGAAAATGTTTTTTATTCAAAAACACGGGCCTGTTTTTAAAAGCATCCACGTTGAACTAGAAGCTTGGAGAGGAAACTAACTATGTTAATATCCGACGCCTATGTTTTATTCCTGAGAATGTGTCATGTAGTATGCCTCTCAGTTGTGAAAAGCAAGTATTTTTGTTAATTTCAGCAAAAGACTTTCAAAGGAAAAAGTAGCAACAAATGGTCCAATTGTTAGCTCAGTGAGTGGCTTTAAACAAGGCCTGACTCACTGAACGCTAAAAGGAAGACCTCCGACAAAATTAAGTTCACGTGGGCCCAATACTAATTATCTTAAAAGATTTTTTTGGCCCTGTTCTTGATCTTGTGCTCTACCCTGTTGCCATCTGGCTTTTATCCTTCTTGAGCTGTCTGCTCTTCTCTGGAATGGATTCAACTGGCATTTTTCAGTACTGACTCATGCACAAAATGCAGCCTAACTCCAAAAGGCATGATACTGTGGTTAAAGGTACTGTACCACTGTATCCACAAACAAAGGAAAGAAAATAGTGTAAGCCAGGGTAATTGTACTTGTATGAATTTCTTGATGCAGAAATATTTGGAGAGCTTGTCCAGTCTACAGCAGTTTTGCAGCAATTTAAAAAACTGCATCACTAAGGAACATCATAATTTGTTGTTATTGTTAACTATATTTTCCATTATTTACAGTTGTCTTGAGTTTCTTGGTGAACCTCAGCAGTAAATTCAGCCTCTTAGCATCTCTCCTGAGTTTGTAAAGATGTGAAGAATGGGACCTTTTTAAACTTATCTAAATAAAGGAGAGAGAGAAGTGCTGACATGAGCTCATTGCTGAGCATATAATACATATTTAATATATAATTTGAATTAAATTGAATTAATTTATTTGAAGTGCTGTTCACAGGTTTTGCATTTTTCCTAACTTTCTTGGCTTGACAGATAACTTTTAACAAGTTAGAAGCTTAACAAGTTGTAGATTTGTATCCACACAAAGCATTCATATATTCTTATTCCTCCTAGAAAAATTGTTCTGAATGTCTCATGCTTACACAGGCCAGTTTTTATGTACACCATTAGATTATTCTTTGAGAGGAACAACACTTAAAAATAAATTTTCTCTTGTTTAATCACAAAACAAAGAGTGTTAGAGCTCATGATTCAAATATAAACAACAGCAAAGTCATTTGAATTTTTTATTTCAGCTGCCCATTATTGATGAGTTATGCAACACTAAAAATAATTGGGATACAAAAGCAAAATAGCTTTGCATGTATTATTTGTGTCTGGCATCGCTCATTATTATTATAAGTAACTTGGCTGAATCAAATTAATGTTGTGTTTTCCCTATTTGTGTTTATTCATGGATTTTCTGTTTCAGCTTACTTCTTCCTAAAACCAATATATAATTCTTAAACAGAGAGTAGTATTTCTCTGACGTATGGATTGATCACCATATCTGATGGTAATCAAATATACTATATAATTCCCGTCTGCTACAGTTTCACATGAATACTCTTCCATAGGCAATGTATATAGAAAAACTATGGAGCAAATTCGTATAAGTACAGTGGTTCACCAATGTTTATGTTGTAACTGCCGAGGGTATCTATGACCCTGATATGCCCCATATCGTTACTACAAAAACTCAAATAAAATAACAGATCCAAGACAAATACAAAAAAAGAGGATCAGAAAGAGGAAATAGTATGTTAACACCATTCCACTGGCCTTGGGCTTGCTCCAACCATAGACTTCAGAAACCTTCTGAGGGTGTGCAAAGGCAGCATCCTGCCATCTGTTTCAAACTGATGAGATGGTGATCAGAAAAGTTAAGCCACTACTAACAAATGAATAAACATACTTTTATTTGGCACATGGTGACACATGATACTACATTGTTCTAATTCTTAGACTACTGATCCCAAAATATTCCTGATAGATACCATACCCCCATTAACACAGAGATGCCTCAGAAAGCTGAATATCCAAAACATATTGTTGATTTTTCTTTGTCCGTAACTCTCACTACACTGTCAAAATTTGTATCTTGTTTACTTATGTACAAATGAAGCTCTAAGATCGCTGAAGTTCTAAATTTCTGACCTCTAGAATGAAGGGAATGCAATTAAGATAACTTTGTGTTCTTAAAAAGAAAAAAAATAGAATGATCCATGCATAAAGACATAACAACTTGTGAAGTTATGATAGAAGTTTTCAATATGTTATCAAGGAAGAATTAATTTGTATTAAACATAATATTGCAATAATCACAGTCACAGAAAAATATTGGAGTGCTTCCTGTTTGTCCAAGTCATTGCCTAACAAGTTTTTTCCACTTAAATAAATGTCAGCTTAAATTGTTCTCATGTATCTTAATAGAAAACAACATTTTATGGTAGCACATTTACATCCTCAAACACGTAAAAATCTTACCTGTACTTAATATTTAATATAAATATGTTGGTATTGTCCATCCACTAGTATTCCATTCACTAACATTTTATTAAAACAACTTTTGAAGCTAGGCACAGTGATATATACCTCACAGTGATATATTTTGGAGACTGACTTGTGAGGGTAACCTAAATCCAGGGGTTTAAGATCAGACTGGATGACATAGCAAGAGCCTACTCTTAAACTAAAAAGTGGGGGAGTTTACAATACTATTTTCTAGGATTCAAAAAATTTTTTACCAAGTCTTCATATTTTCTTCAGCCTTGAATTTAGAAATGACCTCACTGAACTCATTAATGGTTGCTAGCTCAGTTAAGTAAAATTGCAGTGCAGAAATAGATAATTATTTCCATCATTACTGCTGAGCTCCTGTTTGACATGGAAATTCTGATGTCTTGATTATTCTACTGCCAGACTGACTTCAAGCTCTAACATATTTTCCTAACAGTAAATTTTAGATGTTTGATTTTGTTTGCACAAATTTTCTGTCCTTCACTGTGTCGTCTCTAAATCCCCTTAAGCCTCTTCAGAAATTGATAAGAAATGGTAAGTTCCTGAGGGGCTGTCTTAAATTGTCTAGCACGTACAGCAATCATGCTGTGTAAGGCCCAGCAGGGTGGGAGCCAAGAAAGTGGGATAGCAGAATTGCTCACAAAGTGCCCTCCTCTGCTCTCTAAGCCAGGATGACATGACTCAGTAAGGCTGGGATTCAGACAGATAGACTGCGGGCACACAGTCTCCCTGTGATTCCATCCTTTTCCACTTTGCTCTTGGTCTTCCGCTTAGGTAGTCATGAGGATTTAGCCTCCTCTCCGCGGATATCTCCTTACCTGTCTGTGCTCTCTGTGAGCACTAAACAATCCTGCAATTTGAGGAACCATTGTTTCATGCCAGAAAAGCAAAGTACCAGACATGAAAACAGACTTCACAGATCTGTGCACTTGTGCCAGCTGTCAGATGTTCAACAGGACAGGGCTTGTCACCTTTCCAGGTGTGTGGATCGTGTCCCTCCCTCTGGATCTCAGATTTCACCTCGCTAATATCTTTCTGTTGCAGAGCTCCATACAATTCCTGCTGTGGAACTTTGCCAGAATAGTGCATGTGGTAGCCATCCAGGCCAAAGCTTTGTTGATTTGCTGATGACTTCTTTTGTTTCAAGAGAGTTTTTACTTTTTTCCAATGCTTCACTGACCTGTAACTGTTTAAGTCTCATGCTCAGGAGATGATGAATCCAGATAGAACAGCTTTGCTATTAATCACACTCTTGAGGGCAGTCATGAGGGACTCTGAAATCTTCGCTCTGTACCCTAAAAATGAACTGAAGCAAATGAGCAGAGCTTTGAAAAATGTATTAACTTTTATGAGAAATGGCATAATATAGATATAAACATTGGCTTTTGATGGGTCTAAAGTTGAGGTCAAGTGTAACTCTGTCATAGCTGTGTGACCTTTGTAAAAGGATTTGATCTTTCCAAGATTCAATATGCTTTTTTGTTGACTAGACAAATATCTGTATTTATCTCACCTGGCTGAGGTGAGAATTAAGTATGTTAAGTCATGGATGTCAAGTTCTCTGAACAGTGTCTGACACACTGAAAAGGTTGCAAAAAAAAGTGACTATTTTGATTACTGGGAAGTGTCATGTTCCAGCCTTCACTTCTGTACTGAGTGCCACAGTTATACTAATTCAACAGTCCAGGTCACTGCCATTCACAGAGCTAACTAGAAAGCACAAAAGCACATCGAAGATGAGGTTGCCCTAAAGCACACATGCTACAGTGAGCTGTTTATTATCTCTGAAAGCTCTAAGTGATTCATTATCACTGCCTTAAAGTGTAAATTCAATATTGAAAGGTACTCAGTATTTGGGCGTGCTGATGTTTTTTACTTCTTTATATGTTCTAGATAGGAGACCTTTGTTTGACGGACAGCCAGCTAAATTTTTTTCCCAATTTGTGGGTTTTCTTTTTACTCTGCTGATGACTTCTTTAGATGTGCAAAAACTTTTCAATAAGATGAGATCCCAGTTGTTGATTCTCTGAAGTATTTCCCTAGTGGTTTGGTTTTTGTTCATGAACTCTCTGCCTACCCCTATTTCTTCAAGATTTTTACCTACTTTCTCTTCCAATAGATTTAGTGTTTCTATTTTAATATTGAGATCTGTTATCCATTTTGACTTGAGTTTGGTGCCTGGTGATAGACTTGGGTCTATTTTCAGTCTTCAGCAAGTAGCAAGCCAATTTTCCCAGCACTATTTATTAAAGAGGCTATCTTTCTTCCAGTGTGCTTGTTTGGCCCCTTAGTCAAAGACTAGGTGGCTGAGTGTGTTTGTGGTTGTGGCTTTCTTCCAGTCTGTTCCACTGATCCTCAGGTCTTTTTTTTAGCATTTTTATATAATGAAATATTAGTGAGCTATAAAGAAAGATAAACTCGAGGCTTTTATAGGTAAATAGTTACAACTAGAGACCACATTCTGAAGTGAAATAAATCAGACCTACGTGTATAAGCAACATATTGTCTCACCAGTGTAAGAACCGGAAAGAATGAATAAAAATTAGGAGGAATGATAAACGTTGTGAAAAGAAAGGAAACTGCTCAAAATTAAAGAGCAACTGAAATGAGGGAAAAGAGAAAAGAAAGAAGGGGGAAATTATGTATATATGTATACACAGGATAGCTAATATAGTTGTACTACTGACTTCTATCGCTTTATTGAAAGGAACAGTTAATGATTAATTATTTGATCAAGCAAAACCCCCTGACATCTTCAGGAAGCCCGGTGAGTCTGGGCTCTGCCTCCCTGACCAGTGTGCAAGGCAGGCAAAACCTTGGCCATCCTCTGGGGCTTCAGTGGCTACCCGCCACACCCATGGTGTGTGGGCCCAGGCTGGGCTGAACCCCAGACATCTTCAGGAAGCCCGGTGAGTCGCAGCTTTGCATCCCGGACCAGCGTGCAAGGCAGGTGAAACTTTGGGCACCCTCTGGGGCCTAGGAGGCTCGTTGCCACATCCGTAGTGTTTCCTCCAGGGCTGGGCCAAATGTCAGACAACTTTAGGAACCCAGTGAGCCACTCTGGTACCTCCCCCACCAGGGTGTGAGGCAAGTGGATCCCTGGACAACTTCTGGGGCCTTGGTGGTCACTGCCAGAACAACTCACACCCCCCTGGTAGCTCAGGTGAAAGCTGAACATAGTCAGGGGCCTTGGGGAGCTCACCCTCACCCCTCTCCTTTCAGTGTGGGAAGCAGGCTCTGTCCTGGGCAATATCTGAAGCCTCGGTGAACTCGACATGCACCCCGTCTACTCTTGTGTAAGCTGCGCTGAACCCCAGACAGTCTCAGGAATGCTGGCGAGCCTCCTCCACCCTTCCCACACACTTCTGGGATGCAACTGAATTCATGAAAGGTAAGGAACATCTGAGATCCCACCTTGCAACCACTCACCAGCACAGGAGTTACACAGAGCACTGGGGATCTTCAGATTCTTGCCCTGCCACTCACACACAATCAGGACAGTGAGACTGCACTACAGAGAGTCTCTGGTTCTTCAAAAGTGACAAAATGAAGGAGCAAAATGCAATCCTAGACCTACACACCACCCAAAACAATTTCAGGAGGCATCAACACAGAAAAGCCTAGAAGTCATACACCTGAAACTTCTGAAATGATAGCAATGGAAGTAAAGAAACAACTCCATCAGGCCATAGAAGACATCATATTAGAAATAATGTCTCAGGTGAGAAAAGAAATGACAACAATAATGAAAGTATTATCATAATGTCACAGTATGTGATCCAAAGATGACATAGACAAGAAAATAGAAGAAAATAGAAGAGCATAGACAATTCAATGAAACATTCAGGGAACATTATAGAAAAGACTAGAAGGTATGAAGCAGATGCAAACAGACATCCAGGACTTAAAAATTCCATCCAAAACTTGCAAAATCAGCTGAACAAAGCTGAAGATAGACTTTCAGACCTTGAAGACAGCACTGCCACTAATGAACATGAAAGGAGGGATCCCTTAAAAACAACAAGGAACCAGGAAATTACAATTCAAGAACTGAAAGATGAAGCAAAGAGAAACAATGTCAGATTAATAGGTATTAATGAAACAGCAGGTGTCAGCACAAATGACATAAAAAGACTATCTGCAAAAATAATAGCAGCAAATTTGCCAGGCATGGTAAAAGAATCAGACATCCAGATAAATGAAGCATATAGAACTCCAGTTAATCATAACCAAAATAAATCTACACCCAGACATATAGTGATCAAGATCTAGGAAACTGAGCAAAAGCTCAGAATATTAAAACTGTTAGAGCAAAGAAACAGATCACCTGTAAAGGAAAGCCTATCAGAATCGCAGTAGACTTCTCAACAAAAACCATCAGGCAGAAAGAGCTTGGAGTGAAGTATTTCAGGTACTGAAAGAAAACAACATCCAACCCAGATTGATGTACCCTGCAAAGCTATCTTTCAAATTTCATGGAGAAATAAAATATTTTCCTGACAAAGAACAACTGAAGAAATTCATGAGTGCCAAACCAATCCTACAAAGAGTAC
>NW_004955412.1:7093483-7128726 GCF_000276665.1 Chinchilla lanigera | reverse complement strand
AAATAAATAAATAAATAAAAGAAACGTACTCAGAAAACAAAAACATGACCAATTATTCCTCAATGGAAAATAGCTCTAACTTCATGAGAAATATTAGACTATGATCAATAACTCAATCTGAGTCAAATTCAGAGTTGTTGATTGAATACTTGGGACAAAAGAGCAAGCTGTGTTTTCTTAATCCTGAACATTCCTTGATTTGAAAATGGCTGTTTTGCAGAGTGTTGTTTTTCTTTAATACACCAAACTTTCCAAATAAAATCTGTCACTTGGACTTATTTCTTAAGTAAAGCCACAGTGCCTTTGAGGAAAGACTCCAGTTTGAGTCACATGTCTTTGTAAGGTTTTGCAGTTCCACTTAATGTTGTGATTTTACCTCTTTGCTTTTATACATGGAAATGCTCTAGGAGAAACAGTCTTGTTTTTGGATGCATAATCCTTCTCATCCTTCATGATTGTCTTGGTTACTTTTCTCTCGTTGCTGAGACAAAATACCCAACGCCCAAAATGAAGGAAGGAAAGGTTTATTTAGCTTACAGTTTGTGGAGGTTTCAGTCCACACTTGGCTGGCTCCGAGGCAGAAGGTAGCAAAGCAACAAGAGCAAGGGGGGAACGGCAGCCGAACAGCAATGCAGTCAGAGCAAAAGGGAGGAATCGCGGCAAGCAGCCTCTTTCCCTCCCTTACAACGTAAACAGGCTACCCCTATCCAAGGGGGCTTGCAGCTCTCACATACTCTCCATGCCCTCCTCTTGCACAGGCTCAGGATGTATACAAAGTAAGCACGCTGGCTTCCTGCTGAGTCACTTAGCCAAACCTCTGGACTCCCCAAGTTGACACAATGTATCAACCATAACAATGATCTATATCCAGAGCCTTCAACTTCATGAAATTTTTCCCCAATTACTTTCCACACACTAGTTGACATATTCTCTCTCTCCTTCATACTGCCCTAGTACTTGATCTGCTCAAGCCTTGTGATAGACAACATTTTTGGACCACTGTTCATATCCTTGCCTTAAGTCTCTTATCGTATATTTCTGACACATTTTTCTTTTCATGCTGCATTAAATTTTAAGTTACCAACTCTTTCAAATATGCATCAAATCTTGTAGATAAGATGTGTTATCAAATGCATGAATTTGTAGGACCATATATCTTCTAGATTCTGTTTTCCATTAGGGAAAGATTTGTTAATTTTGTAATGCTATATTTTGATCCATACAGTGTAGCACACACAGTGGGTGATCAACAGATATTTTCTTGAAGGATAAATGGTACATCCATATGACCCAAGGTTGTGTTTCATTTAGAGGAAGCCTCCTTTAGGATTCAAGAGAAAAAGCAGAAACAGCTACAGTATGTGACATACCTTGGCAGGACTTTAAAAAATGGGCAGACCATCTAGAGGCATCAAAGAGCAGAAATCACACAAGAGCACTAAAATGTAATGAAATGTGTGATAAAACTGCTCCAATGTTAATTCAGCAACATTTTATTTTGTCCCCCTGTTCATTAGGCCTTTACCTTCTTAATAAACTTTAATTTGTATGCATATTAACTACTGAAATGTTAAATCAAAGTGATTATTCAAAATCATATTAAATTTTACATGCTTTAAAATGCACCATAAAATTTTATAAGTCAGTGGCTATCTCAGAGCATATATGTGAGTTGTTTACAAGTCAGACATAATCACATAAAGCTTTGATGCTTAGTTTGCATGAGGTCCTTCAATAATTAAAAAGGAACATATGGCATGACAAATGTGACATATATATAACAACACTGCAGTTTACTGTAATAGTCCAAAACTGCTTAAGTGAGTTATATAAGTAATTGAGAATTGAGCAGGAAATATTTTTTCTAAAATAATTGATGTTGATTATAACTTATTCCGGTGATAACCACATGGCTGATCCACTTATCTTCCACTCCTGCTCCTCTCCCACCTACGTTGCCAATACCCTCTATCATTGCCAGTGGTGCTTTTAAGACCTGAAGCATATCAGGCTGCCTCCCACTGTATTAAAGTTACATTTAAAATTTTTACCATGGGGAAAGAACCACAGGTGAGAGCCATAAGAACAGGTCATGTTAAAAGATTCTCAGCTTGGGATCCATAGTGGAATCATTCAGGGAGCATCAAACCATTCTGACACTTGGGTGTCCCTTCCAGAGATCCTGACTGACTTGGTCTGGACTGGGCTCAAACACGAGCAGCTACTTACAGCTCCCCAGATAATAAAAAAGTACAGCCAAGGCTGAGGAGCACTGTGCCGAACAGTTTGGCCTTGACTCTGAGAGGGAATGACCACTGAGGAAGGTTAGACATCCATCCAAAGCCAAGTCACCCCTTCTGTTTTTATTTGACTCAAGGAGAATTATAACTCTATCACATTCTTTATTAATCCTTTGATGTCAGCTTCTCTCAATAAAGAATAGCAACTTTAGGTCAAATTTTTCATATTTCAGTAAGTTGTTTAATAAACATTTATCAATCACCACTCCACCCTGAGATATCACAGGACATTGCTAAGTAGAAATCATTCATTTATTCAGCAGCACTGGTAGTGTTTTCACAAGGCGCTAGGCCCTGTAGCAAGTATAAGAGAGATGAAATGAACAATCATGGTTCTGCTTGTCAAAAGTGTTTGCACTTCGTCAGAACAGACAAATGTGCAGCTAACCCAATGGAGGAGTAAGAAATTCCAAAGGAGCACTGGTAAAGGATGAATAGGGTGTTTTGTTTTGTGTTGTTTTTGTTTTGTTTTGTTTTTGTTTTGTTTTTGTTTTGTTTTGAAGGCAAAGGGAAGGTCATCAATGGAGGCTTTAAAGTGGAAGTGCTATGTGTTCTAGGCCTGAAAAGATTGGAGCAAGAGTGCAAATAAGGGATTGACCAAGCAGAGAGGAAAGGTTTAAAAAAGAACAAGCAGCAGCCACGGCCTGGAGGAAGCATAAAGGTGCATGGGCTTCCGCAGGCACAATGAGGAACTGAAGACAGAATGTAGAGTGGGAAAGTAGGAATGGGACCTGACTTAAAGAAAAGTAAAGATCATGGGAGAAGAAAGAAGTTTAAAACCCAGTTAAAATAGAATGCCTAAGTTCTCACAGAGAACTTAGCACAGAGGAATGACTACAGTTCACAATGATCTATTACATATTTTAAGAAGCTCTGAAAGAAAGGATCCCACAGTGATGTATGAATACTCATGTTCATGTGGCGCAATTCACAGTAGCTAAATCTTGGTGATAGCCTGCATGCCCATCCACAGATGAGCATTAAAGACAATGTATTTATATACAGTGGAGAGCTACTCTGCCATAACGAAGGGTAAACTTGAGTCGTTTGTAGGAAAGTGGATGCACCTCGGGACCATAATGTTAAGTGAAGTAAATCAGACACAGGAGTTAAATTTTGCATGGTTTAGGCTTATATGAAAAACTCAGTAGATAAATAAAGAAATAAAATACAGACAATAGGCAAACAAGACAGAAGAAAAAAGTAATTGTAATCCAGAGGCTGCGAGGTGGTATACTAGTATGAACTCATATAATTGTTCTACGTGTTTTATATATTTTTTGGTTTATTGATATGGTTGTTAATCTGTACATAGTGATAATTTTATAAGGACTTATGAGATAAATACATGAATCTGATGCTTACAAAATCAAAGAGGATGAATGAAATGGGTAAAAAGAATTAAGATGTGTTATGTACATGGACCAATTCCATAAAGTAATCCAAGTATAAAGAAATGATAAGGACACGAAAATACTAATTATCCTAATTTGAGTGATGCATATTGTGAGCATACATTGAGATATCACACTGAACTCCACTGATTCTAACTAATACTTGTTAATTTTTAAAAAAAGAATAAATGTATATTTGAAAATAGAAAAGTATCACCATAAAGAAATGATGTTTTAGGTTAAAGATATGTTTATATGGGTTTAAATACTACTATATTAATATGTTTACTATATATATATGTACACATATCAGCCAATATATCTTATAATACGCCACAAATATATTGGCTGTGTTTTTGATATATTAGCTAAAATAAATTTAAATTTGAAACAGAAAATAATTCATATTGCAGTCTCTTAAAAGTTTTAATTCCATACACTTTCTGATATTTGGAAAACTTCACAAATATGGTCATATTTAAAATCTGGAAATTAGGGAAAATTTAAGAGTTAAACTCTTTGTATATGAAGTAGAATAACTCAGTGGAGCAGTTAACTTATCAGCACATAGCTCTGATTTCTCAGAAGCTGATGGTAAATCCAGATAGCAGCACATGTAGATAAAAGCCATTTGTGTTTTACATGAAGAATGGGTGAAATGTCAACCTGCCCTAAATACACTTACAATGGCTTAAAATTCCTATTTAGTCTAGAATTAGTAATTTACCATCTGTAAGCCAATTGTAGCCCAGCACCTGTTTTTGAAAATAAGATTTTCTGGAACATGGCCATTCTTGTTCATTGCATACTGCCTATATATTCTTCCATACAATGGTAGAATTGACTATTTGTGACAGGGACCACATGGACTACAAACATGAAATATTTATTATCTGGTCTTTTACAGGAAAAATCTGCCAACCATTGATCTAGCATGTGAGCAGAGTTTTGTCTAAAAATTCCACTTAAAATTCATTAGCTGAGAGGAACAATGCATTCAGATGTAGTTTACGCTTTAGAACATTAGCACACAACTTAGTGCTGTAAGATCACAAAGCTCCGTGATCATCATGCCTGGCTCAGATAAATATTGTGTTACCTACCTGTTGTACAAGCAATTTGCTGACATTATAAAACTTTGCTAGGTTCTAGATGGGATCATAGAGTTTAGTTGCGAGGATCACTTATTGTAGAACTCCAGAGGCAGTATTCATTACATAGTGGACATGATGACCGTGGTGTTATGCAATCCAGATGCAACCTGTGTGGTCCACGAGTTGTATGTGTCTGTTAAGAAAAACCATCTTATTCATAAAAGGACTTGGTAAAACAAAGCAGGTAATGGACTGAAGCAATTAGCACAGGGCCCAGCAAAGGAATACACTCAGTAAATGAATTTACTATGGCAGTTATCTAGTTGGCCCCCAAAATGACATCTCACTTTCTTTCTTTCTAGGACAGCTTTAGTTGGATGCAAAAAACCATCTGTTGAGCATCCATATTTCCTAATTTTCCACATAGATAGCTGATACAATTAAACTTGAGCAAAGAATATGAGCAGAAGACATACAAATTCCACATGTCATCCTCTCTGATTGAAGATCACTCATGCTTTCTGGAGTTTGTCTTGTCTCCTTCTCATGGAATATGTTAGAAGGTTTAGCTGAAAACTGACAGCAACTATTCAGATAAAGACAAAAACCTAGCCAGATAAAGAAAGAAAGAGATATACACAATCAAGATCACTAAATGATCTTAGGACTGGAACTTAGCCATTTACACTGAACAAGTTTATACATGAGAGAGAAATAAACACCAATCTTATTTAAGCTACAATATTTGAACAGCTTTATTGATGTACAATTGGCATACAATGACTTTCACAGATTTCAGCTGAACAGTTTATGCTTATGAAATCACAACCATGGGTGCAACAATGAATCACTCCATCATTGCCTAAAGTGTCCTTGTGACCCCTGGGAATCTCTCCCTTTTGCCCTTCCTATTATATGTCAGAGCAGCTTAGCCTTGTTCTGAATTGATGAAAATAATCTTAGTTGTTACTATGAATTTGTGTACCTACAACTTAAAGGAGGAGATGCTTACTTTGACCCACAGTTTTAGAAGATCTACTCCATAGATGGCTGATGGCAAAGCAGACGGGCATGGTGGTAGGGCCCAGGGAGGACAGAAGCTGCCCATCCATGAACATTAGGAAGCAGAGAGTGAGTAGAGGAGCCCAGGAGGGTGGCCCACCCTTCTAGGTCATTCCCCTCATGATCCACCTCTTCCAGCTAGACCCACCTTCTAGCACCACATTTAGCTCTGAACTCTTCAGTGGATTAATCCACTGATGGACATAGAACCATCACAACACGTTCATCTTCCAAATCGCTGCCTCTGAACCCACAGGGCTTTTGAAGGAGGTCCTAGATCTAACCCATAATATTCATTGAGGGAAGATCCTATGACTCATTTGTCTCTCGTCCCCAGCTCCTCCAAAAGGGTTCTACTTGCAGTGTACATTCAGTGCTTTCTAAATGGGTGAAGGGATGAGGTTACAGAGCACAAAAAGAAAGAAAAAAGCCATATTAGTTATTTCATAATTATTTACTGAGCAGGCAATGATTCTCAGTGCACTAGGAGGCCATGATCAACAGCGTATTTTAGACAATTTTGATTCAAAGCAAGGAAAGGAATACAGAAATATGTTCGGGTACGGCAATTTTGAGAAAAGCAACTTTGATCTGAAATATTTGGCAAAGGAGAACAAAAGCAAGAAAATAATGTTATAAAAACCCTCAGGAGAGGAACATTTTTATTTGACATTTAAGAGCTGCCTCTTGTTATATCTTTTTCAACTCCTGATCTTCAGTTTAAGAGCAAATAACAAAGCAGAATGAGGAGGAATGAACAGAATGAGTAATGTGCAAGAGCACAGGCGAAGGACATGAAAATGGATGGGCAGAAACTACAAAAGCCTCACCAGCCTGATTCACAAGACACTTGGACCCCTGTCATTTTTTTTTTCTCCTTTTGATTTTTGTTTTCACGCAACATGCATTCATTTGTCACTCAACCAACCAGGGACCATGCTGAAAGTAGGAAACAAGATGATAAATATAGCATCGTAGTTAGGACATTTATAGGAGAAGGCTGTCTTATAAACACATAAGCAGTGATTATAAATAGAGGGAACCACATATCCCAATTTTCTCAAGAGAATTTTAATTTAAACCTCTTGAATCTATGTCATTTCTGACACTTTCTAAAGTGGCCCAGTTTGAATGATAGAAATCTTAATGGGCAGAGCAGTTAAATCTACTCTGGGTAGGAGTAGGTCAGGAAAGATTTCAAACGGAGGGCACATTTAAGTAAATACGCAATTTAAGTAGTTGTGATTCAGAAACTTAAAGAAAACTTGGGCCCTTTGGGTAGAGAGAACATTATGGGCTATGCTGCAAGGTTATGAGCAAGCATAACACTTTCAAAGAAAATGGAATATGGCAGAGATGAGGGAGGTTTAAAAATAGGATATTTCCATTAAAAATTAATGTGCAATGGAACAGAATGATTAAGTGTAAAAGGATTTTTAGAAACCAGGTAAGTGAGGGACCAAACACCACTTCCTAGTAGGATCTATTCTCCCAACTAGTCCTTATACAACATCTATGAAATCTGGGACAGGAGCAGGACAAGGCTGATGACACTGATTGAACAAACAAAAGGTAAAATTTTGAATACATGTAGTGATGAAAGAGCTTTAGATACAATGAAACAAATTGTACCCCTGGGTAAACAGGAGAGGGGATTCAGGCTGAATGTGAAGAGGAAGTGCAGAGGAGAAAATGAAGTGAGTCTCTGAACAGAGTAATAGATCTTAAAATATAACATACATAAGACTCATGTCATGTGTTTATCGACAATACAGGCTCTAGTAGTAGACTGTCTGTCATCCATCTCAAAATTCATTCCTAGAATTTTGATGAACAATATCTCTTGCAATTCCCATAAATCATTACAAGGGGGTGGGGATGATTAAAGTGAAGAATGATATCCAGAAAAATCATCAAAGTCAAAGGAATATTTTGCTGCTTTAAAAGTTTAATTTCATTGGCTGTTGTTTTATTATTAGGTTTTATGGATTTTGTTGTTGTTGCGGTTAGCACTGGGTATGGAACTCAGAATATCACACATGCTAGACAAGCACTGTGTAGCTCCAAGCTACATCTGCCTCTTTTGATTTGTTTTTTAAATTTAAAGGCAAGGAAGGGGTCCAGGCTGATTTTGAAGTTGCAGTCCTCCTGTCTCAGCCTCTCAAGCAGCTAGTATCACAGGCGCATACCCAGCTAGCATAAACTCCTTCCTTAAGGTAAGTGCTTCAGTGCTTGTCTTTCTTCCTTCCTTTTACATTCACTTATTCAGAAAGCAGTCCAGAGGGCTAGCTCAATTTTCTTACTAGCTTGATAGATTGCTTCATCTATCTTTTAGTTTAAACATCTGTAAAATGTTTATAAAAATACCCATACTGTAGGGATGTTGCATTGAATGACAGAATTTATGTAAAGGATCCTAAATAGTAATAAAAATATACTAATTATTAGGAAAATAATAACTTGGATTTATTGTGGGTTGTCATCTTACTGCATATCAGTCCTTGGAAACTTCAAGTCTATGTGCCAGAGATTATTCAAGGCACTAGATGTCCTACTTGAAAGCAGCCAATAATCTGATAATAAGAAATATAACTTTCTGAGATTCTGTGGCATGCTTTGGTCACTCTTTTGCCACTGAGACACAACACCTAACACCCACAAATTAAAGGAAAAGAGTTTTCATTTGCTTCACATTTGCAGTCCATAGCAGGCAGGCTCTAAGACAGAAAGGGCACGACAGAGGGAAGCGCCTCATATCACCCTGGCCAGAAGCAAAGAGCAAAAGGAGGACCTGGGGAGGGAGATCACCCTACCTGGTCACCCTTCTGGATCACCCAACCACCCACCACCTCTGAAAAGCAGTCGCGGTTGTCTCCATGGTCTAATCCTCTTCCCACAGCCCTCCCTAAGAGCACCTGAGGGCTTTGGGGAACATTTTCAATGCAAACCATGAGGCTCTTTAAAATTATTTGTCTGCATTAACTCGCTAATCCCCACATCAGTGTTGTGAGTTTGTTACCTTTCTTTTATATAAAAGGAAATAGAAACACAAAGGAACTAAATACAGTGGTGCCTTGGATCATGAACTTTAATTATTTCCATGACTCTGTTTGCAAGCTGAGTTGGACAAGAGCCAAATCCAATGCAATGGTGAGGGTCAATATTGACCTTACAGAGAAATTTGATTTGGTTCCTGTCCGGCTTGGTTTGTGACCAGAACTGTGGAGAGAATTCAGTTCGTGAACCAAGGTAGCACTGTAAACTGCCCCAGATCGCATAGTTAGTAATGGCAAGACTGGGGCATAGCCCTAACTTGCTCAGTGTTAGTAACACACTGTACAACTCTCAGAGGGGGAAAATATGAAGCAAGTAGAAGAATTATTAATAAAATAAATACAGAACAAACAATGCCTTAATGGAAATAAAGTTAAAAGTTAATGAGGAGAAGGGTGAAAAATCTATATTAATGCTGCTAGTGGTGAATTTCTCTCCATGACAACGTTAAGACCAAAAGGATTGGAAACCAGACCTGTCACAGTACAGTGGTAATGAGCACACGTGAGGGACAGCATGTGAGAAGCTCCAGGTGTGTCAGAGCCTGGCATGTTCATGGAAAGAAAAGGAAGATGGTTTGACTGGAACATCCCAAACCAGGGCAAGAATGATAGAGAGACTGTCACAGAGGAAAACAAGGTCCAGAAGGTAGAGTATACTGTGTCATTTGAAGAAATTTTAATTTTATTACAAGCAAGAGAGGAAGTCACTGAAAGATTTTAAGCTGAGACCATCTATGATTCGTACATTTTCAGTCTCTTGCATACTAGCACATGATGCATGTTGAATTGTGATTAAAGTTAAAGTCAAAATGACTGTTTTTAACAATACTAATAAAGTTGGCATTTTTTCCCATTTCATTGCTACTTTATTGTTATGAAGTAGGGGGGGGAGCACAAGCCGTACAGAAATAATAAGCTGCAGTATGAGAGTAAACATCTGTCTTGCTTACTTTTCTCTCATTGCTGAGACAAAATACCCAATGCCCAAAATTAAGGAAGGAAAGGTTTATTTAGCTCACAGTTTGTGGAGATTTCAGTGTGTACTCGGCTGGCTCCAAGGCAGAGTGGCACATGGCAGAGGGCAATAGTACATAGCAGCAGAAAACAGCAAAACAGCAAGAGCAAAAAGGGGAGGAGTCAGGAAAGCAGCTTCTTTCCCTCCCTTACATTGTATGTAAACTATCCGCCCTAGGGCAGGCATAGCACTCACATCCATAATCCAAGCGTTGAACTATGCATCAATCAGGTATCTAGAAGCCCACCCCATGACTGCATGAGGCTTTGGGGGACATGCAGACACAAACCATAACAACATCTCAGAACTTTGTCAAATTTATGCCAATAAAAATATTACTCTACCTCCCATACCACTACCTACATACTTGAATAAGTAACCCAAACTGATGCTATTTAAAATCAAAGTCTGCAATAGATCCATATTTTTAGAACTCCTCAACCTGCATGAAATAAAACATTCAGCTAGTATTTTTTCTCAGCCCATAGAGTCTTTGCACATGTTTTACAAAAATGGATTATTTCTGTCTTTAAGAGAAATACCCTCTTGAAAAAATATATTTCTTTAGTGGTCTATCTCAAGTTGAAAATGTATATCAGAGCAAAAACAAAAATAGACTCACCTCTGACACAAAGAACTTTGAAAAGCAAGGCAGGGATGGAATGGAAGGGAGACATTTCCAAGAATTCTTTTCATGTTTTTGTTAGAAGAATAAATCTGAGTAACTTTATTATACCAGAGTCTGAGTGTGGGGAAAAAGGAAGATGAAAATTACAATGTGGACTCAGTTCAAGATTTATTTCCACAGCAAGTAGATAATCAGACAGAGAAAATGCAGAAGCCTGTTGAGAGTGGAAGAATACGAGCTGAATCTGGTGATACATGCCTGTAATCTCAGCACTCGGGAAGCTGAAGCAAGAGGATGGTCTTGAGTTCCCGAGTTCAAGAGTAGCCTGAACTATAAAATGTGATCCTGAAGAGAGAGAGGAATATGCTTCCTTAAGCCCTGTCATACCATAGGGAATCACCCAAGCTTGGTGATTATGACAGCAGCCACAGAGTAAGAGTCCTCTATGCTGAAAGAACCTATTCCCATGGCCTTTCCGCCCTGTACAGCTCTGAGTCATGCTAGCATCAGAAACATTTTATAATTTTTCTAAAGACTCTAACTTTTTTTTTTTACAACTGAGCAAGCCTTGTCATTATAAGCTGAATGTCCAAATAACCAGTCTTCAAAGTTTTGTTCCAGGGGCTGAGGAGTTAGCTCAGCGACACAGCGCCCGCCTGGCAAGCGCAAGGTCATGAGTTCCATTCCAGGTACTGGAAGAAAAACAAAAACAAACAAACAAACAAAAAACTTCTGCTCCATTGAGAATGGGCAATCTGTCTTTATCTAAGCTCTCACTGCAAAATCTAGGAGCTTCACTTAAATATATCTAGGGATCTTCCAGAGCCAACAGGCATTACCTGCCATAGTAATCAAGTTTTCACACTTGGGACTATATGTTATATTGTTCATGGAAGTGATACCTTGAATAAATCTGTAAAAGCATGAAGTATGTATGAGCACATATTTAGTAAGCTCTCTTGAACTGCATGCTTAAAAATAGTAAATGATGGTTAACTCAATTCAAATTATAAAGAAATAAATGGTATGAAGACAAAGACATTACAGTCTCCAGTATTAGCTACAAGAATTCTAGTGGAAAATTGTTCATTTCACACATAATATCTGATATGTGTATATGCAAATTTCAAAAATATGTACTTAAACAAGCTAAGTTTCTGTGGAGATGAGATTAAATCTAAGCTAATCAAGCAAAGTGCTGCATGGTTAGCACCTATCTAATTCCACTGACTTGGCAAGAAACCCTTTTCCCCTTGAGAACACAAGAGCTAGACAAGAAGAGACATTACCTTTTTCCTGTCAGATGTGCTTTTACTCACAGAACAATCACCTTAGCTTTGGAAAAATGATCTTATGATTATATACTTTAAGCCCTTTCTGTTGAACAGCACAAGTTTAAATGCCACAATAAATGAGTTCACAGCAAATCATAGATTGAATTATCATGTTCGATCCTCCTAATGATTTTAAGACAACAGATTATCCATTATATATGATGCTTGCACAACAGTATTGGAACTGGACTAGACAAAACCTCTTTCAATATTATACTCCTATCTACATCCTGGAGGGAAGTAAAAGTATCTAATATTTCAGTAGTGCTTTACAGTTTGCAAAGTGCTTAGACATAATAAATTACTCTACACAACGCAGAAGCCATGTTTTAACTTACTTGTGAAATGGCTCTGTGCTAACACATTAAAAGGGAAAAAAGTCAAATTGAGGGCTGCTTCCCACAACCCGACACATAAGTCCCCAGTTATATATAAACAAGCATCGGCTAGTGCCCACTGATTCTTTAATGAGTTTATCCCGTGACATCAGGTTTTATAGCAATGTTCATGCACATTATTAAATCACTATTTAATCTCACACTGCAGGGACTGTTGATCTATTTATCCATCAACACATACAAAATGTATCATCATTTTTTCAAACTAATAAGCATGTGAAGAGATTTTAGCCTATGATTTTTCAGGCTGACATTCATTGCTCAGTATATTACTGTATGCTATTTTAAAATATTGGTGATTCTTGACATGCTAAGCTCAGTTCAGCATAATTCTCACTGAAAACTTAGAGTAAGCAATACTTTATTATTCTTCCCCCAAATTAATTTAAGTATGCAGCAGTCCTACACCATCAGTTGCTACATCAAATAGAAAAAAAATTAAACTCATCCACCTGCTAAGAATGAATTCTGTTAACCATCTACGTACAGATTATCCTGAGCATTGCTCCAGCGGGTACCATTGTCCCTTCAACCAGTCCATTCTTGCTTGCAGAAGATACGTGTATATTTCTATTTGTTTTATATCAACTATTTTTGCATACTGTTTATTTAGAATATTGTAGTTGCCTTAGATGTTTGTTTGTGGCAAAATCTAATAATAAGTTCTGGTTATTTTATTTTGCCAATTTGTGCTTATTTTATTTGTGGAAAAATAACCTATAATTTTGTTCTAGAATCTAGAAAAACTCTTATTATAAGCACATTAGAAATAACTTTATACTTCCCCAGAATGCAGTGATACTCTTTCATAATACAAAAGGGACTCTTTTGGAACATTGAATAGGGAGGATGTGCCCACAGATCTGAGAAAGAGACAACTGAAAAGGGAGAAATGCTAGCACATCTGAGAGGGAAGTTTTACCCTACGAAATGGAGAGACAAAAAAGTCTCCTCATTATCATCTATTCGCAATGCAAAAATGATAGAACTTAGCAGAAGAAACCAAAGTAAAAATTCCAATAGGAGAGAGTGATTATAATAATTCTGTGGGTGGTGTTGACAGAACTGACCAACATCTAACAAGCTATTCTGCATTCAGAATGTGAGGAAAGATATTATTGTAAAATATTTATGCACCTTCTGGACCAAACAATATGGAACTCATTTGTTATTTATTGAAACCAATAGAGTTCAAAAAGTCATTTACAATTTAGATTAGGTCCAATAGACCAACTAATAGGAAAGCATGGGATAGCAAAACACCAACCAGAATTCCATCACCTTTACCAAACACCAACCACAGATGTCTTCACCATTAGGTTTAGTGGGTAGACAACCTATTTGAAAAACAGGGAAGGCCGAAAAGTATGTTGTTCAAAGAAAGACAATGATGCAAAAGGAATTCAGAGAGTAGATACTACTGTCTGGTTGTAACACTGCTGTGTATTGAATGTTTCAAGATATATAACATAGATAAATTATTGACTACATTTGATAAAATTATCACTTTTATATTTTGTTATCTTATAAAAAATTAACAAAAATATGCAATTTTTGGTCATCCTGTATCTAAATAATTGGACTGGCAAGTGGTTAAAAATGCCTTGACCATTGCTATAGCTGTAATTTTTGTTTTTTGCAACCTTAATGGAAAGAAGAATTTCATACGTTTCTAAGTGACTATCTCCTGTTAAATATTTCATTGTCCATTTTTTGATCCTGCAAACCAGAATCCATTCATACCAATTCCCTCTGTTCTTAATGGAATTTTAAGCAGTAGAATGAAATTACAAGAGAGTCTCTGAAAAAAAATTTGATAACCAGTATATATGTTTCAAGAATTTAAGTTTGAACTTATAAAATGCATGGTCCATAAAAGTATCACTAACCCCTTATATATGCATTTGTTCTTATGCTTTGATATGGAAGGATAAAATTTTCTGAAGTTAATAGCAATTGCTAAGCTTCATGGCTAGTAACTTAGCAGTAAATTCTGAAAGACTTCAGAATCACCTCAGGGTAAAATATTAGAATTGTTTATGCAAAGTGAAGACATGGAAATCTGTTAGAAAGCATTATGTGGAGCTTTGAAGCTGATACACTTTTTTTCTCCGTGGAGAAACTACAATTTTAAAGATTAAGCTTGCAGTTAGGAGACCCTATCTAAGTTAGGCAGGAATAATTTATATTCATCGAAGTTGAATGCCTAATTCTCTGGCATGTTAAGTGCTACAATTATCAGCACCAGACAAGTGCTTCATTTTCATTTTCTGAAGTGATTTTTTTTTATAGTTGAATATGTCTGTGGATATTTCTGCATGCTTGCCTACAATGGGATTGCTCATTCCCCATTTAAACTTGCTAAAGAAAGCTAACTTAATGCTTTGCTATATTGAAAATTTATATCAATCCTGAAGGGTCATAATGAATTACATTGGTGCATTTTATGATTGTTTAATTTTTAATGGCCTGTGGGGAAGAGAATTCAAGTCACATAGAAATTCTTATTTGTATAATTAAGTACTATTTCCCCCTCCCCCCTCTTGTATGCAGCTATTAATTGTATGTATCTTACTGCTACAACATTTAAAAAGAAGAAAACAGCAAAATTAAGTCATTTTGAACAACCAAGTATGACCATAATGCACAGAAAAAACCAAGGATTCTATTTTTTTAATTAAACTTGCTCTGAAAATGATACTTCTTTCTCTTATTTCTCATTTGGAATATTTTTCAACTTTAGCCAAGCATGGAATAGTATGGGAATATGCATGAAGAAAGAAAGCATTAAAACTAGCAGTTATTTCTCCCCTTGATATACCTTGCATATTGAAAATAATTCCATTTTTTTCAATGGCATATAAATATCAAAAAGGTGAGGGAGGTTATGCTAGAAACTTAGACTTTTATGTTTAGGTCACGATTAGATTATACAAGGAAGACATAATTTTAAGACACTGAGAGAAAAAACCCAGGAACTACTGTATCTTTGCTTTCTTTAGATTTAACTTTAGGTGAAGAGTTGATAAATTTTCATTCCAAACATCATGATATTAATATCATTCTTTGGAAGGTCCTCTTTTTAGGCTTTCATTTTTAACTTCTTCTATATTCTCCAAATCTATTCTACAGTGTCTTCAGTTTCTCAGGAAGAAAGGTGAGAAGAAAAGTCATCCATATAAGCCAATAAACTTTGAAGAAGATGGAATAGATGAATGGGGAAATGAATGGGGAAGTAGAGGAGGAATGATTCAAAAGAGAGAAAGAACCATCTCATTAATCAAATACTCATTTAAGAAAACAGCTTTGCTATTTGACTTTTATATGTAACTGCCAGTTAAAATGTGTCTACCTGTAAAATCTATCATTTCATACTGTTCACCTCAGAATTCTCATAGTCATCGTGGACCTTTTTCTTTTTGACTTTTATGTACATGCCAATAGCAATACCTGAAAAACATGTCCCTGCACTTGTTCACTTCTTCTAGTCATCCTTCAACTCTCCTAGCAGAAAACTCCAACTCCTCTGCAGGACCAGGCTGTACTACAGGACCAGACTTCCATGGTTGAAACACACTTCTGCCATGTTGGCCTTTTCCTTAAACTCTCAAGTCCTTCACATGAACTATTTCCTCTTTTGGGAAAACTCTTCTGATTGCTACATTTGTGTTATGGTTCTAATGTAATAGCATGTCTTTGTATCTGGAAACTGGTTTAAAGAAGTGTATCTGGTTGCCAAGTTGACAAGGGGTGGAGTGTTATGTTGATACACTGTGTCAACTTGGGGAGTCTAGAGGTTTGGCTAAGTGACTCAGCAGGAAGCCAGGGTTCTTACTTTGTGTACATCCTGAGCGTGTGGAAGAGGAGGGCATGGAGATTATGTGAGAGCTACACGCCCCTTAGGTGGGGGTAGTCTGTTTACAAAGTAAAGCAGGGAAAGAAGCTGCTTGCTGCCATTCCTCCCTTTTTGCTCTGGCTGCTTTGCTGTTCCGCTGCCATTCCCCCCTTTGCTCTTGTTGCTTTGCTACCTTCTGCCTCGGAGCCAGCCAAGTATGGACTGAAACCTCCACAAACTGTAAGCTAAATAAACCTTTCCTTCTTTCATTTTGGGTGTTGGGTATTTTGTCTCAGCAATGAGAGAAAAGTAACAAAGACAATTTGTAAATCCATTATGTCATTCAGTTCTCAGCTCAAATGTTACTTCTTTGAAGATGATTTCTATGACCACTCTGGAATGTACCTTGTCTTAGTCTGTTGAGTTTGGTAGAGTAAAACACCATCATAAACTGGGTGGTTTATAAACAACAGAAAATCTGTTTCTTAAATTTCTAGGAGCTGGGGATTTAGCTCAGTGGCAAAAGTGCCTGCCTTGCAAGCTCAAGGTCGTGAGGTCTATTCCCGATACTGAAAAAAAAAAGAAATTTCTGGAAGCTGGGAAAGCCAGTATCAATGCAACAAGAGATTCACTGATGAGGGTCCCAATGCGAGATGGGTTCAGGTTCTTGGGTAATACTTTTTGCTGCATCTTTGCATGGTGAAAGGATTTACTCATCTTTCTCTGGCCTGTTTTAGAAGAGCACAGAGCCCATTCATAAGGTCTTTACCTTCATCTGCCAAATTCTCCGTCTCCTCAAATCATCACACTGAAGCTCATGACTTCGAGACAGACATTTGGGGGAGGCTACAAAGATTCCCACAAGAGGATAACTGTACCCAACTCCAAGTCCTTCTCCACTTTATTACTCCATTTATTTTCTTGTTATTGGAATGACTCTTATTTATTTATTTGCTTATTTTATGTCTTCCCTTTTTACACAATCCTCAGTGGAAGGAAAGCTCCACAAAAGACATGGATGTTGTTAGTTCTTTTCCATTGTTGTCCCTCAAACACTCAAAAACAGTGGTTATATCATGAGCAACTAATGAATATTTAAAAAACTGAAAGCATCATGATATTGTTATAGGCAGCTGAGTTAGATAGAAATTTATAGGCAGTCAGACAGGGCCAGGCCCTTGAAGAAGTCAGCCCTGAAGACAAGATACCTTACGAATGGAGACATATTTGCTGTGGGCCAGACTTCAAGACAAAGGACTAAACAAAAGCACCCACAAGCCTCCCTAGGTGTGGACATCAGGGATTGATATTCTAAATAGGTAGCAATCACCTTGAAAAAGCCAGGAAGAGTCACTAGCCCAACCCCCTGCAGGAAATGCCCCTGTTCTGTATTCATACCCGCTTGCTACATGCCTTACTTCCCCATTTGATCCCAGTTTACTCAATTTTACCTGAACAATTATACTTGTAATCTTATCGGCTGACCATAGTTTTGTCCCACCTCATGCCCACCTTGTAATTTCCCATTTTCCCCCTATTTTGGACCCACCTCACCTCCTAGTTTTGCTCTATCAAATCCCTGGGAAGGGCAAGGTCCTTGGTAACCCACTTGAGCCCCCTTCTGTCCCTCTCTTGGGCAGAAGATTTCTTTCCCTCAATTAATATGTTCTGCTCTTAATCTCTATTGTTCCTAAAGTTTTAGAGAACACAAACTTTTCCCAGATGTTGTTCAGGATAGAGTTTCTTTCCCCTGTATCAATATTATTATGTGATATACACCTATCCAAACAGCAAGTTTACCATGGTGTATTAACTCATATTTATGAGTAAGGAAATAGATACTTGGACAGGTGATTTGGCCAAGATTGAGTAAATATTAAATGGCACATCCATATAAAAACATTTGTTTGCAGTCCAAAACCCTTGTCTTTCTATTGCATCCTAAATTTATAAAGGTGACTTCATTTATTTTGCACAACATTCCTATGGACTAAGTATGATCATTTTCACTTTTATATATGAGAAAAGTTATTCTCACCGTAATCAGCACTTTATCCCAAATCACACAGGTAGAATACGAAAGAGTGAGAATGTGAAGCCTGCTTTCTCTAAACCAACTTCATGCCCTTTTCCTCTGTGGTGCTAGCTCACCTTTCAAGTTAACCTAGGGGTGGAGTTAACATGGGCAGGCGATATGTCCTATGGGAGAGGACTGGAGGGTTGTTGGCAAGTGTGCAAAAAGGAAATGGGAAGTTTCTTTGGGGATTAGAGGAAGCACGCAGAAGTTAGGCTGGAAGGGACATGTTGTCTTTTTTTGTGTTCCAACACCATGTTGGATCGTCCCCTGATGGCCCCGGCAGAGTTGCACATGGGCACAAACCCGTTAGTGGATGCAAACGTAGATGAAGCTTCAGTTTCTGCTCCCAGGGGCTCCTGACCTTCTGCTGTGCAGCCACAGACCAGAACAGGTTTGTAGCCCAGGGCTTGGGCATCTCCTGCTATACAGGATTCTAAGTGGTGGGAATGAAGAGTGAAATAGACACGACACTGATGTTCCCTGACTTCAAACAGCAAACAGGAGGCAACGTACACAGTAGTTTCAAGTTATAAGAAAGTAGGAGAAATGATTATAGCATCATGGGGGAGAGGCTATTTTGAATGTGGGAGGGTTACCTAGAAAATTTCTCTGAGGGGGACACACTTGAAAAGAACAGAGTAAAATGAGTAAGTGAGACCTGTTGTGATTGGAAGGCAAAGCTATGCGGCAGGCAGAGAAATGCAGCATCATTAGAGCATGCTCTAAGAACAGAGAAGTCCCTATGACTAGAATAGAGAAACACAGCAAAGACAGCTGGAAAGGAAGAAGGGCCACATTGCTGGGGTCTGACAGAGGCTGATGCAATAAATATATTCTTAAAAATAACATCAGATCACAAAAATGGCATACAAATTGATTGAAAATATAGTAAGAAACCATGTAACCTACCAAACTGACAAGGAGGTAATAATAATGCCCACTGTTAAAGTAGTCAGAGACCAATTCTCTCACTTATATTTATACATTTAGACATTATTATTCAAAATGATATAACATTAAACTGAATGTATAATCATAAGAAAGCATTGCATTAATATGGTACCAGTATAATGTTCAATGATTTGCAGACACAAAGTGATATTTTCAAAGCTTTTTTAGTGGCACAAGAAATATTCAGGACAATATGCTGAGAAGCAAAAACTGTCATACAAAATAACACGACCCTAATCATACTGAAAAAAAAAGCAAGGAGGCACACAGGGTAGAGAACTGAAATGTACGCAATGATTACTACTGAATTGAAAAGCTATATTCCTCTTTATGTTCTCTGTGTTTTCCAATTTTTGTTCAGTGACAAAATACAATTTTCATAGCCAAAGTTAAAAAACTTTGCATACAAAAATAGTGTTTTATAAAAATGTTCTGTAATGGGTTATCCCCGTAGTGAATTGCATGTACAGCTCATTTGACTGGAGACAGAAACTAGGCAAGAGAGAGGCAAATGCTCTATGGATATATTTTTTCAAAAATGATCACAAAACTATGGGATCTTACACTGGGTAAAGACTACAGGTAAAATTTAGCCAAACCAGTTTATTTTACAAGTAGGAAACCTGGGACCCAATAAAGATAAATGATCTGCTAAGGACCCAATAATGAGTTGCATGATAATTGGACTAAAGCCCATATTCTTATTCCATAGTCTCTCTGTCTACCAAAGAACACTTCAATCCTAGCGTCACGGAGGTAACACCTGAAAAGTGCCAACATCCTGGCAAAGGATGTGTTAGAGGAGAGGATAAATGGTTGAGAGGAACTTGTAATGTTTAAGAAGAGATTTGCCATCAGAGATGGCAAAATGAAGATGGTAAAAAGACCGTTAATTGGCATTTTGACCATTTTTTAACATAATCAAGAGCCACAGAGAAAGAATCATTGGGAACTGATATGCAGCAGCGTAACTAGGAGCAGCCTTTCAGAGCCTTCATGCAAACAAGCTCATGTAATGAATGTACCTGTAGGAGTGTAGTAAGAGATCCTCTGTTCTTTACAAGAAGAAAAACAAATGACCCAGAGGCTAGAGGAAATGGTAACTGCTAGAGATATGAAGCTACAGAATATATTTATAAGGACATCAGGCCCCTGATTTCCTTATGATTTTATGTGGGTAGTTACCCTTGCAACAGTAGGCTATTTGTATACCTTTAAGTTTCTTAGATGATAGTCTACCATCATTTCATCCGTCATGATGTATTTCACAGATATTTTCCAAATGCTTAACATGCTAGCATCTGAGTGGTGTAACGTGTAAGTATAGCATTAGATCCATAGTATACTTCAGGAGAAACCTTCAATTTCAAAATAGGATGGAGAATACATTGAATAAAGCAACAATGCGAACATAGAAGCTATCGTCTGACACAAACACCTTAATATTGTCATTTATTTACCTTGGGCAAATGAGTTTAAGCTTCCTTATCTGCAAGACGGGAAGCAGCACCTACCTATCAGAATTGAGCAGGTATAATGAGAGGATATGCAATAAGAAAGTACAAAAGATAGTTGAGATTCTTTCATGACTTCTTATTTTCTAACGTGAACACTGCCACCCTTCAATCCTTCCATTCTTTCTAAATCATTGGAATTCAGTGACCTAAAATACACTTTACTGATTGTGATGTATCTCTTGCAGAGATTCAGTTTTGTGATCCTCAATGCTTTTTGACCAACTCTATACAGAGTTCCCCCCAACCCTAAAGATGAAGGTAAAAGTTCACTCTGATGGATGAGCAATTCAAATTGCCCATGAAGCACAAAAATGGATTTCCACAGGCCCAGCATGAAATCCTATCATAGATTTTTGCAGTAGCTGCATGTATAGCAGAAATGTATGTGTATACATGTTACTTACTGAAGAAAGAGCAGTTAGTTACTTCAACATGCAAAACTCACTGAATCAATGGAATAATGAGCAATGTAATGATGGGTTCCACTGCGCTGCTTGGCGAAGTATGCCTCAGAGGCCGAGAGAAACCTATGGGAGGCCTTGCAAATTTCAATTTTCAATTCCTCCCCCACAGAGCATGCAAGTAAAATGGAAAAATAAATGTTGTCAATTTGAGCTTTCTAATGTATTTGCTAGAATGAGAGATTAAGTTTGAAAGCAAAGCAAGCCATTCCTCCTCTGTATGGCTGTGCTCTCACCGTGTTTGGGGATGGAAATACAGATCATGAGTGTGGGAGGCACAGACTCTGACCCTGTCCCACAGTCACAACCTGTAGCTGCACACTTACACGTGACTCTCATCACTATGTCTGGGAATTTATGTCCCTGTTTACTTCAAAACAAAATAAAACAAAACAAAAACTTCAGTAATGTGCTTAAGAATCACATGTGGGATTTTTTAAAAATTTAGATTCTTGAGTCTGCCATGGAAAATTTTATTTCAGGAAGCTGTATGTTTTAATGAAAATCTCAGGTGATTCTGATATAAGTGACAGCATTTGGATATTTTGAGAAACACTAACAGTTCTTTGTTCTTCTTCTCTCTTTGTATTGAGAGTGTAATTCAAGCCATCTTTCCCTCTCTTGTTTTCCATTACTAGCTATCATTTTTCTTCAGTTTTTAAGAAAGCTCTCACATGTCTCAGCTCTCTCTTTCCTTTGCCATGTTCCCTTTCTCATGCACATAGTTCATCTTCCTTTGGCATCCAAAACCCACACACTTACCAGCTTTTCTTTTCTTCTCACACTTAAGATCACACCTTCCCTAGAGCCGTCTTGGTTTCTCTTTTACTCCCAAATATCTTTAGGCCTTGATATCCAAAGGGTTCAGATCTTACCTATCAGTTCTTTGATAACCCTTCTTCTCAAAAGTTACTCTGCAATTGCTGTTAACCATCTTATAGTTTATTTATCCAACTGCTGGCTGGACCTCCACAGAGATGTCTACAAAGCTTCTTAAAATTTTCATGGCCAAAATCATGAATCTGATACTCTCTCTAACCCACATTCTCCTTCAGTTTCCATATTCTTTCCAGTTGCTTAGGCCAAAATGTTTGAGATTATATTCAACCCCTTTCTTGCTATCACATTCTGTATCCTGTAGTCTGTAATCCACTGGATACAAAGCCATTAGCAAGTACAATGTGCTCTGCTTCAAATTTTATTTATGCTCTGAACACTTGTTACCACTGCCAACCTGACCACTCTGGTCCAAACCACCACTGTTTCTCAGCTACATGACTGGAAGCTCCCTCATGGACCATCTTCCTGCTACTTACCCTCCCTTTTTGAGCTATTTTTGTTACTACTACTAGAATGAATTTAGTAAAATTTAAGTAGAAAACATGTCACTCAAAACCAAAAGACATAGAAAAGCCAAAGCTCATACCACGGTTGCCAAGCCCCTGCAACAATGTAGCACTAGTTACCCCTCTACGTCTTCCATTATGATCCCAGGTATTATTTTTGCATACGTCCCACTCTCCCCTGGTACTATAACAAATTAGCACGCTCCCAGCACGAGGACTTGCACTTTGTCTGGGTTACCTGGAATGCTGTCTCAGATATGTCCATGCCTTGCTTCCTTCTTTCCTCAGCTCTTTACTTAAACATCAGTTTCTCAGAGGAATCTTTCCTATCAAATCCATCTAAAATTTCAACACTCCCACTCCTACCCTTACGTACTACTGCTTCAGAATCCCACTTAGCTCTTCAGCTCTTACTTTACATATTCTAACCTGGTAGGTGTTTTGTTTGTGTTAGTCATATCGAACACTCATTCCATGAGTTTTACTGTTGCATCCCAATGACCTAGAACAATATTGGACAGATAGCAGACATTCAGTGTACAGTGGTTTAATACACATTTTTAATTCCTGGGATGCTGCAATCCACTTAGTTTACTTCTAATATTTTCTACCATTTTTCTTATTCACATCCTCCAATTTCTTTTTCCCCAATAAACAAGGCCCAAAGAGCTTTAGATGAGCAAATAACATGCTCTGCTTTTCACTCTGATGTTGTTTGGACTGTTAATGTTTTTTTATGGTGGGTACTCATATGACCAATCTCAAATGTAATGACATTTTTCCATTTTAAAAGTGAGCTGCAGGGGCTGGGGATTTAGCTCAGCGGCAAAAGCGCCTGCCTGGCAAGCGCAAGGTCGTGAGTTCAGTTCCTGGTACCGGAGAAACACCAAAAAAAAAAAAAAAAAAAAAAAAAAAAGTGAGCTGCCTGAAGTCATATTTAATCATTAACCATCAGCTGCTTCCTGTCTGCTCAAAGCTTGACATTTTCTGTTTTTTCTTTTTTTATTTTAAAAATTAAAAACTGACAAAACAACATTGAAGACAAATTCAAAACAACGCAAAAATAACAACAATGATACATGACCTCAAATCAAAGTGATAGAAATTTACAGGGGTTGCTATGTGACACACTGCTCTCTTCAGTGAAGTTGCTCAGCCCACTAGACATAAGAATGTAAGACTGATCAAACAACCAAGGACAGTAACAAGCCAAATAAATAAATAAATACAATAAAAAGTAAATAAAACATTGGAAATGATGCAGAGCTTCACCATACAAGATGGTAGGAGTTCAACAACGGTTCTTATACTGCATATTGTCTTCACATCAGTCATTCTGAGAACCAAATTCAAGTGTGCAAAATTGGTCAAGACAAAAGCAAACTTTAAGCATTGACTCGTCCTCTCAATAAACTACAGACATCAGCAACACAGCTATCCCAGCTATCCTTATATGTACATGTAAATTTTGTTTTTCATTTAGAAAAGCCAAAATAACAAAAACAAACGCATAAACAAAACAGCATAGAGAGCAATAAAAATGATACAGAATTTCAAAACATGGTGATAGGATATTAACAATGGTTGTTATACTACACAATGTCATCTTCAAGATGGTTGCACATGTAATCAGATATAGGCATGCAAGATTGATCATATAATTATACATTAACAGTTCTTTTAAAAAAACCAACACATATTAGTAGTACAATTATCCTAGCTATCCTGTGTATACATATGCATATTTTTCCCTCTTCCTTCTTTCTTTTTCCTCTCCCCTCCTTCATCCCAGTTGCTCCTTCCTATTTGAGCAGTTTCTTTCCCTTTCACAATATTTATTGTACCTTTCAGATTTTATTTACCCTGTCAGGTTCTTGTAGTAGGGAGGAAGTATGATGTTTACACATGTGAATCTGATTTATTTCACTAATGAGTATGGTCTCTAGTTGCATCCATTTACCTAGAAAAGCCTTTAGTTTATCTTTCTTTATAGCTGAGTAACACTCCATTGTATAAAAATACCACATCTTTTTTATGCATTCCTCAGTGGACAGACATTTGGATTGTTTCCAAGATTTAGCTATGACAAATTGCACTGCTATAAACATGGGTGCATTTATATCGCTGTGGAATGATGTTTTCAATTCTTCTGGAAAAATACCCAGGAGAGGAATAGTTGGTTTGAATGGGACTTCTAATCCTATTTTGCTGAGGAATCTCCAGACAGATTTCCACAGTGGTTGCACCAGTCTACACTCCCACCAGCAGTGGAGGAGTTCCTTTTTCCCCACACCCGCTCCAGCATTTGTGATGGCTTGATTTCTTGATGATAGAAATCTTTACATTTTCCATGAGTCCTGCTCTACTCTCTTCAACCAATGTCTTACCACTTGGCAATGCCAGAAATTGTCCCATCTTTGGACACTCTCTAACCTATTCTAGGATGCATGATTTGACCAAATTTTACATCATGTATATCAACCTTTGTTTTAGCTAATAGGCATCTCTTAAAGGCAATCTCATATTTACATCTTTTATAGCTTTCACGGTGGCAAAATGACATTATCTATGTATTTTTATGTCAGTTGACTTCAAATTCTCACCCTATCACTCAGTATGTTTATCTCAACAGTTAAACAAACTTCAAACTTTCCCTAGAAATGTAGTTGATAAATCAACACCAGTAGTTATAGCCACTGTCAACAGAATATTAGAGAAATTCATTGTTTTAAAATGGAATATGGGATCATCCATCTTGTATGATTATTTGCATAATGAAATGGCACTAACATATGTACAAAGTGTTTTGCTTTAAATTCTTGTTGAGTTGGTGCATCTATTACACTAACAAAATAAAGATAAATTTTAAGATAAATCGTTTGAATGCACATTTACATTTTTATTATGATATCTTTTTTCTTGTGTTAATCGTAAATACCTGATATTAATAGGAAAAATGTCAGAAAAAGTGAAAAATCATGACAATTTAATATCTCACAAATTAATCATATTCTTAAGGAGATTGACTGAATTCAGATATTGCTTAGAAGACACAGTAGTACCTTTACAGAAAGAAATTCTAATCCTTAATAAATAACGTAATGGTCATGATTCTCAAAATAAATGACTTTTTAATTCACCAGCAAATCTGGGAAGGTTAAATTCTATAAACCCATACTTTCTTCAGAGGTAGATGCAGGTTGAGCATCACAGAGCTCTGTCTGCATTTTTATTAGAAGAAGGGGCAGAATGAGAACTGGATTATGAAAGCATTTATATTATTTCATTACCTTCCCTAGAGATAAAGATGGATTGTATAGTAATAAAGCACTGAAGCATAGCTCCTTAGCATATGTCAGGATTTTAATTTTTAATAACTTCCTGTGAAAGAGGATAAAAGGTTAAAGTTGCTCATTTATAAAAGAGAAAAATACACATAATAGTTTTGAAAAGAATCCATATATATTTGAGATCATAAATTTTCTGTTATTGCATGTGGAATCTTCTGAACCACAATACAACCAACGGTGAGCTATAACAAAGAAAAACAAACAAAAAAGAAAAATCTAGAAGCAGAATCAGTCAGTCAATGCCCCAGTGCAATGTAGACAAAAATCTCACAGACTTTAGACTGGAAACTCATACCTCAGATTTTCAAACAGTTTGTCGTGTAATTTAACATTGTGTGGCAATAATTCCTTAATGCATTTTTGTCAGTGGTATTATTTTTACAATTATCAGCACCACATGCCAAGCAAAACACTGAAAACAATCAAATTATAAACAGTTCAGCAAAAATGTCAGCAGAGTAGATATGCTATAGATATTTTTCAGTTTTGCAAAGGTCTCTGCTACCTCCTACAAACAGTCAGTTGGACCACATATCTGTGTGACAGAAAATAAAACTGTTTAGAATAAGTATCACTGAATTCCTTTGAGAAATTTGGTAACTGTTGGGATATTTTAAAGTCTAGCATTTGTTTGTTGGAGAATTAACAGTTATACACAACTAAGAGATGGTCTTCAGATAATGTCATTATTTTGTATACCTTGAAAAAGAAAAAGAAGCTGTTCTCTTTATTTTTGTTCGTTTGGTTTTTTTCTGGTACCGGGAATCAAACTCATGACCCTGAGCTTGCCAGGCAGGCTCTGTGCTGCTGAGCTAAACCCCCAACCCCTGCCTTTAGATGTTACATTTGTCCAACATACTCTATAAATTTATTCATTCATGGTTTTGAAAATCATACCTATGCATAAATAAAAATAATATAAAATATATTGGTGCCATAGTTTAGATATTTAATGTCCCCAGAAGTCCCACTTGTTAAAAGCATCATCTCCAGGATGGTGCTAAAGAGAAGTTGAAGCTCCTTCAAGAGATGAGACCTCGTAAGAGGCT
Source organism: Chinchilla lanigera (assembly GCF_000276665.1). Taxonomy (NCBI): domain Eukaryota; kingdom Metazoa; phylum Chordata; class Mammalia; order Rodentia; family Chinchillidae; genus Chinchilla; species Chinchilla lanigera. The sequence goes on along the minus strand of NW_004955412.1, from coordinate 7,101,859 downwards.
TTAGGACCTCCGGGATATGCTCCTGAAGGGGCTCATGTGACCTAGCTCCCGTCATCTTCCTCTGGCTTTGGCTTCCTGGCCACAGCAGTTTCATGATGCACTGCCATGGTACGATTATCTGCCATAGTTAAAAGCAATAGGTCCACTCAGTCATGAACTGACATCTCTGCAGCTATTAACAAAAACGCTACATCTTTTCTCTTTCTGAATTAACTATCTAAAGCATTTTGTGATAGCAATGCAAAGCTGACTGATACAGTTGGTTGAAGTATTAGTGAAATTTCTTCTGATGCAAAATTCAACTTTCCTAAGTCCTATTTGGGGAACATTACTGAACCCCAAGTTTTTTCATATAATTTTATTTTCTATACCATGAAAAGAACTATGAATAGAACATTTGTAAAGAGACCCTCTGTTGTAATTGAAGTTTTCCTCCTTCTCCACCAGCGCTCATGCACAGCTTTTGATGCCTAAACTCTTTATCTTATCAAAAGTGACAAGTGATGCCAACCATCATGGCTGCCCTGTGGCCAATAGCATTTGAGAGATGCAACCAATTATAAATTTTACTCAATTAGTTATAAATGTTATCCTTACTTAGGATAGTTTAAAAATGAGACTTGGTAAAAAAAAAAAAAAAAAAAAAATGAGACTTGGTGATATATGACATACTATTTGCTAAATATGTCCAACTTTTATTTTGTTTTGTTTTTCCTATTCAGGATGACAAATTCTGGACAATGAATTTGTTTATATTTATATGTATTCTACATTGTCCTATATTTTAGTGTTTCAGTATTTTTATCTCCCTCACATTTCTAGTAGGTATCACTCACATAATTTAGTTTAATATTATCCCTCTCTAAATATTGACTATAGAATTCAATTTAAAGATGAGGTCAAAGTAGGTCTCCTGCTAGTTTATCACTCCTCAAGTTAAAGTTTAATGTATTAGGGTAACAGCTAGAAAAAGAAAAGTTAATAAAAGTCTTTATAGTTTATCATTTCTCAAGTTAATGTGTTAGGATAAGAGCTAGAAAAAGTTAATAAAATTCTTTATACAGCTCCCTCAAAATATATAATATATTGACGTACATTTTGATTGTCCAATAAAAGAAAGTTGTGTAACATCTTTGATAATTCTTAACATAATGTTAAAACAAAGTATTTTTTTTAAGTTTCTTGCTTTGCTATGGGGTACTGGAGGTGTGGGATTGAATGTGATTTTAATACAGATAATTCCCCTTTTATTCGGTATTACTAAAAAAGGGCATAATTATGATGTGAATTTTAAGATAATAGAATCTTATTTAAGTCCAAGCTTCTTTGCCTTTTATTTTATAGTGTGGTTACACATCACATATGTATATCTATCTTGTGAGCTGACTTTAACCAATATGATTATAGGCATTTGGTAAGTATTGGGGTAAATATGGATAGTCTCTGGTAGTAGAGGTAGAAGAAGGCTAAATGTTATTTATCCCTTAACTTTACTATTAGCTGTTACATTAGTATGGAAGCACACATAAGCCAACATATAAGTTTATTAGTTGAAGAAGAACAAAGAAATAGACCGTTTTTACTGTTTCTGTGGCCCCGGGGGACAGAGCTAGCTCTGTTCAGGGTTTCCAAGCAGTGCCTTGCAGGACCTATTCACTCTGAGTTGGACACAATGTCAGCTGGGCAGTAGAACAACTGGGCTCGTAACTGGACCGAAGTACCCTGTGAGTAGAGATATACAGGTCCCAAGAGGCTTTGATCTACTCTCTTTTCTGCCCCAGAGACATCGAATTTCCATTCTTACTGAATTCTTGTACTTCATTCCTTCTATAGTAGAGTGTTCAGCTAATATTTCCTACCAATCACATATATTAAATATCATTCATTTCATCATGAAGGATCATTTCTAGTATTGCTTATATAAATCAGCAACATGTGTATATTTGAATGAAGATATGTAAGGCACTACGTAGTCAACTTCTACAGTGTTAATCTCTGGCAAATTGTTTGTACAAATTTTCATTGGACCTAACTTGTATATACATATACGTGTGTCACGTGGTTCATATACAAATGTTTTTAAAGTATGCTTCTATAGCAGTAATGTAAAATTTTTCCATATTTAGATAAAATACAACCAAATTCTAAAACCTTATAACTTAGCACCATAACATTTCAATTAATAGAACATTCTATAAACATTCATGAGTTCAAAGGGATAGGTAAGATAAGGTTGTTTACAAGCCTTATGTAATCATGAGTTACTAAATTGAGTTTTTGTTTCTTTTCATACATTAAAAGTATTTTTTCTAAATGGTCTTTATTCTTTGTATTCCACCTTCTCTTTGCCAGTTATTAGAGAAATCAGATATTTGAGTTAGTCAAGTCATGTGTTCACCTGACTCTGAATTGGAACATAAAAGTTTTCAACAAAGGGAAGTTTATAGACCTGCCAGAATAATATTTAGGATACTTGCATACTTTAGTGGTTCAGAGATTACTTCTCAGTTACATTATAACCCTTTCAATTTTACTGAATAAATTCTTTTTGAAACAACATTAGAAAATGTTATACCAAATACCATTGGCTTTAGTATTTGCATATTTTCTGTATAAAAGTTTTATTTTTATTTTTGCTCTCAAATATGACTTCAACAACTTTCTAAATCTTCTTAGAATTAATATTGTATCAGAAAAATAATTACATCAACTCTAGTATATCACAGAAAAATATATGTGCAGTTTTAGCACTATTCAAGAGGTTGGCCAAATTAAGAAAAAAGTTATCTTGAATGTTTTTTCTACTCTCAATATTATATCATCCTTGCATATGCCTTAGGTCCAATTAAGTATGGTAATGTGCCTTTGTGGGTTCCAGATAACACTTGTAAGAACTAAAACACTTGAAAATCATCTGAAGCAAAACTATTCTAAATTCCCACTTGTGCTGTATGATAAGACTGTTGTTCAAAACCTAAAGAACCTTGGGAAGATACAATTACAAAATCACAACATGTAAGAATCGGGAGAAAACTTTTATGGCCCTTTAAACTTTTTTCCTCCATGAAGGAGATTCATTTTCAGGATGCTTGATATTGATGCAGCTGCCATTCTAGTTATTTCAGTAGTTCATACATTCTTTCTCTTTTAAGATATAATTTATTCCATGGTCAAAGATCTCAAGTGCTTTCTTTTTATAATTTTTTAGAATGCATCCCCTAATAAATCCTACCCATTAGATCTGCATACCGTATAAAGGAAAAACAGGTTGTTTCATATGATAGTTCTTTTCATCTGCAAGTTCTTAATGTTGATCTGTGTGGCTCCCAGCACCTGTCATTCCCAGCACAACTCTTCCTGCATGCCCAACCATCTGGAGCCTTTATCTTCATCATTTCAGGAACTCCATTGTTCTTGTGGCATATCCCGCTTTCTCAGTGGCACCCAGATAGATTTCAAAGAAAAGACCTTTAAGGAACTCCAGTTAAAAGAGCTAAAATATTTTTCTACCTTCATCACCTTGAAATAAACTACTTATTTCCTATAGTTTCCTACAAACTCTGTCACACTCTAATTGTTTTGCACTTTGTCCACTCCATTTGAGATTGCATTTCATTGATTTTTCTGTGTGAGGTCAATAAGCTTATTTCTTTAAAGCTTCCTGAGAGGTATAGAGTTTCCCTCTACTCTCCTAAATGATCAGCAAATAATTTGAACTAGAGATGGCTCCACAAAACTTTGAAAGTGGCAGTGGCTGAATCATAAGTCACACAGTCATGAAATACACCTTGTAGTCTTTCAGAGATACCTCTTTGGAATCACTTAAAATTCTTTAGTCAATCAGTATATTGTACTGAGAAATATAAGATCATACTGAAGTGACTAGTTAATTTGTATAGCCTTAATCACAAGCCTCCTCTTTGGAGGAAGTTTAAAATTTTCAAATGAGGGACTTTCCCAGTCTTTACTTAGAGAAGAAATTGCATATTTCCCAAAAGAAAAAGAAATATGAGCAGAATCAAGGGCAATATCTAATGATGTAACTTACTTCCACTATAAATTAACTTATGAAGAGTGCACTGTATTACTCATAAGTAATAAGGAACCTTCAATTCTTGTTTTTCTTCCAGAATTCCATTTGTTTTCTTTTAAAGACTAAGTGCAGAGAAGGAAGTCAGAAAAGATAACCAAGATTTTAGAACACAAAAGATGGACACAATCTCACTTGCAAAGGCTACTCCTTAATAGAGGTAAGTTAATATGAGAAGATTTCAATTATCGGAGAGAAAAAAGAATACCATTCAAATTTTCATATTGTTCTGCTAATATATTCAATATTTGCTTAAATGAAAAAGAAGATATATAATATAGAGTTCCAGGAGAAATAAATACAAGAACAGATTTGCTTCACAGAATTAAAATTTTCATTCAAGGAAAGGAACAATTTAAGACCCAAATATCAATCAATTTCTTGCTGAAAAAATGACAAGGTAAAAAAGAACTTGAAATGTGTAAGTGACTGGATGTGAGCCAATCTTATCAAGATGAAAGTGCAGAATTCTAAAGAAGCCTGGAAGACATCCCAGATCAATTAAGGAAGAAATCCTGCAGAATAGGCAACGTATTCATCCTTGAAATCTTAAATTTAGATCATAGAGCTCAAGAATGGGTAAATGGAAATAAAAAGATACAATGAGACAAAAAAATATAGATATGGGGATTCTTTTACAACTAATAACTCCATAGCTAGTTCTATAAAGTTGAATCACTGGTTAATTTAATCCAATAAAGGAAAACTAGCACTTGACTGACTGTACTACCTAACTGGCTGATTGGACTTCCAAAATGTCAAGCTCTCAAACACAACCAATTCCAATTGATCAAACCTGGAATTTACTGCTCAAAATATAAATTATTTGACAATGCTATGTAGGACAGTAGTCAATAATGTGAGGTTTTATACAGACATTATGTACATATACAGTATGAACACTAGTGGGTCATAAGAATTGAAAACATCCATTCTCATGATTATATTGACAGGTAGTATGACCTTGTTAAGACCCAGAAATATAAATCAGTCTACATTTGAATCTATAAAGCAGAAAGAAACACCACTCTAATTGCCTTGTATTTTATGGTAAACATTTAGTACATGCCACTGTAATTAGAGTTTTAAAGATAAATACCTAACTAGAAGGAAGTCAGTACCATGGCCCATAGAAGAAAGGTAATACACAGACAATGCAATGCCTTTTAAAAAACATGATGAAAGTCTTTGTACAAGTTACTTCACTGATGATAATAATAATGGGAATAAAGTGGAGAAGAATTCAGTGAAAAATACAAAACTTTAACAAAAGGATAACTTTGATTGTTAGAAAATCATAGTATGCATTATAAAAAGGTATGCTATTTATTGATGAGACAGTATAATTTAATAATGTATTTTACAGATACTTAATACAAAATATTCCAAAACTGTACCTATATTGTAGGACACTCATCTCATTTGAAACCATTGATTTACCATAGTCTGTTATCTTATGACTATTCAATTTCCTTCTTTGGCACACTTTCTTTAATTTCAAAATTAAACAAAATTTAATGCAATTCTTCCAGTTCAAATCATTGATTAAAATCATTTTGCTATTGTTTTAAGTATCAAAGTTAATTTTGTCTTTTTTCTAAATTCACATCATAATTTCAAACAACTATATTCATCTATTTAACTATTTCTGCCGCTAAGACATAATCTCCTTGTCTATATTTGTATACAATGAGTAACTGATTTCTTTGAAAGAAAACAAAATTTTGAAAGTAAAAGTATTAATACTAGACAGCAAGCCAACATTTGAACTAGCATTTTAATACAGTATGTATTATAGAAATTTCAAAATGCTAGTTTATTAAAATTTGCAGATATCTTTTATCCTTGGATATAACCAGACTTTTTGGTTAAAATATATTGGAGCTAGGTAGAGCTACACATATAGAACACAGCAGAAATTATTAGGGAAGGCACAGTTTTTAAAAAAATAAAAATCAGAATTTTGAAGAGGGTCTTGAAAGTGATCTAGCATAATATTCTTACTTCATAAAGAAGGGATGAAGCCCTGCAAAAGTTCAATATTGAACAAGCTCAGTAGTCTATTGGTAGGGCAGAAATTAGGACGCCATGTTACAGGGCTTTTGTTTTTCTAAGAACTAGTGAGTATGGGATGAAGAAGAGAGGAACATCATCTTTGAATGAAGTCAGCTTCATAAAATGACAGCTGTTGCCAAAAGAAAGGTCCTGCATGAATTACAAATCAAGGATTGGTAGAAGTTTAGTTTAAAAAAGTCACAGCAGAGTGAAGCACTCACAGAGCTCAGAGAGCTTTGATACTGTCCTGCCACTTTTCCTTCCTGTTCTACTGTGGTTCTTATGTGAGTGAAAGAAGCAAAGAAAATTTGAAAAACTAATGGAAAATACTGTTCATGGACCCCCACTAATATAAAAAAATAGCCCATGATAAAAATAATGGCACAGAGTACTACTTATCCTTTGATCAAATCTATATTTTCAGAATATTTTGGTGGGTAGGGATAAATGCCATTACACATGGACGTATTATAAGTTGCTATCACTTTAATCAATTTTTCTAAACAATACATACACCTTTTTATAATTATATGAATGCCATTAAACAAAGGTTAAATATGGTCTTGTCTTATGTTAGTCTGAATTGTTAATAAATATTGATAAATCTGATTTTATTAGGTTGCTCATGTTTGTCTGATTCATAAGCATTTAAAATGCGGTGTCCAATTCAGTGTTTTGGTAACTTAGCTTAAGATACATGTGAGAAATAAATGGAAACAATCATCTTCATATTTGTGCCAGATCTTTTGCACTCTCCTATTTTTATTAAAAACCTATTGTGCATACACTAATACCTTTGTTGGTATAATTAACCTAATTTATAAAAAATTATTATATAATTATAAATTATGAATTGGTTAGGATCAAGTGCCTAGATTTGTGCTGTATTCTTGAATTTGGGAATTTACTGATGATAAAGGTTAAGAACACGATTATATATTATATCTTTTGCTATTTTCAGCTAAAGTATATGTTGTCAAGAATTCATAATACCTTGTGATGTACCTTTGACAATACTACTTTAAATAAATACTGTAAATGTAATATATGAGATAAGCTATCGAGACAGAACATTTTAGCTTTTGATACTTTTCCTAATAACATGAAACATTCTTCATTCTTCCCATATTCTCAATAACAAAAGCTAAGTATGACATTTAATAAGCATTTTAATTACTTTTTAAAAATTTTTATCATGTATTTCAACTAGCCCCTACTCCTATCCCATGTATTTTGTACCCTACAGAAATATCTTTTACACTTCCTCATGTGTGTCCACATGTGTGTGTCCACACCATAAGATTCCTGAAACAATATTACAATCTCCAACGAACTTTCTAAACTATTACTTCTAAACTTTTACTTTCTAAACTCCATTCTGGTTATGTTAGAAATAGTGCTAGGGCTGAAATTTATTTCATGACCCGTAAACCTGCATTTCTGTGAAACACTGCTGTAGGTCACAATGCCACGGAGACGAACCACACTGATTCTCAGTATGTTGAAGAAACAGATGCATTCTAGCCAGTGCTGCATGGTAGGACAGCTTGTCAGGTCTGTACTTTCCTGACCTTCCTTGGGGAGATAGATGCATGGTGCAGGTGTTTCTGGAGCCCAGGGGCAGCCCCTCTGCAATGCTAAGAATCCTGGCATCGGGGAAGGGCAGAACCCAGAGGCCTGAGTGGCTGACGCCTCTTCTTAAAAGAACTGTGAAGGGAAAGGAACACGGAGTTCTCACACAGCTTGGCTCATCTGTCCTAGTGTGTCAAGCTCAGGCTGCCTGAGCCCTTCCTCTGAGCGGAGGATCTGGGTAGGACATGGAGAAGCGCCTTTGGCGATCTACCGTTGCGCTGTACGGAATGTGGCTGCACGGGTCCACCCCACGTAGCGCTTTGCGGGGCGGGAAGGTCGGGCTCTTCTCACTTTTGAAAAATGACTCTTCACTCAACTAAGGCCACACCGACAGGGGAGCGGGGAGGCCAGAAAAGCTCGGAGTCAGCTTCTCTGCTATTGCATTTTCCCACTGCACGTCTAATGACATCCTGAGTCTGTAGAATCTGCTTTGGGCTGTAGTGAGTAAGCGCCCCCAACTCGTCCCTACCCCATCACCACCAAGGACAGAGCCGGGGCTTTCCGGGGGATGCTCGGATCGCCTCCGGACGGCTTCCGGGCCTCCCCCTTCTCCCACTTCCTCCGGGTCACCCCGTTGTCGGCCGCCTTCTGGTCCACCT
>NW_004955412.1:6989857-7093383 GCF_000276665.1 Chinchilla lanigera | reverse complement strand
TGTGCTGCCGCGAGCTGGCCACCGGAGGGGGCGAACAACCGCCAACCTGTTGCTGGCCCGTCGCCGTTCCTCAGCCCTGCGAGGAAGTGAGGCACCAGCGCTCGCCGAGCTGAGCGCGCAGGACGTTTGCGGAGCGCGCCGCGGCGAGCACAGCTGCCGGCCAGCGCGGGGCGGGCGGCACGGCCCCCGGTGCAAATCGGAGTTGTTTTTTTGTTTTTTTTTTTTTTTCTTGGAGCGACACTGTCCTTAGGTCTCTAATCCCAAATGCGCCGGCTCAGCCTCGTCTACACTCTAATCTGCGTACACTTCTGCAGCTATCGGGACACTTCTGCGACCCCGCAGAGCGCATCCATCAGAGCTTTGCGCAATGCCAATCTTAGGCGAGATGGTAAGAGGCTCATTTTTTTTAATCTAAAAAAGAAAAAAAACTTCTGTTGTAGGCAACCCCTCCCCACCCACCCCCCATTTTTCTCGTGAACGCGGACTAAACGCCTCGTTTCGGGAGGGGATTTCTGCCTGTCCCCAATCCTAAGAGAACCCCTTCTTCCGCAACGGGACTGAGAGTGTGGGACGCGTCCGCGGGGACTAGTTCGGGGCAGGTGGCCCAGCTCGCTGGACTCGGGGACGTCGTCTGTGTCCCGGAGCCTCCATCCAGGATGCGGCGTCTCATCCCAGAGTTGGAGAAAGTTGGAGGCTGCGCCGTCCCTTGGCCAGACTCTTGGACTTGAAAGTAGCAAAGATCGGGCGTTTGTGATAGGCGGAGGAGTCCAGAGCGGCCCTCGCTGGGGATATGGATTTATGAAGGTGGGGGCACGAAGAGCTGTAGGGCAGTAGAGTAGTTGAACAGGGCGCACAGGGACAGCGCGTTGATGTGTTATTTGCTTTAGGAGGGGTGGTGTTGCCCTTTCTTTCCCTTACGTGACTTTCGCACCCGAGCTCAGCTTGGCTCAGAAACTCAGGCTGGCGCGAGGGCTTCCGGGGTTTCCAGTGTACCGCAGGGGGCCTGGCTTCTGCCGCAGTTTCCTTTCAGGGCCACTTTCCAGCTGTTTGCAAGGAGCGATCATCCGGATCATCCCGGAACAGCTCTCTTCCACGGGGTCCCAAGCCCGGGTGATTTTGTTTGCTCTGGAAGACACCTGGGTCCGGGTTCCAGAGACTCTAGCTTGAGCGCCTTTAGTTTCTGGGGCTTCCACCAACATCTGAAAATGATTCAGCCTTGAATATCTGGCTGCAGCTGGTGTTCCCATCACTTTGCAGCTGTTTCTGCTTTGTACCTGAACGGACCCACAAGTTTTGGTCTGTCCTACGTCAAAACTATTCTCTCCTGCTCACTGAAAGTTCTATTTCATCCCCAAAGAGATCAGCAAGCTGATCTTAATGCTTTCACTGTTTGAGCTGGCAACATTTGACTGTCTGGATAGATTCCTATGAGCTACCTCATTCTCTCATCACTTGTTTTTTGGTATATCTTTGATTGAACCTTCACTGAAAAATTTTTGGACTTTGAAAAGAAAATAGATATTTTGGCCAGGTTTAGTAATCCCAGCACTTAGGAGGCTGAGGCAGGAGGATTTTCCTGAGTTGAAGGCCAGCCTGGGGTACATAGTGATTCCAAGGCCAACTTGAACTACATAGCGAAATCCTGTTGTGATTGATAAATAAATAAATAAATAAATAAATAAATAAATAAATAAATAAATAAAATTTAAAAACAGAAGCACAAAACTTTTTTATATTTTCTGGTGACAAGTGGACTAGATTTCAGTGTGCTCAGTAATGTGAAGTACTAAGATATGTGGCCTGAGAAACCACATTCAGCTTACTTTAACACATGACTTTTTTATGTAAAATATTTCAGCAGTGCATTTTTGATAATCATATGAAGCACAAAAATTGCGTACTAAATTAAAAATACGTTTAAGATCAAATTTTCACTGTTCATTTTACTCCGGGTTTTCACGAGACAAATATTTTCCTACTTGATTCTTTTTAGTCTTGTTAAAGTTTATACTTTGTATGCCCTTTTAGCTGCATAGAGTAAAATGCCATTTATGATCTGCATGACTTCATAATTTTGTAATCCTTAGTCTCCAAAGTACATGTATCAGTTACAAGAAGTCAAGGACAGAACATGAAAAGTATGTAACCATTTTTCACTAACCCAAAATGCTGGCTAAAATCAAAGCACGAAGCTCGGAGGAGTTTTTCTTTTTCTTTTGGAAGGGAATATTCTCATTTTGGTTTTTACTGTTAAAACTCTGTGCATCTGCCTAGTTAATATGGGAAATGCTTTGTTTCATCCAAATTCTATAAACTGCCCTGTGTTTATAGTTCTTTATATTTTAGCTCACAGTGTTTTTCAGTTACTGTAAAAGTACACACACACACACACACACACACACACACACACACTTGGATTAGTTCAAATTGTTTAATATGTTCCTCAGTACCTGTCTCCTCTTAGAAATAAGACAGAGAAACATGTAGACATTTAAAAATCATTTTATATACACTAAAAGTAATTAGAACATCTAATATGCTGTTAGTTTGAGGAATTTTCAAATGGCAGATATTTCTTGAATTTGTAGGATTCTCAGAGAACATCAGTGGTGCCTCTCGGGGAGTGAGACTGAGCCATAGGAAGTGTGTAAGTCTTAGATACTACAATATTTTGTGTTCCTCCGAAAAGCCAGTATATACAAACTGATATATAGTATACCTGTGACAACATTTCATAGGGAGGATGATTAGAAAAAATGCCTCAAAAGGTTCTTTGAGGGGATATTCTTGCTAATGAAAGGGACCAAGAAATAATTCCAGAGAATTTTGGTAAGAGAATAAAAAGGGTCTTGGGAAAGGTATCATCGGGAAATCCTGGTGACAGTAGTTGAGCTGACAGAAAGTAATGACTTACTAAGTTAAACCATTGTTCTGGTTTCAAACATTTTCTGCTTTTTCTCCCAAATTTCCCTAATCCTCATTGAAGAAGACAATATTCTTGCTATTTTGACTATCAGATTTCAAATGGTGCAGTCTTCACCCCAGAATGGAGAAAATTGCAGCCTGTACCACCATGTAGTCAGCCTTTTACCCTTCTAGACGCAAAATTAGCAAAGATTTGGGATTTGTGAGAGGTGGAGAAGTCAGCAGTGGACTTCTGTGGGAGATTTGTGTCTGTCTGTCTGTCTGTCTATCAAACCATCAATGTATCCATCTATAAGTAAAAAGTGGAGGAATGATGCATTTCAGTACAGTACTTGTATCTGGAGCAGGACATATAAGCTTGATGAGGACTTGGGTGTGGAATATATTCAGGGGAAATATAGAAAATAAAGATTTTCCAAACATGAATTTAGGGCCTTAGGAGATCTGACTCTCAGATTACAGGTGGTAGGAAGTCATAATGAAAAATTAGCTGTGACTGTTGAGAGACTATTACCTAACAATGGAAGCATCTTTGTAGCTGGGAAAGACACATTTGCTCCTGCTCACATGATTAGTTGTCACCTGATGTTGGGATCAAGAAAGGAACAATGAAGGGAACTGTCCTGTAAGAAAGGCGTGTGGTAGGTCAGAGTCTGTCCAAATGTATACCAAAATCCTTGCTTTTGATTCATGCCTAATAGCTCCAGAGAACTGGAGTAGCTAAGAAATGATGGGCAGATACATAGTCTTCTACCATTATAAGAGGCTGGTCTGCTGTCATCTTCTGACCTTCCAGAACTGTCCATCACAATCTATTCTTGCTCTATGGAGATATCTCCAGACGCTTTCATCTGCAGAAGGCTACAAGTGGCCCAGTGGAGGGTACTTGAATTTAGTCCCTCTCTCCAGGGACTACAATAACAAAATTAAAATATAATAATTTGGGGAACATTATTGAATGTTTATAAAGTGGTATCTCAGTTCATAAATTTAATTTGTTTTATAATTTTTGAGGAAAGTAGCTGGAGTTGTGTTTGTCACCCGATATGAAGTTTGTAAATGGAAACAAAGTTCTACTGAACGCTTTTGTTTGAGAATGGAATTGTTTGCAAACAGATGCTTAATGAGCAAAGATATTACTGTGTTTTTGTTTTTATCATATTTACTGTTCTTACAATACATTGATTTACTTTTGATACTCATTCTGAAATACAAAGAAAAATATCAGTTTAACAATAGTGTCCACATACTCTTATTTTAGTGGCTATACAGTTGGTGCTTTTGTGATAATAAGCGGTGCTAGCTCATAGTGCGGATCAAGAAGTATAAAGATAGCAACTCACTGACACAGTTCCTTATTTTAAAATCTGACTAGCCAGGACTTCCTGATTAAGGGTTTAAAAATACAAGTATATTCTTCATTTTCTTGTCCTTTTGTTGCTTTGTGAAAATACAGGTGTTGCTGATAAATGATTCTGGGTTTTATTCTCTTTGGTTAATATAATGTTACTTGAGTCACCTATTGTCATTATCTAGTGATTGTAAAGCAGTTAATTTTTTTATAAATTTGAACTTCTTGTCTCGTGAACTCTAAGAATGAAATCAGGGACCAGAAAAAGGAAGTTAGGAAAGCATTTATGGGAAATAAGAAGAAAATAGCTCTCGGTAGATGGATATTCACCAGAAGGGGACTCCAGAAGTACAATTGCTGATGTGATGTCTTTGTTTTGGCCTTACATAGATAAGCAGAGTGCAAGAGGCTTTGTAGAATTAAAAAAAAAAAATCAATTCCTTTGCTGGAAACCATGAAGTCTGCATTTTTAAATTTACAGCCCAGATGTTAGGGAATAACTGTCAACTAACTTAGCATAGTCTGCCAAGAACCTTCTTCCTGGTAGGAAGAGTACCTATCTATTTTTATTTTAACTTTTATTTTTGGTATTGTGGTTTCTTTTACATTTTTAAATTTAACTGTGATTTAACTTAGCTCTTATTTTGGTGTCAGTGCCGATTTCTTTTTCTCTCAGCAACTATCTTTTAGGCTGTGCATAAAGTATAGTAACTCAGTGGTGGGGCACCAATAGCATGCATGCCACGGCGGGTTGTTTGCATCCATGGAAGCTCTAAAAGCTTTGTCATCACTGGGTAACTGAACTATCAATTATACTCTCAACAATAGGCATGTAGTTTTAGTAATTGTGTTGTTTTAGATTTTAAAACAGTCAAGCTTGTTTCTCAAATAATATGGCATTCTTTTGTGATAACTGATGACAGCACATTGACTTTGTTGCTAAGATCAGAGATTAAAGGGAAGGCAGCAAAACAGAGCAATGGTACCACATTATTTTTAAGTATCTGAAATCTTAGAATCCGATTAATGTGTGAATATCCAGTTCTTCTGTTCAACTCTAAGGGTGTTGAAGAGTCCTAGTCTTAAAAAGCAGAGCCTCTGGTTACACATTTTTCAAATCAGCATGGCTTTGATTTCCCACCATGGACAATATTTAATCGAAATTCTTTTAGAGAGGAGGGTTTAGGTAGGCGTCTGTATGTTGTGCAGTAGAAGACACTACTAGGTTGTGAACTGCAGTACTGGCCATTATAAAGTCATTGAGTGACGGTAGTTTTTGTCTACAGGACATTCCTCTTTAGCAAATGAAAGTAAAATTGTATTTTTTCAGAACAGTAGGGTTTAACCATGGAGTACAGCCCACAGAGTTGTTCATGCCTTCTAAACAGCAAAAAGCCTAAGCACGCTGGGCAGGACTCTGAGCTGTGTGGTCACAGGGCCTCATCATTGTAAGAGTCTGGAAGGATACACATATTTCTTTGTCCTTCACAGCTGAGTCATAATGCTCGTAACCTTTCTTCTGGACCTTACTCTTGAATTTTCTTTGTTGAAGTGATCTGGTTACTTACAAAGTTGGTTTCTGAGTACCTTGATGAAATCTTTTTATTAAAATAGGAAAGTTTTTAGGTGAACTAGTTATAAGATGCTTCAGACTCATATAGGCTGTGTCATTTAGATATTACATTAATCTTTCACAAAGCATCAAGTTGGCTTCAGGATAGTGTTGATTTAGTGTCTAAGTCACCTAATCTCTTTCAACATTTGCCTTTTGAGGTGATTCTTTACCTGATTTAGATTTTCTCCAAAGACAAAAGATAACACCAAGAAGTCTGCCACTGACTTCTGCTTTATTACTTATTTGAGGGTTATCTTTTGCTTTCCTAATGTCTTCCATATCTTTTGTTAGATGCTCAGCTGTCTAGCACGATATGAACAAAACGTACATGAACCCTGCCAGCCTGGAACTTGCAGCTAGTCTCAGTATTGAGCTTACCATCTGAGGCATGCTGCAGATTGACAAGAATCTATAGAATTGCTCTAAAAGTCAAGGAATAAGGAGACTGTGCACATTAGCTTCAGATTCTGTAACCCCCCTTTCAACACAGTAACTCCAAATTCATCCCCATTCTTCTGCTTCGCATGCTGTATTTGAGTTCGTTACAGATTTTTATTTGAAAAGCAGGTAATTCAGCACAGAAGCCCCCTATAGTATAATAAGCACTTTCATGGGCGATGAATTATAGGAGTTCACAAGGGCCATCTAATGGAGACTTCAGAGTTTAGAAAGGCTTCCTGAGAAATAGCATCTGAACCAAGAAATGAAAGAGGAACAGGAGTTAAGAAGTTGGGGGGAATTGAGAAGAGGGAATTGAGAGGAGTCTCCCAGTGGACAGAGCAACCCCAGGCACAGTTGGTGCAAATTCAGGTAAGCCAATGTCCTCTGGTAAAGGATCTGGAGGGTAAAGTGAAGGACTTTGGCCATGATGCTGAGGGCAGTGGAAAGCCACTGAAGTTACCTAGTGCCACCTGCGTTTGAATGCTGAGTGCCGGTGTTCCTGAAGAGGGAACCAGGCTAGTTCTGTGATCGGGCCAAGAGTGACCACTACCCACCACCTGGGGATCACGTACAGATCGAGTTATTTCATTGTCAGTTGATAGTAGAGGATACGAGGGGTTTCCTAGTCAAAATTCTCCAAATAGTATTTGCCCTGTGCCTCATGATATTCCTGGGATCTTTCCATCCTAAATGACTGTCTGCAGCTCAGCATGGCAGATATTATTTTGTTAATTCTACCTGAGGTCCCAATAATAAACTATAAAGGGTGAAGGTAACCCATATAGGGTTTAACAGTACTTTAAGCTATTTCAAATATTTACATTTCAGAATTAATGGAATTTGAACGGCAGCATTTTATAATTAAAATTGTATCAAATTATATTAAATAATTTTTGTGTGAAGGAAAATTCGAGCCAAAAAACTCCAGGGGGATAATATATTGTAGCAAAAAGGAAAGGATCCAAGACAAATGCTGCAGCAAAAGTGTCCTGCTCCCTATATCATATTTCCAGACCAAATGCAAGTCATAAATAAAGCAATAAGCCCACAGGACACTGCAGTGCACATGCGCACATACAGGAAGAAATATTTTCTCCTGAGGATTTTTTTTTCAGAACAAGAATTAAACATGTTTTGTTTCCTGCAAGCACTGGTGATGGAGCCAGTAATATATCTTTTCCCTATCTTCACCCTGGTATGCTGACATCACTATATTAGCTTTAATATGGATAGGTTGTTCATGTGCCCTTTTGTGATTTGTGAGGCAGGCAGCTGAGTGATTTTGTACATTTAGGACAGGGGAGGTCCATGGAAGTGCCATAGCACTAGCCTGTGAACTGTCTTTCAGCATGGGGAGTAATCTTCTCTCAGATTTTATGTTTTTATCTACTGGAACACTTTTGTAGAGTGTGATGGTAAAAATTGATAGTTTTCAATACATGTTTTGTTTTTAACTTGAAAAGATTCATTTGAAATGTTTATTATTTATTTTTAATTTTCAAAATTATATGTGTTGATCACATGCAATATGTGGTTTTGGAAGAGGTGCATATCGTGGAATGGCTAACTCAAGGTAATTATCATACGCATTTCCTCACATACTAATCAATTTGTGTGTGTGGTGAGAACGCTTCAAATGTACTCTGCTGGCAATTTCTAAGAGTGTATTATAGTCATTAACTGTAGTTATCATGTTCTACACAGAAGGATTCTTGATTTTTAAAATTTGAAATCCACATGCCTTCTCTGGGCTGAAGGAGCTCAGGTACAATTGCTGGGTACGTGCTGTAAACAGCATTCAGTGCTGTGTTGGTTCTGAACAAGACTTCACACCTAGGGTGAGAAGATGTTGACAGTTTCTGCATTTTATTGAAACATTTAATGAACAACATCATAACAACGTGTTTTTATGGTGTTTAACTCTTCAGCAAAGTCATATTTGGAAAGCAAAACCAAATGAAGCAATAAATAGACAACAATTCGCTTAAAAGCTAAAATCAGTGTCACAGCGTGTAAACGAGTTCATGAAGCTCATATGCAGACACTAAGAGACTGTTTGTCTTTTCTTTCTATGTAATGCCGTTAGACTTCTTCACATGGTTTCCATATTCACAGCTGAATAGAAGCATGGAATTTGAGGAGAAAATTGGTTTGAGTTATTCACACTATTAACATTGTACAGTGGCAGCCAATGATCTTCTTGCCTTCTCTTATTTTGTAGGTCTTGAAATTTTTCATGAGACCTAAGCAAGAACAGCAGGCTTAGGCTTCTTATTGAATAAGGAGAAAATAATTTCAACCTATTTCCGTATATTTCTAAGAAACTGCTATACTACAACCAGTAAAGTCCATGGTTTTTAAAATGATGTGCTTGGGCCCTAAAGGAAAGTTCGTATTATGAATTTGGTAGGTTTACCAAGTTCCTAAGCTACAAGTGGTATTAGCTTAGTAATAAAATGGAGTTCAACCAGAAAAGTGAGAGTGTCTGTTATTAAAAACTCCATAGAGAATAATGATTGTCACCTGGATGATAATAAGGTATTAGTATCACTCTTCTACTAACTAATAGATGTGTATTATTCAAGAAGGAGGTGAACAGGGGCTTTATTGGCACTTTGTATTAGACCCTGTTGGATTCAAAATCTTCAGTATCATGAATGAAGGCATAGAAAACACATACACATGCATATTTTAGTTGGAAAGTTAATAGGTTGGATCAGATACAGGGATTGGCAGGCTTTGTTTTGAAGGCCAGAAAGTAAACATTTTAGACATTTCAGACCAGAAAGTCTCTATTGCCACTGCTCAGTTCTATCACTGTAGCATAAAAGCAGCCATAGAAATGGCATGTGAATAGCAATGGTTATACAACTTTTTAAAAGTTTGTAAAACTTTGTTTACAAAAACAGACAGTGGACC
Organism: Chinchilla lanigera; assembly: GCF_000276665.1. Classification (NCBI taxonomy): domain Eukaryota; kingdom Metazoa; phylum Chordata; class Mammalia; order Rodentia; family Chinchillidae; genus Chinchilla; species Chinchilla lanigera. The sequence goes on along the minus strand of NW_004955412.1, from coordinate 7,084,132 downwards.
TGCTGGTGAAAGTTGCAAAGAATCCACATGCTCTTGGGTTGAAATATGGGTTGAACTATCAAGACGAAATTTAACTAGGATAAATGCAAAGTCTACTTCTTTGGTAGAAAATAAAAGCCGCTGCACAGTTATAGCATCAAAGAACTTGGTTTAGCAGGAGCTCATGCTGTGATAGACACTTAGATAGAGATGTGTCCGTATCTGCATGTATCTATCTCCTAAGTAATCTAGCTGAGCAAAGCTTATGCTGCAATGAGTCATGTAGTTGCTACAGTGCAAACCTGATCCTCACTCTACTCCCTTGTCGGAAACAGGGAGGCGCCAATGCTGTGTACATTGAGCTTCTTTCTGATCAGTTCTGTGTTTGAGTGTGTTGTTCTTTCAGTCCCTCTCCTTTGCATGATGTCACCCTTTGATGATTCTGTTAGCCCCATGACCTGAATCTGTAAGATTCACTACTGGTTTTCATCTTTAATCTTTCCCTTCTTATTGGATCCATCCCCTCAGCCAACTAGTATATTCAAGATCCTTTGTTCTGTCTCACAACACGCACAAGTTGCCGTGCCGTTTCTCTTCACTTCATCATTACATGGACTTCCTCTGTCTCACCATCATTCACTGTGTGCATCACCTTTCATCTCTTGTCCGCATGGCCGTTTGAAATCATCTCCAGCTCTGCAGTGACCATTTTGGATGAACTTACTAGGATATGTCCAAGTCTGTTCTGTGATTGATCTGTTTCTTCTGGAAAGATTTCTTTCCTTCACTGGACTTTGCTCTGTGTTTGTCTTAAGTATTTCTAAATGATAAACTTGAAATGGTGATTGAAATAAAGCCAAAGGTAGCACAATATTCATTTAGGTTCTTTGGAGAAGCAAGATTATAAAAGGCTTTAAAACATATTCCATGTTTCAGTTTTTTCCTATCCCTGTTATGAACAGTGAAAAAGGAATGATTTCCCAATGTCATGTGTATCCTATTAATATAAAAAAATTCAAAGGTAAAAGAACTACCACATTATAACTTAGCAAGTCCTGAAACACCAACATTTTGTGGATAAGACATATTGTTTTAAACACAAACATTATCCCATGGCTATTGGATACATATACCGACTTTTTCCAACATTTTTAAGTACTGCTTTGTCTTTTTTTTCATTACCTAGGTCTCACTGAGCCTTCCTGTCTCCCTCATAAATACTGGCGTGTTTTCTTAGGCTCTAAACCCTGCCTTCTATTCCCGCTTTTCTCATTGATTATCTCTGGGGAATCTTTAGCAAAAGCATTAATTGTTGCTTATGGGCATATAACTATTAAGTGGGCATTTTCTCCTCTGCTTTTTTATTTTGTCTTTAGACTTGGTTTTTATTTTACTGACTGAGGTTTATAATTAGTGATCTCAGTGATACTTACACCCTCCAGTTCAGAAAGTATTAATGTCAAATAATTGTTTTTAAAAATATTAAATTGTTTCTCTGGTGATGAATTCCTTAGTATTTATCTTTTGCTGTTTCTGTTCAAGACACATCATAGTTGTTTTGGGGTGAACTTCTCAGTAATTACACAGACCAAGCGTTATATTTTAGACACAGGGATTCCCCTTCTCTGAGTGACTTTGCCTAACTCCCCACAATCCTCAAATAGAATCACCTAGTCCTTTTTTATCTCCTATTTCTATCATGAAATAAGTACAATGGCACTTATTTATTTATTTATAAATGATTTTTTGTTTTGTTTTGTTTTTCTCCGGTACCGGGAACCGAACTCATGACCTTGCGCTTGCCAGGCAGGCGCTTTGCCACTGAGCTAAATCCCCAGCCCCCTATTTATTTATTTATATAGCTGAAATCTGTTGATATGTGTGTGCTGACAATATGGCAGAGTATCCTCTTTGTCCATTTCACTGGCTGGCACATGGAAGAAGATTAATACTGTTTGAAACCAGTAAATCAAACAATCAGTGTTCTTTTTTTATGAAAGATCGTTGGGCCACACCAGCCCCCTAATTATAATATTGTAGGAGAGAGAGTACAAAACATATTTGCATGAAATGCTTTCACAGTAAACATGATATAATCATATATATATATATGTATATATTGTTTTTAAGATATGTGGTATTCGTGACTGTGAGTACATGAAAGTACTACCTCACATTTCTCAAGTACTTCTAACAAGGCAAAATACTTTCATATTGATAATAAGCAATATCTCAGGCCTTGGCGTTTAGCTCGGTCAGGAAGCCCTGGCCTAACATACTTGAAGCCCTTGTGCTACCACTGTACTACTAAAACCAGCAACAACTGCAGCAACAATAAAAGCAGCAATTAACAGTGACTTGGAGTAAAGAACTGATGATATGTTTCCAAAAGACTTTGTTGAAAATCCTGATTATACGTTTAAATTGCTACCTTAGATATAAGCATAACATTATTGGTGAGTTTAGAATTGATAGCAATGCCATATGGTTCAGGCCCTTTCCCGGAGACTCCAGGCAAGCATAGCCCTGCCAGCAGTTAGATTTTGGCTCGTGGAAGCTGACATCAACTGTTTCTCTAGAACTGCATGAGAGTAAATGTTTGTCACAGAAGCCACCAGGTTTTACCAGGTTTTACGAAAGATGAATACTTGAACTGCCTAGTTTGTTGAATCCAGATTCCCAAACGGTTATCAAATTTCAGAGCCCAGTAAATCTATATTAACAGTTTAATGGTCTATTTAGATTCCCACGCCTAAGAATTCCATAGTGAGACAAACCTCATTTCTGTCCTGTCTCTCTAGCAGAAGGTCTGGAAAATCTGGCAGCAAATCTTACTTACTTCTCAAGTGATGAAAAGGCCAATGAACCTATTTCATTATATTATAATTGGTTCTTTTTTTCCCACTGTTAGTTGTGTTTTGTTCTAGTTTTCCAATTTTTTATTGTAAAGAAGACAATTAAACACTAAAAGTAATGGTATAAAATTTCAAAACAAGATTATAGAAGTGTAACAATGGTTAGGACATTGTGTATTGTTATCTTCAAAGTAGTTGCTCATATAACAAGATGTAGGCCTGGAAAATTGATCAAATAATGTAGGCATAAACCTTTCCTTTCAATGAGCTAATAGTAATTGGTAGTATAACTATTTTAACTATCTTGTGTGTGTATATATGTATGTGTACTATTTATTTATCTACTTTTACTTTTCCCTTCCTTCTTAAAAATTTCCCAGTATCTACTTTTACTTTTCCCTTCCTTTCTTAAAAATTTCCCAGTAGTGATGTCTTGGCTCATGTTTGTTTGTTTGTCATAACAAACATCTCATTTGACATCAACTCTGTTCATTTCTGTACTAGAGTCTATATATAAAAGTGTTGAAAATGATGTGATAAATATTTTGTTAATTATGTGATAATCATGTATGTAAGAATCACTATCATCTGCAGAGTCCTTGCTTGTGCACAGAGTATAGTGATGTAATGTGGTATTTGTAAGAATGATGACATTAGTGTAGATTAGGTAGTGGAAATGAGGAAAAGATGGATCTGGATGAAATATTTGCAAATATTAAAATTATTAGTAATTCAAAGTATGGGACAGAATCAGAAAATTCCAGTTGAATTTCTGAGCCCAAGACTTTTAGCTGAAATTTGAACCTAGCTCTTGCCAAGCACTGTCCAAGAAAAAAATTACATAATCCAATTTCATTTAAAATTTTTATTAGCCAAATAAAGAAGCAAAAATGCATGAAATCAATTTTGATCTACTTATGTAACATAATATGTATTAAAATATTATTTCAATGTCAAATAAATCGTTTAAAATTATTGAGATTTCTTTTAGAATTCTTTTGATTGCACAGTCTTTAAAATCTGCCATGAATCTTACTTTTTTTTTTTTTTGGTTTTTTTCCAGTACCAGGAACCGAACTCACGACCTTGCGCATGCCAGGCAGGCGCTTTTGCCGCTGAGCTAAATCCCCAGCCCCCGAATCTTACATTTATAGCACATCTGATTCCGGACTAGTCACTTTTCAAATGTGCAGTACCGTCTATGCCATACCACCTGAACATGCCCTATCTCACCAAATGTGCAATGCCAAGTGTGTTTACTCATGGCCAGTTCAAACACACAGCTCTAGGACATGAAGATCATTTACTGAGACTAGCATGAGTCATTATCTATTTCCAATATTTAAAAACAAACTACTATAATTTACAAATGTATTTGTCTGTTTTCATCTTTCAATATGTTGAGGTCAACTAAGACACTTTTTAGGAAGATCAAAAATTCAACATGAAAATGTTTTATGTCGTTTATATTTGAATTTACTATTGTGTCAATATCAGTGCAGTTGACATTTCTAGTTACTTTCAGATTTTCTTCAAAAATTAAAAAAAAATTATGGCCACCTAATAAACTCATAATCAACTAGCCTACCTAGTCAGCAAAAAATTTGAGAAAAACAGAACCCTTCTATTTGTGTGTATATTTGATATAAAATAGTCTATATCTCTTTAGATTTCTTAGCATTCATTTGAAGCATGTAATTTTTATGAAAATTAAATGTTATGAAAACTGTCAAGCATTTAAAAATTTTAGGCTTCCTATTATGTGGTCTAGAATTTAAGGGTGATTAATAAAGATTACTGTAGAAATATAAAGCATTCTTATTTGTGTTAAGTATCATATCTCTACCAAGTTTTTCATTAACTCTTTGTTGACCTGGTATCTTGGTTACTTTTCTCTCATTGCTGAGACAAAATACCTGGCACCTAAAATTAAGGAAGGAAAGGTTTATTTATCTCACAGTGGTTTCAATCCATATTCAGCTGGCTCCAAGGCAGAGTGGCACATGGCAGAAGGCAAACATTCATGGTGGCAGAAAACAGCAAAGGCAAAAAAGCAAAAGGGAGGAGGGGCAACAGGTAGTTTCTTTTCCTCTCTTACACTGTATGCAAACTACCTGCTCCAGGGCAAATGGAGCACTCTTGTCCACAATTGCAATATTGGATCATGAATCAATCATGAACTCTAGAAGCCCCGCCCCATGACTGCATGAGGATTTGAGGGGACATGCAGACACAGACCATAACACCTGGCTTTTCATTTACTTATAATCTGGGCAAGCAAAACTATTCTGTTAAGTAAAATGACTTGTAACAATGTCTAATTTTTCATTAACTGACTCTAGGAACATCTCATTAAATTCTCTTTCCATGAGGGGCTCATTATAATAATGATGACCTATAAAACTTTCAATGATGTAAAATTTACTTCTATTTGTGGAGAATGCAACCCAACTGGTACATTCTGATAGCTCATCACAGGAAAGACCACAACATAGTGTACCTAGTTTTCAAAACAACTACACAGGATCAGAAAGTCTTGTTCTAACAGTTCCATGTGTGCCTTGTGTTGCTGAAAACATTTTATTCCAAAGTCACATTAGCAAAGTAGTGATTTTAAAAAGTCGTATTTTTAGTGTACCCTAGTTCCTGGTGTGTACCATTTTTATTTATTTTTATCTGAAATTATATCATTTATTTTTATGTTTATGTTCTGTCTTTCTCCAAGACCATAAACTCTTTAAGGATATAGACTTAATCTCTTTGTGTCTGACTGGTGTCAAGGAAGTACTCAGTAAATATTTGCTGAATAATTGAATGAAATCAGCACGGTATAATTCAAGGGAAGTTCAGATTTAGCAGCTCATAGGTCCTCTTCCTTGAGTAGCTCTTCACAAAGCTCTATTACCTAATTTGATATTCATAATTTTATGTACCTTTTCTTAAAGAAGGTCCCCCCATTGTATAAGTGTCAGAAGTCACAAAATCTGTATTATTCTCAGTAGTAAGAGACCCATCTTGTCATTTGAAGTCTTCTCTGAAGAAATGTGGAAACAAGTGAAAATATACTCTATGGATGAACAAATCAATGCTGCAAGAGCCTGTTACCTCAAGAGCTGTATTAACTACATGTTCTAGACCAGTATAAAACATTCTCAGCATCTGATCCCCACAGTAATCGCAGTGCTCTTGTGATACTTTCCTGGTGCACATTTCCACTCACCACTGAGACTTGTATATCCCAAAGATCTTTTGCATTCTTCCCCAAACATATGTCTTCCAATTGTACAGTTACATAACTTAATTAAATGTTGTATTACACAGCAAAATATAAAAGTAAAAAGGAAATGTTATCTGTATCTTGTGTAATGGAATGTTTTTCTAAACTTCAGTAGTGAATTGCTTAAAAAGATTATTAGGATAGTGTATTAGTCTGCTTGGAATGCCGTAAGAGAATACCACACATGTGGTGGATTGAAACAACAGATATTTATTTCTTGTAGTTCTGGAGGCTGCAAAGCTCAAAATCAAGTTGCCATTCAATTCATTTTCTGATGAGGCTGCTATTCCTGGTTAAAACTGGCCACCTTCTTCTGTAAGCTCACCCGGTCTTTCCTCTTTGCCCGGACAGAGAAGTGGTGTTGGTGGTTTCTCTTCTGTACATAAGGACACTCGTGTTCCCTGATGAAAGCCCTACGCTAATGAGCCTCACTTAACATCAGTTACCTCTCCCAGTGCTGTGTCTCCAGATGTTTTGGCACGGCGGGGTGGGAATCAGGATTTCAGCATATGGATTGTGGGGGGTCCTACCTCAGTCCATAACAGTTAGTACAAGTGAGGCACTTGAACTGTTCTTCAAAGAGTGAAAATAAAGTAAAATAAAGCTAAAAATGCTAAAGGGGCTTTACATATACATGACGTCACAGACGCCTTTTATTTTTTTTCAACTTTCAAGCGAGAACAACTAGATTTATTAGACAACTTATGCCTGTAGCTTATGAAAGCACAGTTAGAAAGAATTTTATTAGCCTGAGACATACTCAAAGCAAAGGCCTCTATGTCAGATTAGAACTCAGTCACAGGAATGTACATTTATACCTTACTCTGTAAGAACCTGCAAAGCTCCCCATTTTAACTGGCATTTTAATCGATCCAGTACCATTTCAGCTATGTTAAATATGTTACCATGGTGTGTTTGGAAAATAATGTCTTAAAGAGATGCATGCGCTGGTTCATGTAGCATCCAATTTATATCAGCAGAGCTTGATGAGATTCATTAATGTGTAAAGAAAATCTAGCCTGATGAAAACTGCATGGGATAATGATTAAGGGTGACAAGACCTCAGTCAGTGTCCCGCCCCTACCGCTTGCTAGCAGTGTGTTCTTGGGAAATTATTCAGCCGCTGTTGGACTCAGAATAAATGACATCAGTAACAAAACCACATATGTTTATGAAGTGGATGTGAAAATTAAATTCTTACTGTATATAAAACATGTAGCACAATATCAGGGAAACAGAATTCAATGCATGATAGGGAACTTAGTTACCTATATTAAACTGTATATTAAGTAGGGTATCTTATAATGTTTCTGCATTTCTAAATATATCTTAAATGATGGAAAATGTATCTTGCTATGAATGGTAGTAACCAGTATGAGTAAAATGCATTTATATCATGACTTCTTAGACTCCTAAATTTTACCGCTGGAAAGCTTCTTAGAAGCAGGCATGTATATCTTCTTACTGATAGTCAATAAACTACGACATAGAGCACAGTCAAGACTTAAATGAATCCTTCTCACTTTTTATCTATTGCTCTTTGTGCAGTCTTTCAGATGTCCCTGTCTACTGGTAGGTGTGAGAGTTGCCAGTCTCAGTAGAGATCAGTGAGAACGTTAAAGTGGCTTTACTAGCACCTTATTGGTTGAGTCTCACCTTATTGGTTGAGCCTCAAAGTTGTTTTCAGTTTAGACTTTTATGTGATAAATATAATGGCTGTACTTTTTAACCTTTAATAGAAAGCAGTGATAAGAATTGATAATTTATAGTTTTTCATTTTTGTTGTCATTGTTATTTATAATCTTAGCCTCCAGTGTTCCACTTCCTGGGGTATATATGTTCAAGCACCCTTTAGACCAAAAAAGTTGGCAGCCTGTTTGTAAGATACTTGACTTCACAGCAAACTGTTTTCTGTGTATAAATCATGAATCTAAACACACTCAGAATCCAGGGTGAAATTCATACCCCACTTGCCAATCAAAGCTTCTGTTAACGCCTCAAAACTATGTAATCTAATCTTAAGGAAAAGCATAAAAACTGAACTACTTTAAATAACCATAACTGGATTTGAAAAATAGAGAATGCAATTTGACAATGGAACCAAGGAAAAAACAAGTACATCCTTTCGTGGATTATAAGCAGGGCTTTGAAAGTGAGTCTTGTTTGATTTAGAGTCATTTGCTGAGTACTCACTATCTACCAGGCACTTTGTCTGCAAGGTAGTACAAGAGACATGATGCTCCACCTGAAGGTAGCCTGTTTGGCCTGGAGATTCTCAAGGCTGGTAAATTAAATGCACTATAGCTGAGTGCTAAGAGGAAGACAAGGGTGAGGCAACATTGAGGAGAGCCTCTTTTCCAACACCAGGGAAATACTAAGTCTTCCTCAAAGAGCTTGGGTTACTCTAATGTTACTTTCTTTAATCAAAGAAAGATTGACATAGGTAGGTTAAACTCAGTGTTCCCCTGGTAGAATTCATATTGTCATGGAGGACAAAGTCGCATAAGAATTCTAACAAACAGGATTTCTGCTTCGTTCTACAAACATTGGCTCTAGATCACTTTGTAATTCATGTTTGCTCCTCTCTGGCGTGTTCAGCAATGCATAGGCTAGACATATACAGATACTGGATATTGCTTTATCATAAACTCTAATGTCTAACTGATTTTCTAAAGCAGGCCTGGCAAACAGTTCCTGATATGAAGATGTCCCTTATAATAAAGAGGAAATTATAGCTTCCTATCAAAATTATAATAAACAACCCCTCCTCAAAATTATTAAAATACATCAGATCTTTGTTGCTTTTAGGGGGATAGGACAGTACGAGTTAATGAACCCAGGGCCTTTTCACTGAGCTGCATTCCCAATCCTTTTAATTATTTTTTTGAGACAGGGTTTCACTAAACTGCCAAGTTGCCCAGTCTGGGCTTGAACTTTCAGTCCTCCGCCTCAGCCCCCCACAGTACTGAGGTGCATGCCCAGCTAGCTCTTTCAAACTCTATGTTGAGTAGAGGAAAAAATCAGTTTTCTTACAAAATATTAATGATAATACCTGTTTCTAGTATAACCTAGTAATGCAAGACATAAGGAAAATCTTTTCAGCTGCCTAAAATTAAGCAGGGAATCCTCTCTCTGTAAACCACATGAGTAGCAGCATGGAGCATTCTTCAGCGGCATGCTGCTTTCAGGGACCGCTTTCTTCTCTAGAATTTCCCGTAGTGATGAGAATGATTTCCTGGCCCAACTTAGGACACCCTGAACTCAGGTGACTTTGAAACCATGGTGCAGACAGAACCAGTGCCGTGAAAGAGTCATTGTCTTTTGCTGCATCAGCATGTTGGATCCCACAGGAAGCCTTGACCACATGGTGGTGAGTTATGAGCAGTCCTCCTGTAGAGGATTTTAGAGAAACAGAAAGTACTTCTTGGAAACACTCTCTTGTTCTATTCACAATGAATTTCCTAAGAACTTAGCTTTTTCTAAAGCACGATCAATTACATCTCAAACTCTCATTTAGTCTAATCAAAAACTTAGAAACTTCATGATAGGACTCATGAGATTAGAAAGCCCATAGTTGATCTTACAAATATTAACTGTTCATCTATTGTTAGTAAGGTATAGTGGCAGATGGGTAAGATGGTCATCTCTACAAATATAGGTACATCTGTGTGCACATCTACACACACATGTGCCTGAATGCATTATAATATTATTAAGTGTATATATATATATATATATATATATATATATATATATATGATATCTATGTAGATATATATGTGGTGTCACTAATAGTGTGATGTTAATATGACAAAGGTTAAAACATGATGCTGAAACAGTTCTAGATAGGGAGGGTTACCAACCCTAGAGATAGAAGTCCTTTTAATCTCAACAGTGATATTCACATTGAGATTAGAAATAGGGTGTTTGTATTAGTTTCCTAGAGTGTTGTGTCATATTGTTACAACCTTTGTGGTTTAAGACAACAGGAATTTATTCTCTTACAACTTTGGAGACCAGAAGTCTAAAACTGAAGCTTTGGTGGGGCTATGTGCTCAGGAGTCTCCTCCGGGCTCTTTTGTGTGTGTGTGTGTGTGTGTGTGTGTGTGTGTGTGTGTGTGTGTGTGGTTGGCTGCTGGCATCGCTTGGCTTTGGCCGCAGTTCCTCTGACCTCTGCCTTCCTGGTGACATTGCCCTTTTTCTCTTCTATATAACCCAAATCCCTTGACCTCCATTGTATAAGGACACTCAGAACTATGTATGAGACTAATCTTCATAATTAATAATAAACTCCACTCAGGATCCTGAATTAAATCATGTCTGTGTACGTGTGTGCCCATGGGACAGGGAGGACATCATTCACCACATTACAGATGAAAACATTTTCAAAAGCTAAGTATGAAGATTGCACGATGGGCTGAGAATGGAGGCTCAGCATAGAGGTGGCGGCAGGGAAGAGAAGGCGTGTCTCACAGTAAGGGGAAGTGACATCACTGGGGAGCGAAAGTTGCGTTTTGAGGAGAGGAGAGAGAAGCTAACAAGGATAAGGTGAGGCCAGGTGTGCGGGGCTCCTTCCTCCCTCCCTGGAAGCCATGGGGAAATGAATTAGAGAGCCACAGAGAATCAGATAGAAATGTACTAGCATCTTCCAGAAGAGGTCACAAAAGCCTCCAAAGAGCTGTTAACCAGGAAAATAGAAAAGAAGGAGAGAATTCAGCAGTAAAACCAATAAATGCAATTTGGAATTGATTCGCTTTTCATTCTCTAGATGAGAATTCTAAATGCCCAGATAACTAGGAGGGGGTTAGGATCTTAAAAGCACTAACGACATTAGAAGGTAGAAAGGGGGGCTGGGGATTTAGCTCAGCGGCAAAAGCGCCTGCCTGGCAAGCGCAAGGTCGTGAGTTTGGTTCCCGGTACCGGAGAAAAACCAAAAAAAAAAAAAAAGGTAGAAAGGATTTGTTGGGTTTGATGTGTTGCTTCATTTGCCTGTATGATATCCAGAAGGGCATGTTGTTGAAAATGTAGAGTATCCAGAGAGAGTTTGATTTTAGAATTACCTGTGTTGAAGAGTAAAGGTGCCACCAGAAAAGAATGACAAACAAGAGAATCTATTCAAAGTTACTCTGAGGAGTGTTTCTTTCACATGTTAGTTGAATCAAACAGAGAAGAAACAGTCCTAAATTTCCAGAAGCACACATTTGAGCACTTTTTGACACAGGATTGTTGGTTGGCATAGAGAATTGTTGGATTTACACTATTTTTTAAGCACTAAATGATTTTGTTTAAGCTCAATATCTGTAAGTTGTCTCTGCCCAAATAGTGATATGTGAATCTCACTATAATTCTCTGCATTTTGTGCTAAAATAATTTTCTCTAATCCTGACCTTATTAAAGTAGCACGGTTATATTTGCTCTTTGTTTTATGGTAATGACTGATAAACAAAATGCTAATTGGCATTACAATTTTGTGCTGTATTTATTCTGATATTCAAATGGTTTAATTAGAATTTAACTTGCACACCAGCCTGAGTAGCTGTCATCCTATTTCCTTTGGCTTTTTTGGTTCACAGAAAATTATTTGTTAAGGCAAGGGAAAAGCTCACTGTCACTGGGTGATTTTCAAGGAAGAAAGTTTTATTAACCAAGAAAATATGTAGTTGATCCCAATGATTTTGTTGCATGTGATGCTTTTGTTTCAGGTGAAAAAATGACTAGGTTATTCTAACTTTTGTGTTAGCCTTTAGTGTTTGCAATTGGATTGTTGTTGCAGGAGCTTATGTCTCGTTCAGTACTGATTCATATAAACTTGTTTTTTTTTCCCACAACTAATCAGATAGTAATTTCTCTTGGGGAACCTGGACTCACTTTTTCCCACTTATTGTATATTTTTTTTTTTACACTTCAGCCTTATGCACTAGAAGTTGCACCTCCCATTCGTCATCCCCTTACAGGATGCTCTAAGAGTTCAGTGTGTGGCAGTGGGTTCCAACATAAGGATTTAGAGGATCTGTGCATCATTGCCAGTGTCCTCACTGTCTACATAATCCTAGCTCATCTGCAAGTTGAAAAACTTATGATTCTGTAGTATTGTTAGAGCAGATAATGTAAGAATCAAATGGGAGCGGGTGTACACAAAATTTCTCTGAAAAATTGTAGGTACCATAACATGTATGGTATAATGGTACTGTTAGTTTAATATAATACTCATTTTATTTTGAAGTGACATATTCAAACCACAAAGAAAGGGGCTGGGGATTTAGCTCAGTGGCAAAGCACCTGCCTGGCAAGTGCAAGGTCGTGAGTTTGGTTCCCGGTACCGGAGAAAAACAAAAAAAAAAAAAAACAAAAAAAACAAAAATCAAACCACAAAGAAAGCACAGCAGGTCGGCTAAAGCTGTGCATGTCAGTGATAATAAGAATTAGATTTTTGAAAATTAGAGGAAGGAACATTTTCTGGCAGTGGGAACATGAGCAAACACATAAAGGCGGAGCAGAAAGGACAGCTTGCTGAAGCATCATGTAGTACATAGAATCGAGTTCTAATGCTGGGAGCTGGTCGGTGTTACTTTATATGGTAAAGTTCTTCCAGATATGATTAAGTTTAGCATTTTGATGCAAAAAGATTATCTTGAATTGTCCAAACAAGACTTCAGGGTCATGACAAATGTTCTCATAAGAAAGAGGCAGAAGAGACTAGACAGACAGAAGAGAAAAAGACCTTAGAAAAGGGCATAATGTGCAGATGGAAGCAGATGGGAGCAACTGATGTGGCCGTAAGCAGAGAAATGCTGGCAGCCACCAGAAGCTGGAAGAGGAAAGGAATCTATCTTCCCTTAGACCCTGGGAGGGGAAGTAGCCCTGCCAATATTTCCCTTCTGGCTTCTGGCCTCCAAAACTGTGAGAAAATAAATTCATATTGTTCTAAGCCCCAACATCCGGGGTAATACTGTATGTTGTGTCAGGGTTAGGAAACAAATATGCATGACAATTTAGGACTAGAATGATGGTAGAGGGGCAGATCTTTTAGAGGTCTTATAGGCAAAACTGTATTCTGTTCTCAATGCAGTGGGAAAGTATTCCACTGGAGAATTTTTAAACAAATTAGCTTTGTTTCTGGCTGTCAAGAAGATAATAAATTTGGTGGGGAGAAGATATAACATAGATGAGTAAGAGTGGAAAAAAATAGTTATCGGCAAGTTGAAGCCATCACAGCAGGAAATAATGTTGAGTTGACCTATAATGGATGTAGCAGAGATAGGGAACAGTAATTGAATCCAGATTATATTTCTGAGGTGAAGCCAACACAAGTTGCTAATGAATTGGATGTAAGACCTGAGAACAGAGGGACCTTGAGCTGAGTATAAATAAACTTATTAAATTAGTGATAAAATATCCACTTGTATTCTTCCTGTGGACAGGAAACAGTCTGAAAATTTTTAATAGTTCCTTCTCTTGTAAACAAATTATCTATAAAATGGATTGCTTCCAAGGTGTTTTTCTCATTTCTGATACCTGGAAGGAGACTAGAAAGCTCTATTGGTGGGTTTTGAGGAAGTGTATTGAGACTGTTACGGCATATACCAATCTATGCTCATCTCCCCTAAAAACTGTCGTATGACTGCTTGGAAACTCCATAACCACTCATGGCCCCAAATATGTGAATATTCTGAGAATAAAATTCCTTCACACTATTGGTGGTAACATGAGCATTATGATGAAAGTGACTGATTAAAAATTTAGTTGATATTTATAATGATATACATATCAGGTATTCCCTGCTGGTTGTAGTTCACTAACAAAGGGTAAAACTGAAAAACATACAAATTTTATTTAGTGTTTAAATTGGATGTGGAAAATTTGTATCCATACTACTCAGTTTTTATTATTTAGGAAAGCAGTTTTATGAAATGACCAGAATTCAAAATCAATTTGTAAAAGTTCAATGTTATTTAAATATAAGATAATTTTAATAATGAATGTGGATACTTAGATATTGTATTAATGAACAGTGATATTTAACTATAGTAAAAATAGTATAACTAAACTTTATTGACTATGGCAATAGGCTAAGCATTATTTCTTTAATTCTATGTTTTTTATTCAATCTCCATGATTAATTCTAGCTAATAGACTGCAGTGGAATTTCCGGGTTACGGCAATGGAGGATCAGTGTGCTTCTACTCTCTTCCCTAACTGTAGCTACCTTGGAGTTCCAAATGGTGGCGCTGGGACAGGGTCCCCCAAACTACTTGGAATTTTGTATGCACAGTAAATGTTTTGAAGCTATTGAGGTGTCAAGGTTATGTTTTTCCTATAGCATAGTCTATCCTATCCTAATACAGGCAGTGCATAAAGTGTTACACAATCACATTGTTATATTATCAGAACATCATGGAAAGGTAGGTTTACATTTTATTTTGACAAACCAACAAAGAGTGCTCTTTGTGATTTCCATGAAAGGCTTATTATTGGTTTGTTAAGGAGAGATCACTGATCTCAGTGAACACATACATATTCAGTATAAAGAATTTGCCATCTAGGCATGGAGATACATGGTTGTAATCCAGCTACTGAGGAGGCTGAGGGGAAAGAATTGCAGTTCCAAGGTCAGCCTGGGCATTCTAGGATGACACTGATTTAAAATTTACAGAAAAGAAACAGAAAATAAAGGGGATGGGGATATTTCTTAATGCTCTGTGGGTTCAATTCCCAGTAGCAAAGAAGAAGCTTCAAAATGATGGTGTAAAGATGATTTGCAGTAATTATCTTATTGGTCTACTCTCCTATAGCATGGTTTTATTAGCCTGCCTTTCCCATGTTGGGAAGTATTACAAGCACAGGTGTATTGAAAAGATAAATCACACTGTGTGTCTGTTAATATGTTTTCATTCTTTTATATTTAAAATAAAAAAGATAAACAACAGACACCAGAAAGAAATCACCAAAAAGAGGAACCCTTAGGTTAAAAGTTTGAAAAAACACTACAGGGAATCCAAAAGGAAGTCCTTGAGATTATAAAAAAGTAAAGAAGTATTGTACATTGTTAAGCCTCTCTATAGGACCTATATAGCTTTAGGACCTACAATGTAGTAAGTACTCAAAAATATATTCAAATAATGAGATATGTTCTCTCATAAGGCTGATGCTTCACCACCTAGAGTGATATAGGATAGAATAACACTGTAAATGTAATTTCTTTGTCCACTTACAAGAAGTGGCACTTCTGGTCTAGTGATTATGCCTTGAAGGTTTTAGAAGAAATACTATCTAATTTCCTTAGATAGAGACATTGTCCCAAAATTTTCCTTTAAATATCCTAGATGGCAGTGAACTGTAAAGAAAATGAGATGCCTGACCTGCTTTCTGATGCGATAACTTCTAGACTGAAGCTCTCATTTGCAGACTTCTGGTAAAGCAGAGATAAAACTGACAGGTGGTAGCAGGATGAACCTTTTGATGTGTGTACCAAGAAAGGAAACAAAAAGTTATCATAGTAATAGCTGAAATTTATTTGGGTATATACAAGTCAAGATTATGCTACTTTTAGTTTTAATTCAATTTTATTGGAACTCTCATGTGTGTAATTTTACCTAGCTAACTTTAAAGGGAAAATGGACACACACACACACACACACACACACACACACACACACATAGAAGAGAGACACACAGAGAGAATTAGATCAGAGAAAACAATGAGAAGTTGATTTAAGAATAAATGATACTGATTTCATACAATTGAGTAAGAAGATGAGAGTTTTGTCTAACCTGGATTTTTGATACTTCCTTATTCGTTACCATGTTTTCTATGCCAGTAAGTATTTATGTCTCTAAACTTCCTGAGCCTGAAGAGATTGTATGTTTTTAGTGCATTCGCCCTGGTACACGCACCCAAAGATGGATCGTGGTGCCACCTGTCAGTTTTATCTTCACTTTACCAGACTTCTGCAAATGAGAATTCAAGCCTAGAGGTTATCACATCAGAGAGAAGATCACTAAGCATCCCATTTTTTATAGTTCACTGCCATCCAGGCTATTTAAAGGAAAATGTCTCTGTCTAGGGGGATTAGATAACACTTTTTTACTGGTGGCAGCAAACCTTCAAAGCACAATTACTAAGCCAGAAATACCACTTCTTATAAGTTAAGAAAGAAACTACATTTATGTAGTTATGCTGAACCATCTTACCTTACTCTGAATGGTAAAGCACCAACTTTAAGAGAGAACACATCTTATTCTTTGGGCATATATTTTTGAGTACCTAGTATGTTCTAGGTTCTAAAGATACATTCAAGGGACTGGGGATTTAGCTCAGTGGCAAAAGCGCCTGCCTGGCAAGCGCAAGGTCGTGAGTTCGGTTCCCGGTACCGGAGAAAAACCAAAAAAAAAAAAAAAAAAAAAAAAAAAAAAAAAAAAAAATCAGGTGATTGCACTCATTCTAAGAAACATTTTTTGGTCACATATTTGCAATTTTGAAGTCAGTTGCTGCTCACAGTTAAAAGTGTCTTCCTCATCCCTGAGGTAGCATTGGAGCCATGGCTGTCATTTCTGACTCATGTGCCAGCTTGTTCAAAGAGGAGCCTATCAGTAACATTTCAGTTATTTGCATTACTAACGTTACAGGTTTAGTTTAGTTGTCATTTAAAATGTCTTTGAGAAAATTGTGTTATGATCTACCAGTCACACAAAAATTACTGTTGCTGCAAAAGAGGAAAAGACAGAAAACCTGCTTGATATTAAAGAAGCTAATATTCACTTTTGAAATAAAATGATGACAACTTTTTACTTCATTACAAACAATAAACAAAATACTTTTTTATTTTTTGATTATACATGTGCAAGAGTGACATGATAAAAATCATTGTCTACATAAAGCTTATAGGAACTAGTTACATACACATACATCAAAATTCAAAATGGGAAGAAAATATTGGGTCACAGTTTAATTAATAGCATGTAACTTTGTTGCAATTCCCCAAATGAGAGTACACCTTATAATGCATAGCCTTTTAGATTCACTGAAATACATATTTAATAAACCCCCAAAATTAGGTGCTTGGAAGGTCTAGGAAAAGAATAAAACATGAAGTGATAAACAAAGACTGAAGCTGGCGAAGGGGAGGTGTTGTGGATAGCGGATCTAAGCAGGCCTGTGCAGGGACATCTGAGCCAAAGCTGCAACAGCAACAATGAGCTATGCTCTAAGAGGAGTGCTGAGGAAGGACCGGAACAGCAGGGTCACAGGCTCTGTGGGTGTACACACTTCGCATGCCCCAGTAGCTACAAAGGCTGAACTAACGAAGTATAGGGAAGTCTGGTGTAAGGTTATTTTTTATCATCTGTGGCATGTTTCCACAGCCACTGGCATTCATTTAGGTAACCCTGATACTGCCCTTCCCCCAGCTAAGGCGATCTCTCGGCCCATTCAGATGAAAGTGAGATAATCTCAGGACCAAGTCAGTCCCATGCTTGTCTGTAGGACTCAGCATTGCTGTGGCCATAATCTATTATCCATTTACTTTTTGGCAGGACACTTCTAGAAAGCCAAACGTCTGCCCCTCTCTTTATACCGTTCCACTATTTCTTGGTGAGCCTGGTGCTTCTTTCATATCCCTGTCTTACATGACGTATGAGAAAAAAGATGGAAACTTCAACTTCACTCGAGCTTTTGATACAAAAAAGGAGGACTGAAAATGCACATAGAGTGTAGAGGGTTTTTCTGCCCATCTTGTCGCTCTTCTGTGCCTCTGCGCCCCTCAATTCCTGTTGTGAAGCACTTTCTCTCGTCTCATTCTCTATGTTCTTTGCTCCGTTGTCCCAACCAGAGTCCCTTCTAATCCCCCAGGACAGTGGTGGTGAACCTCTGGCACACACGCTGCAGGCTGTTTGTTATCACTGAAAGCGCTAAAAGGTTTGCCTCCATCACTGTCCTAGGATGAATGCTTGGTTTAGCTATTTCTTCCTTTTATTACCTTTTCAACTGTTGCCTTCATGTCTCGCCTTCAGCTTCCAAGGAACTAACTGGTCAATGTGTAAAGGCTTCTTAACTTAGGATGGAATTATATTCTAATAAACCCACAATAAGCTGAGAATATCATGCCAAAAATGCATTTAACGCACCTACCTAGCTTTCTGAACATCATCATAGCTTAGCGTTTGAACATACTCAAACACTTAAATTAGCTGACAGTTGACAATCATCAAAAGGTCTGTTTAATCGTAGAGGGCTGACCGTCTCCTGAGATTCACCTCTAAACAGCATACCGAAAAGTGAGGTAGCAGTTGTCTACCTTTGTGATCATGACTGTGTGGCTGACTGGAAGTGGTGGCTTGCTTCTGCTGCCATTGTCCAGTATCATGAGAGGATATCATGTGTGTATCACTAGCCTGAGAAAGGAGCAAAACTCAAAATTTGAAGTATGGTTTCTGTCGAACGCTTATTGCTTTCTGTGTTGGCTTGGGACTTATTTTTGCAAAGGGAAAACAACATAATGCAGGACACACATTTTATAAGATTATTTATAATAGTCACCTAAAGAATGATATACAAGAGAGTGCAGGAAATCAGTCCACACAGCATAGACCAAGAATCCAGTGGAGGGCCTGGATCCCATAATAATGTCCTGCAGGAGTCCAGCTGAAGCCCTAGAGCTCATAAAAATGCCTCCCATGACTCCAACTGGAGGCCCAGAGCCCATGACAAGGTCTCATGCAGACCTCTTTCACGAATCTGTGCTGGGAAGGCCCAAAAGTCGGTGGTGGAATCTAGGAAGTCTGTTCCAGCGGGATGAAGGATCTATGCCAGCAGGCTGAGGGATCTGCACTGGAGCCAGGAAGCAACGTACAAAGTAAGAACCAGAGCTCCCCTGAAAAGTGCCACAGCCATCCTTAGCATCAGTGAGGACCTGAGCTCCTGCAATGGTGAAGACAGCTGAGTTCCCATCAGGAAAGCCAACGCAGCAAGCTTCTCCAGGAGACTGGCAGTGCACTATCTTCCCCTCTGGAGCCAGGAAGCGATGCTCAAAGTGAGGACCAGAGCTCCCCCAAAGTAAACTGAAGCTATTCTCAGTGCCAACAAGGTCCCGAGCTCCTTGGAGGATGAAAACAGCCAAGTTCATCAGGAAAGCCAGCATGACAAGCTCCTCCAACCAAACCAACAGCTCCTTACAGCTCCTAGCAGCTCCCAACTGCCTCTCTCAGCTCCCAACAGCCTCTTTTCTTCCTCTCCAGTTCTGTCTCTTATGCTGCTGGCAACAATCCTCAGGTGGACCTCCCACGTCCAGCACCATGTTTACTGAGCTCAGCTGGGGGTTATAAGTTCACCACCAGTTGTCAATCCACTACACTTCCATAGCATTTTAAAATTGAAAACTCATAACTCAAGCCATCTATGTTAGGAACTATCTGTATTTAATATGAAATTTCTGCTGTAAAAGAAATTTTGGTGCCACTATTTTTAAATTACAATTTTAATTATACCTATTTACTAGATACAGGGTGATAATTAGATACACTTATACACTGTGTGCTGATCAAATTAGGGTAATTAACATTTCCATATCATTACCATTATTTTATATTTGGAGACCTCAAATGCCTCTCTTCAAGTTATTCATAAAATGTGCAATAGCTTATTGTGAGTTACATTTATTCCACTTTATTGTAGAGTGCTAGAACTTATTCCTTCTACATAACTATTTTGGTATATGTTATCCAACCTCTGTCACCCCTGCTTTACCTTTCCCAGCCACTACAAATCACTACTCCATATGTGTAAACTCTTTTAGTTTCCACATTTGAGAACATCCAGTATTTTTCTTTCTTTGTCTGACTTACATCTCTTAGTGTTAGGTCCTCCAGTTTCATTCATTTTGCTGTGGATGATAGGATTTAATTCACGTTTATGGCTGAATGATATTCCACTATGTATCATTTCTGATGCTCTCTTTAAGGTAATAATTTTTGTACCATACTGCTTCAAGTAAATGTCAGATATAGGTATATAATGTTTGTAAGTATACGACATTTCCTGCAGCCCTCATGGCAAAGTTATACTCTCTTTTCCCTTTATTGTCTGTATTATAAGTAGAAAGTAAAATAACATGTTGCTCAAGAAGTAATTGAGAAGGCTTGCATTTATTTACAGGTGTCTGCTTGTGATTCGAGATGGTCACAGGAAGAAACCTTGTGGGTAAAGGGAAAAATCTGACAATAAGTGCTATAAAATCTTTACGTTGCATGGTGTGTCAGATATTTTTCATCATTAAAACACTTTCTCAGTGCCTAAGTAGCTGTCCTACAGTGCTATGTAAGAAACAAATTTGAAGTTGCAGAATGGAAAAAGGAGAGAAACAAAAATAACACAAAAAGGGAAAATGACAGTGACGGAGTGAGACCTTACTTGTCAGGAAAATATCAAGCTTGAATCAGAAGTAGCACTCTGTGTTCTCCTGGATTTATTAAAGTTTTCTGATACATATATTCATTCATTCTTTAAATCTATGCAGTTTTCTAGTTTATTCCAAAAATTTCAAGATACATTTACAGAACATTTGCAATGTTTATATGAAGGCTGTCACTTTTTTTTTTTTTTTTGTCTTTTTGAAACAGGGTCTCGCTGTACAGTTCACTCTGGCTGTGAACTCATTTTGCAGCCCAGGCTGGCCTTGAACTCACAGCGATCCTCCTTCCTCAGCCTCCTGAGTGCTAAGATTACAGGCGTGTGCCACCACACCCGGCATGAAACTGGCATTTCTGAGTCACCATTAGGATAATTTCATTTCTGAATGCAATATTGTAATTAAAAGTTATGCAGTAATATGAGCAGCAACAGCAAAAATAATAATCATTCGCATTCATTGAACACATTGTGTGTTTCGTAATACGAAGATCTCTATGTCCATTGTCTGTGTACAATATCTCCCTTACTTATTTGACCCTCATTTTAGAGTTCAATAATTTGGCACCTGGTGAATTCAAACAAGTTCCCCACATGAGAAGCAGGAGTTCCAAATGAGTTTTCTTGTTCTAGAACAAATTATTTGCTGCCTCTTCTTGAGCAATATTTTTTCTTAGTAAATATCTCTAATTCATTGCTTATAGCAGGCCGGCAGATGGAAGCATGAATTCAGGTTACACCTGTAACCATGAATAGACTCTTCCTCTTGTGCAGGCCCACGTCCTCCTCACCCTGAGTGGGGATCTGGAAACAAAATTGGAGAGAAATGTTTAGGGGAATTATCTCGATACCTGGCCAGCAGGGATGGAATGGGGGGACACAGTGCTGAGCAGTTGTTCTGGCCTGGGCTACGTGATCACCCACCAGTTGTTTCTAACCTTCCACAAATTGGAAAATCCAGCCATACAAAGGGACGAATGTAAATGATGTACCTGGAATCCAAAGGGAACAAATATTATCTTCAGAATAAAACATCCTGAGTGTGCTTAGAGGGAACTGTGTGTAAAGCTTGGAAAACTTTGTTATGTGGCCGTAAAGTAGTTTAAAGAACAATGTGAATGTTGTCTGGGTAAACAACACCTCTAGAAGACCAGGGGAGGATGGGATGGAGGAGGAAAGACGCACGTAGCCCTTCCGTCAGTGTTAACAGGGTCTGAAGGCCGGAGCCCTGTCGTCAGCTGATACTCCTCTCCAGCTTTAATCTCTCCACTCTCTATTGCCAGGCACACATCCTTTAAACTGTTCCTGATAAGTACTTTTCCAGCGTAAAAGTGGTAAGGGTAGAATTACAGTCTGATTTCCCCAGAGCTGTGCAGATTTCTGGAAAAGGTGAGAACTGTTTGACAAGAAGCAACCAGACGAATAATACTGAAGAGCATAGGGACAGAGGGAGCCCATGAGACAGTCTAGGATTTCAGCTTACTCCCCTCCCAAGTCTGTCAGGACAGGTCTTTGGAGGAAAGGGTCAGCCGTGGTGGTGCAAATAGAAGTTCACGCCTATAGGTCAACTCTTAGCAGAGGCTTATAAAAGGGCGCTGGTGGAGGCTTCTCAGTTCACCTTGGAAAGGGAAGATCTGGAGAGCACTGAGAGAACTTGACTCTCACCTCACAGAGGAGTGCAGGGCAGGCGTGATGGGCAAGTGGAAGCTTCTCTGTTGGATACAGTCAGTTCCTGACTTAGGAACATTCGAGTTGCAAACTTCCAAAGATATGACCTGACCTCACATTATGAACATCTTAGATGTGAGCAAATTGTGGCAGTAGCTCATGCGTCTCCCTTACCATTTTAAGGTAACCATAAAGGTAAAATAGTTTATGTACAGTATTTTTGTGTATAGTTTTTATGTGTTTCATGGAATATATATGCGTGTCAAAGGTCTGACTGACTTTGTCAGACTTATCAACGAATCTCACTTACAAATGTCCTCCCTGAGTGGAACTCATTAGTAAGTGGGGACTTACTGTACCCAGCTGGGCTGCTGTGGCCCAGCTACCACTGGAGGAACTTCGGGTATTCACCATGGTGTAGACTCTGCCAGAGCCTTGCAGCTGTCACACTGACTTCCACCAGTTCCTCACTTCCAGAGGTAAGCCTCAGGAAAAGAATCCAACTCCTGGTCTGGTAAACATTCCCACCATCCTAGAAGGATCAGCTGGGGGATGTAACCAGAAGTTGCTGGAGAGCCTGCCTCCTGTAACTTAAGGGCGGCAGCTATCCTAGCTGCTTTGCTGACCAACAGGGACACACAGTTTCTTGGAATGCAAAAAAAGGCTGGAAAATATGAGGTTCAGTCATTCTACTACACTTACTCTCTGTAGAATAAGCAATCTTGGCTAGGTCCTGCAAAGATGTTACTGATTTTCTCCTCCCTCTGGGTACTTGTCCTGAAGAGAATAAAGAATGAGACACCGCAGTGTGCCCTATGGACACAGCAGTAGGGAGTCACTGGGTGTAGTTTATAAAAACAGAACAAAGAAGATCCCTGCTAGCCAGGAGCGGCTCCAACAGAGGATGCCGCAGAAGTGCCTAAGTCTGGAGGTTTATGCACAGGTCTTTGGTGGGCAGTTTTACTGGATGCCCATCATGGGGCAATTTGCTATTTGGAACTGGCAGGTAGTTTTAGTAGCACATGGAAGCCAAAGGAGGCAGATACAGCTGTCACTGGGTCTCTCACATCAAGCCCATGAGGCAGCCTAGAATCTCCACTTGCTCCTCACCCAACAAGTCTAGCCTTAAGAACAGAAGTTGTATTTTAGTCATCTATACTTTTAGTATCTCATATAATCCCTGGTGCATGATAAGTGTTCAACAACTATTAGTTTTCTCAATAAAAATCAGTAGCAACTGGGGTATCCTCTGTATCCATAGAATTTGAGTTTAAAGGAACCCAATGAATAATAATTAACACCCTCACCCTGGATTTTTGAACCACTGAGTAACAAATGAAAGGACAAGGCAGATACTAGTAAAAATGAAAAAAACTGCACCTTCAGGGGTGAAGTTTCTTCTGCTTATGGAACCCTGGGCTCAGGTCCTGGCACTGTTGGGCTTGGAGCTGCCTTTTCAGTGTCCTGCTCTGGTGAACTCTGGAAAGAAGCGGGGAAGGGTGCAGCTGAGTTCCCGCCTCCTGCCTATAGACTGTTTGCTCCCAGGGGACCGACGGTGAAGATGATGTATGCTCAGATTTTCACTCCAAGTACACTAAGTATAGACCATATTATCTTTTTCTGGGAATGAATTAAGGAAGCATTGAGATGCTAGAGATATGAGGCTGTGGAGTTCTCTCCTCATGGGAGTAAACATGGGGAGTGGCTGGGGAAGATTCTTCCCCCTCTTCCCACCGTCATTGTGACCACACTGTGTGATGTGTAGTATTAGGTTACACTTTCCGTAATACTGCCATCTTTGTTCTAGGGTCCTCAAATGAGCTCTTTGTGTTATCACCATCAAGGCTACTTATGCTGTGAATTTTCTAATATTATAGGATGTTTGGTATAATTGCAGATAAAATCATGAGACTATTTTGTGCTGCCATAAAAACACATTGGTAAATACATAGTAAAGTAATAACATGTAATTTAATTCCTAAAATGTTCCTAACAGTGGGATGTCCCTGAGAGTCTGTAAACAAGAAACTTTGGGGTAATATCATGTGGTTTTATGTGAACCTAGGTCTAAATACATACAATCTGTAATTAGTGCTATAAAAAATGTCCCTGTTCACTTTTATAGAAACAATTTAAAAGTTTGAAACTGGGATTTCTCATAAGCATTTTACTTAAGGTAGAAATTCTCTGAGTAGAATGCATAGGAGTGATATAAAGAAACAGGGTGAAATAAGTATCTTCTTGTTATGTACAGCCCTGGTGCTTACCATTTCTATTCATCCAACAATCCTTATGGAGTATGAGATAAAGATACTAAAGTAAAGAGAGGTTTAGGAGGTTGTTCAAGGTCAAATGGCTGATAAGTAGGAAATTCAGCCTCAAACACTCATGCTTCTTAACCTCTAAGGTGTGCTGTGAGGCAGACACCTGCCCCACCCACCAGTGAGGCCCCCAACCAACCTACTGTCCTTATACCTGTCTCTCCTCCTGCTATGTAATGGAAGACACTAATAAGGTTTAAGTATTCTTGAATCATAGCAGATCAGCCAAAGGGTGAAACTGGAATTCTTTAGTTAATAGAATAAGCTTAATATCGAAGTACTTTGTTGTAGCAATTTTAACAGTGTGAGAAGGCAAGCCTAAAAGTCAGCATTTCTGATTCATTTAAAGGAAATGTGAGCTAAATTAGTGGTTTTACAAATTCTTCTTCGAAGATGTAAAAAGTTTCTTTACTGACTTGTCTGGACTCTGAAATCCTTTATCACAAATGCTTCAATAGGTTCTGTAACTAGGAAACTGCTGTGGAGGGCAGCGTCCCTAGAGGGGGAAAGCTTTGGCTTCAGAGAGCCTTTAGGGTACAGTACAGTTTGTACTACAGCCGATACTGAAAAAGTTCATTAAGTTATTAAAACAGTTGAATTTACCTACCTCAATTTTAGCTTCATCCCAAAACTAATAAAAAGCATCTGCACTTTTGCTAGCTAGTTTGCTAAAACAAATTTTCTGTATTTATTCTAAGTAAGTGAGAAACATGAACACAGCTGATAATATTTTCATCTAGTGAAGATGACGGTTCTAAGTCTCCATTAGGTGTCTGCACATAGGAATCTCTTCTTTGATCACTCTAACAGATGTTGAAACACAGAACTCGCCACCTACAGTACACCCCATTCACAGTTGGTGCCTCAATGGTAAGAGAGTCTTTTCATGCCTTAACGTGGCATCTCCCCTTCCTGCTGGGACATTTGTTTCAACAGTTGCAGGTGAAAATAAACCTTTCCTCCCACCGACGTGAAAACTCTGACCACACTGCCATTTGGTTTACTCTTTGCCCTTTATCACTGTTGGATTTGTGTTAGCAGAGACTGGCACAGAGGCTCTCCATTGCTTTGAGATGGGAGTGGAGGGGGAGGAAGCGAAAGACTTAGTCTGCAAATAAAATACCTCGGAAACCACAGCATCTGGGGCCTGGCACAGTCCGCTCGGAGGCATTATTAAATAAGATAAGAAAGGCTTGATAAACTTAAGGTCAGCATTCTCCAGGATTCCATTCAGGCTCTCTTCTCTTCCTGCTTAGCACATTTTCTTCAGGAGCGGTCTTGGTTCTCATTTCCTGTGGTTGCCTTCTGTAGTTCACTGATTCCCAAGTGTTCCTCCTCCGCCCCATCTTTATCTCTACCTGGTTACTGGACAGCTCTACTGCCATAGTTCACCAGTATTGTATGAAGTTCACCCTTCTTTAAAATAAATTAAGCATAACAAAATCCAATTTTTTCACCTACCAAATATACTCTTCCCTTTGGGTCTTTACCTCAGTGACTAGCTGCAGGAGGGCTGTGGTAGTTGGACCTTCGCCCCTTGGAAGCAGATTTTTAAAATACTTCCCTCAATTATTGGGAGTCAGCCTCCAATGGCCGCAGTGGAACCCAAACAGAGAAAAGGCAAAAGTCCTGTTAGAGATGCACAAGATCCTTTGAGGAATCTAATGCATAGGAATACAGGTACTATGTACCAAACAAAGGCCATGTGAAAAATCTTTCCAAGACTGCATTAAAATGTAAGCTTTGCTTCCATGTTATTTATTTTTCCTTTGAATTCATGAATTCAGAGTAAAGACCTAAGAACGCCACTTGAAACATTTTTAATTAGTTGAACGCATGGCTTCAGGATAATATTGACTCATAGTTTGCTATACTTAAAAATTAATGGAATGTTTTCTAATAATAGATGCTTGTGTTCATTATTTAGCACTTACTAGGCAACCATAGTTTTTGTCTCCATAGACGTATAAATCAGTGACTTCAGACAATTAAGCAGACATTTCAAGAACCTTTTACTTGAATTCTCTAGACAGTTGCCCTGGCACCCTGTTTGCTTTTCATATGTAGACAAAAACACAACGAAAGTTTGTCAAAATAGCCATCTTACAGGGGAAAAAAAAGAATGCTAGGCTACTGGTCTTTTACATAGTTTGTATTTTTTTTTTTTTTTTGAAACAAAAGCAAAGTATTTCCCAAATAAGATACTATACTTAATAAATATTTATTATCATGTAAGTTCTCAGGAAATTTGATTTCAAAAAAGAGAAATAACAAACCCCAGAACATTCCCTAATGGTTTATGTTGCTGGGATTAGCATTAGTGGGAAAATGAAACACAAACATAGCTAGATGTCGTGAGTAGGAGATCCAGAGTCCTGCATCAGTGGTGCTTGTCCTCCCATTCCCAGCTCACGAGCAGCATCAGTTGTTCTTGTCTTAGCTTTCCCCCACCTGTTCTTCTATTCCGCATTCCCCTTACACATCCACAGTTATCAGGGTCAAGGCAAGCTGTACAGATTCTAAGATTGGAAGTCTAAAATCTGAAATTAAAGGCAAGTTCATGTTTTACAAGAACTTTGACTAGCTGAAGGAAAGCATAAATTTGATATATTAGAAGTTCTAACTTAAGTACTGCATAAAATCAGAATAAGATTCTTGCTAATCTCCAGTTTGTGCTGGGTTATCAGACATTTCATACTTCATGAGCATCAGTTTCTTCAACTGTAAATGATGATGGTGTTTACCCAAAAGGGTTTTGGGGGGACTAAAATAAATAATATATATGAAGGTCTGTGCTTGATACATAATCAGATCTCAAATTAGAACTCATTCTGTGTCTCACTGTGCTTTGTCTCTGAAGTGAGGAGTCTGTATCAGTGCTGACCCAGCTGTGGTTTGTGAACCAGCAGTGGATCATGAACTCACTTGTTCAGAATGAGATAAGTTTAGAAAGGAAGAGTGTGGGTGTAAACGCTTTGTATGGTCTTTCAGAATAATTCCATGTCTGTTGATTCTCACAATAAAAAGTAGATCTGTATTCTTGTAAGTTTTTCATTGTTAATTATTTCATTGTATAGTAATTACATAATTATTTAATTAATTATTTATTAATTAAATAATTTGTTAATTATGTCATGGTGCAGATTTACACAATTACTGGTCTGTAGCAGTTTGCAAAGTAAAAAAGCAAAGCTGGTTCTTTCCCACAGGTGGTTTAGTATCACTGGACCGACCATATGAGCCCTAAGCTATTCCTTCTAGCTGTAAATTTCTGTAATTCTGAATAAACTAGACACTTTATTTCAGTGCTCTACAAAATATACTTATAAGATACAGATGTTTTTAAGTAAAAAAATTGCTTTACTAAGTTAAAATTCCAAATCTGTACCCTTTAATATTCATTTACTTTTCTTACTTGGATTAAAAAGGGTGTTACAGTTGCCTGAGGAAAACTTTGTCTGACTTATTGACAGTCAACTTTCAGTCTGTGCCTAGGTTCTAACCCATGTGACTTCAAAGATCTGTTGTTAGTGAGGAGCAGTGTGATACCTCAAAATGATGGTGACTGTGCTGTCACTTGCTATGACACTGTATCATTAGTTACGCTGAAAAGGAAATCAGTCATTTTTCAAAAATACCATTACCTAACATTTGCATCGTCATTTAAATGTCCTGGGATAGGTCTGGTCAAGTTGGTCAAGGTTAACTTATTATTTACTTATTGTGAGCTTACTGTGTACAAAGCACTGTTCTACATTTGAGCTAGGGAGAACAAAGACCAAATATTAGTTCTTTCTTTCAGAGGACTTCTGATCATTTGGGGAGTGCAGCATATACACAATGGAAGAAAAGTCACAGTGAAGGGATGGGAGGAAAATCCAAGAGTCCAGAAGAAAGAGGTGCCCTTTCCAGAGAAACAGGGACCGCTGTAGGAATGACTCTTTAATGAGAGGAAGAATTGATCATGGAAAGAAGAGAGTTGCCACATGGAGAGAACAGTGTGTCAATCCCTTGACCTTGAATATAAACAAAATTATCTGAGCAGATAGTTTCATGGCTTCCCAGGTTTAGGGAAAATATTAAAATCAATACAGATTGAACATTCCTGTTCTGATAATTCGAAAGCGTTTCGAGTGTCAACATGTACTGTAAGTGGGAATTTGTGCACCTGAACTTTATGTGATGGGCCACGGTCCAAACGTGGGCACAGTAAATCTATTGTATAAAATTATGCCTACGGGTTAGGTGTATGTGGTATATATGAAAATGAATACATTTTTGGTGTAAACTTAGTTTTCACCTTTGAAATATCTCATGATGCATATGCAAAATTTTTCAAAAGGCCTCAAGTCTGAAGCACTTTGCTGCTCAAAAGTTTCAGATAAGGGATACTTCGCTTGTATTGCAAATCTGGTAAGATGTTAAATGGTGAAAAGCTTTGGATACAAGGTCAAAAGTTTAAACTACCCTAGCATGCAACAAATAACAGTAAATCAATAAATAAATGTTTGAACTTAATTCTGTGCTATTAGTAATAGGGATCCAATGAAGAGCTAAGAGTCACATATAGCAAGAGTGCTTGTGGGTGATTAACTTAGAGAAATAATAAATTGGATCATTAGGTCGGTTGTGAAATAGATAGTAACATAACCACTTATGCATCAAGTAATGAAAGAGAGGACATTGCTACTGATTCTCCAGATTTTAGAAGGCAAAGAAATACTATGAATAATTTTGAGCCCCAAATTTGATACTTGAGATGAAATGGACCAATTTCTTTATTAAAAATTTACACCCTAATTTAAAAACTTACCAAACAGCACAAATTCAAGATGGTTTTACAGGTGAATTTTACCAAAATGTTGAAGAAATTATACTAATCCCTCCTCCAATCTCTTTAAATAGATAGAATAAAGAAATTATTTGCTGACTCATTTTATGAGGCTCGAATTATATGAATGCAAAACCAAAGGCATTGCAGTAAAAGAAAACAGCAGACCAATGCAAAATCCTCAACAAAATTAACAAATCGAATTCACCAATATATGCAAAACATTGTAAACAATGATCAACTAGAATTTCCCTCAGATAATCTAAGATTTATCTTCATTTCATCATTTCAATAGGTTTAAAAATAAAAATCACACGTTCATAACAATAGGTGCAGAAAAATCATTTGACAAATCTAACACCTATTCTTGAAAAAGTCAAAAAACAAAAGAAAAAGTTTCCCACTGAACTGCAATAGACAGGGAACTTCCTTAATTTCATAAAGATTATTGGTAAACAACCTACAGTTAACATAATGCTTAATAGGCAGAAACAGCAATCTTTCCCACTAACATAAAAAAACAAGACAAGGATGTCATTTCTCATCATTCTTTTCCAACACTGTACTGGACATCTTAGCTAATGCAATAACATGTGCAAAAGAAATAAAATATATACAGATTGAAAAGAGTCGTGGTTTAGGCTATTCAAAGAAGATACTCTGTACTGGGTGATCTGCACAAGAGAAATTTATTTCTCACAGTTGTAGCCTGGGATGTATAAGAGAGAGGTGTTGGAGGAACTAGTGTCTGGTGAGTCTCTTTTTTCCCATTTGAAGATGACCATCGTTTCATGGTGTCCTCACATGGCTTAGAGTGTACACAAAGAAGACTGGTTCTCATTTGTCTTTTTACAATAAGCTCATCAATCTTTCCCATGAAGGTGCCACCTTTATAATCTAAATACTTCTCAAAGATCCACCACATAGGCATATGATTAGGGGTAGGGTAGGAGTAGAACACAAACTTTCAGTGCATAACAGCAAGGGAGAAAAAAAACTATCTTCATAGATGACATTGTCTTCTATAAAGAAACTCTGAAAGAACTGACATATAATTGGACACATAAACTCTTGGAATTGATATGCAATTATAAAAAGGTTATGGGACACAAGATGAATAAGCAAAATTCAAACACATTTTAATATGTGAGCAATGAAGAAGTAAAATTTAAAGTTAAAAACCCATTGTCATTAATATTAGCACCTCCTGTAGTCAGGGTTTCCAAGGGAAATAATTTAATAGAGGACACATAATTTATAGGATTATTTTATAGTAGTCACCCAAAGAGTTAAGTAAAAGAGAGAGCAAGAACTCTCCATACACTAAAGACCCAAAGAATCCAGCTGAGGGCCTGGATCCCATGGCAATGTCCTGCATGAGTCCAACTGAAGACCTAGAGCCAGTGACAGTGTCCGCTGACTGGTCCATCAGAAGCCTAGAGCCCACAACAGTGTCTCACGTAAGCCTGTTTCAAGGATCTGTGCTGGGAAGGCCCAAAGGTCAGTGGTGGAAGCTCCCATTGGAACAGGGTGATGAAGGATCTGTGCTGGCAGGTGGAGGGATCTGTGCTAGAGCCAGGAAGCGATGCTCAAAGTAAGGACCAGAGCTCCCCCAAAGTGAACTGCAGCCATCCTCAGTGACAGAAAGGTCCTGAGCTTTTCTGATGATGATAACAGCTGAGTTCATATCAGGAAAGCCATCATAACAAGTTCCTCCAGGAGAAACAAGAGCCCCACTTCTTCCTCGCCAGTTCTCCTTTTTGGGTTCTTGGCAACAATCCTCAGGGTGGCCTCCCACACCCAGCACCACGCTGATTCAGTTCAGCTGGGAGTTACAAGTTGACCCAGTTGTCAGTCCACCACAGCACCCCTTCAAAATGAAGTGCTTAGGTATGTCTAACAAAATATGTACAAATTCATAGGAGGAAAACTATAAAACTTTAATGAAATAATAAAAGAACTAAGTTAGTAGATATGCTATGCTTGTGGCTAGGAAGATTCAGTACTGTTGAGAAGTCTGTTTTACAGATTCAGTGTAATCCCGGTAAAACCTCAGCAAGTTATTTTGTAAATATCAAAAAATGTATTCTAAAGTTTTCACGGAAAGGCAAAAGACCAGTTATAGCCAACTCATTAGTGAAAAGAGAACAAAGATACTACCCAATTTAAGACTTACAGACTGTCTTAGTTACTTTGCTCTCATTGCTGGGACAAAATACTTGATACCCAAAATGAAGAGAGGAAAGGTTTATTCAGCTCACAGTGTGTGGAGGTTTCAGTCTGTAATCACCCGCCTTCATGGCAGGGTGGCATGGCAGAGGGGCAACGGTGCTTGGCAGTGGAGGAAGACAGCAAAAGCAACAGACACAAAAGGGGACAAAGAGGGACAAGCAAGCCTCTTTCCACCGCTTCTACAGTGTGCAGGCTACCCACCCTAGGTCAGGGATAGCAAGCACACACAGCCGCAGTCCCAGGACTAGAGAGTGAACCAATCATAAACTCTAGATTCAGCCACCCTGGAAAAGCCCTCTCCACTTTACCATTGGAGGCTTTGGTGGGGGGACATCCAGACACAAACCTTAACATAGACTTACAGTAATGAACATGTTATGGTATCGATGAAAAGCAGACAAATAGGTCAGTGGCAAAGAACACAGAACCCACAAACTGGTCCACATAAAGGTACAACACCAAGAGTGAATTCTAATGTAAACTGTAGACTTGGCTGATAATGATGTGTCAGTGTAGATTCACCAGTTAACACCTATACCACTGTTTGGGGGTGTGTTAATAATGGGGGGGTGCATGTGTAGGGGTATGGGAAATATCTGTAACTGCACAGATCTTTACTTTTCTCGTGAAACTAAAACTGCCTTAAAAACAGCTATTAAAAAAACCAGGGTTTCTCATATGAAATCATCAAGGAGATATATAAATTACAATGAGAGCAAGGAATTATCCAGATTTTGTCAGTTTTAAGCTTGTAGGATTTCAGGTTCTGTTCTAAAGAAAGAATAGAAATCTAGTCATGAAAGTGATATGTATTAGAATGAGAAATTCAGAACACCAAATCACAATTTTAAAATGCTAAAGTACCACTAGCGTGGAAAAAAACCTAGAAAATAGTATATTTTTAAATTAACCAAGAGTCACACCTTTGTACCGCTGCTTTATATTTTGATCACATACCCTTGGAGCATGTCTTCATATAACTAAGATTGTGTTATTTCATAGTTTGTACAAAAGCTAGAACCAGCTTGTGTTCTTTCCTACGACTTGTCAAAGTTTGATTTTTTTTTTTTTCCTTTTAACTTGTTGACTGTTTGGAAGACCATCTCTCTGCATCACAGCCACATCAGGATTTATGATTGTTGCAAACCTCCGTTAAATGCCTTGTATATGTGAGCAAAGAGGGTTGAAAGCATTTTCCACAGTCTAGCATCTGGATCCATACATTGCAAACTCTAGTTCTCCACTACCCCTGTTTTCCAGTAATGGTATTTGTAGAATCTCTGGCTTTCAATTTTGTGTCCCGATAGCAGGAGTGTAGTGACCCAGTGCATAAGCTTTAGAAGCATTCCTGGAAGAAACTCTTACGTCAGGACAGTTATGAACAGCTTAACTAATCAAATAGATAACTGTGAAGCATACAAATATAGCCCACTTAACTCAAAGCAAACCTATCCTGCCAGGTGTGGTGGCACATCCCTCCAGTCCCAGCACTGAGACTGAGGCAGGAAGATCACTGTGAATTGGAGACCAGCCTGGGCTACATAATCAGCTGAAGGCCAGCCTGAACTATATGACGAGACCCTATCTCAAAAAACCAAAACCCAAAACCAAACCAGATCAGACCAGACCAGACCAAAACAAACCAAACAAACAACAAAACAAAACAAAAAACTAAATGTATTCTCAACTCAGAGTTCTGTTAGCAGGATGCTGTGATGCCCACCCTTATGCCGGCACCATCTAGCATATGGGGTAGCATGGTAGAAAGTAAGTACGAAAGGAAGAAATCAGCTGTCTTGATTGTATTCAAGATATACGACTTTTGAAAATTTTATTAAAATCTATGATACAATGAACTCATTGCTAGGGCTTTCTTGGGGCCTTGGGAGGAGCTTGCGCAAGGGAGAGGCCTTGAAGTTTCATGGAATTTTCAGTTAAGAGAAAAAACAAAAAACAAAAAACTGGTAGGACATGATTTCATCCACTGGCAGGTTTCTGTAATTCTTTTGGTTTGAAACTTTTGCAACTCATGATTCTGAAATTCTAAATATAGAAATAATTGAAAAGCACAGGTCATATCATGTGGTCAACATTTAGGCTTTTCTGCTCAACCCCAGTAGCCCCACCCAGCATTATAACAGGATGAAGGCTTTTACACCAGATTCTGGGTAAAGGCACTTTATTAAGTGGCTTTGCTGGCTTTGCTAAGATAGATCTGTCCCTTTTTTAAAAAAATGTTTTCTTTCCCATTTTTTTTTTTGTAGCCATGACTTTATTTAAATCAGGTCATTTTGTACATTCCTACAAATTTGCATCTAAATCAGTTTAATCAAAACTTTTTCAAATGTGAAGGAGAAATAGAAAACAATGAGAAAAAGATGTTGCAGCAAGATTTCAAATGAAAGCAGAAAAAATGGAGCAGCCAACACCCATTTCACTCTCCTTCAGTAAACTTTGCTACTTTTGTGTTCTTTTAAATACTTGGTGTTTAATACCCTCTGCCTTCTGCACACCCCTTTTCTTGACCCACTTATTCAAATGCTTCCATCTTCCTGAACTCATCTTCAGATCTTCCAGTTCTATTCACTTTTATTTGTGGGGGTTTTTTTGTTCTTTTTTTTTTTTTCTTTTTTTTTTTTTGAGTACCAGGAACCGAACTCAAGACCTTGCACTTGCCAGGCAGGTGCTTGTGCTGCTGAGCTATATCCCCAGCCCTAAAATTCTCAGATTTCCCCACTGGAATCAGTCAGCAAATTTCTCTTCCTTCCTCCCCTTCTCTTATTATGCTTGAAGGAGTTATCTTTTTTACATTTCTCCTTGTTTTATAAGTTATGCTCCTCTTGCCTGGGTTGTAAGTTACATGATGGAAGGAAGAGTGTCTTGAATTCTTGCCTTATCTTTGGTGCTTTGTATACATAAGAGATACTCAGTTTTTGTCTATTGTATTGGTTTATGGATTCATTGATTCAACAGGGACCAGTAGTTACTGAAGACCTACTGTGTGTCGGGAACTGTTTTTAGGTTAACAGCGTCATAGTGAGCCAAATTATCACTATTATCTTTCCTAATGAAATTGATGTTAATAGCATTATATTTGTATTTTATTCCTAAATCACTATAAAAATAGTTTTATTGCCTCGTCTTTGACAAGCCATGTTAGTGTTGTTGATGCTTGCCAGGTAGCATCAGTAGTGATGCAAACTTCGTATTCACTGGTTTGACAAAAAAACTTTCTGCAGATTCCTATAGATCAGTTATCTGTAGGATTACATTCAACCCAGCTGCTGTTGGAGTTAATACCTCCTACAGCAGCCACACCACTCTCTAACCTCTTGCCTTGTGTTATTATGCCATATTAGATATGTCTTTTTGTATTTTGTTGTTGGGCTGCAAGTTTATTGTCTGTCCCCTCAGTGCAGTGTAAACTGTATGTGGGACTAGCTTTGATTTAGACCTGGCCCATTTCCACTGCCTGCTACTAGAGGGTCCAGCAAATAAAAGTGCTCATGTTTGAGTTTTCTGAACATTTGAAAAGTAAATTAAGACTATCTTCTTGGGGATGGGAATATAGTTCAGTGGCATAAGCACCTGCCTGGCAAACATAAGGTCCTGAGTTCGATTCCTGGTACCAAAAAAACAAAGACTATCTTCTTGGTTTGGGTGAAGTTATATAATTTGTATATGGATAATTTTCCCTATGAAATTAATTATCCAAATTGCACATCCTAAAAAAATGATGTAAATGCCAGCCAAACATTCTGATCAAATACAGTAAGTCCTCAACTTACACACATTTGAGTTATGAACTTTCACAGAAACCAACGGACCTCACTTTACCAATATTCATAGATGTGGCAGATTGTAGAAGTACTTCATCCTAACTAACCATAACCCTGTATCACCATTTTAAGGTAACTGTAAAAGTAAAAATAGTTAATTTATAGTATTTATATGTGTATATGTTTGGTTTTTATGCATTATGTTATGTATTCCTGTCAAAGGTGTATAAGACTCATTTTGTCGGACTTAGGAACAAACCCGACCTAGGAATGTTTTCCCAGACTGGAACTTGTTGGACAGTTGGCGAGTTAGTCCTCCTCCTCTATAGATACCATATTTAACTTCTAAAATCATATCATTGGTTTAATGTCACTAACACTAGTTTGTGTTTTCCTTCACTAACTGAATTTGTTAGAAAATATCATATCTTTGCCCTTATCACTTTATCAAATGATAGTCATTTGCAGATAACAAAATTGTTTGAATAAGCACATTGATTTTGCATACTTAGGGTATGGCCAATAGAATCCTTTTTCTAAAGGCCTAAATTCACAAATGTCCATTTCTGTAGCTAGTGTTACAGGTTAATAATACTTCTTGAAATAGATTTAAATGCAGTAATATGTTTAAATGTCTAAGCTGTTTTACCATGACTTACAATCACAGGTAATTCTTTTCAATTCCCACTTAATTATGAAGTCTACATTTCAAGCAGTCTTGTGTTATTTACTGTACTTTGCTAAAATGGATAATTTATCTAAACTATAGAATGAGTGCATGCCTAAAATCTGTGTCTTCCTTTTCATCTTCAGCATTTATTCATGTTTTCCCAGTCTGAGTTTCTCTTAACAGATACTACCTAAATTGTCTAGAATATATAGTAGGTTTTAAGTGCCCAAAAAACCAATCAATACATAGATAGCATATGATTAATTTGTTACTGAGGTGCATTTGCACTCTTTTATTTTCTCCAGATTGAAAATTTTAAGGATTGGATAAAGGTAACAAATCAACTTTGAGTCTGTCACCACTTAAACTGTTTGTATGTTAATAGTCAGTGGTATTGTTACATTAATAAATACCTAAAATTCTTTTACTTTGCAATAATAACCACTGTGGGAACATTTTCCTTCTGTAGAATTTCACTCATCATCAGAAGCAGTATATATTTCTCGAGTTAAAATTGTTTGCTCTAGGATAAAGAAGGATTTTTTGTAACAGATGTAATGGCTGAAGTTTTTTTTTAATTTTTATATCTTCTATCCTCGTTACTTTGAAACTACTTTATCCTTAGATTTTAGTTATTCTTAGACTCTTTCTTGAAACTCTCCTAATCTCCTTACTGCTGAGAAGGGACACAAAAATGCAAATAGTTCAAACAGTAATGTCATAGACCCCGGCATGAACCAGCCATAATCACAGCTCTGGAGCCTCAGTGCAGGGAATTAAGGAGACTGGTAGGTAAAACAGCTTGGGTAAAAGACCGCACATGGAGGACCCAATTCACAGTTTCCTATGCACACAAAGACTGCAACCAAATTGTTGTGCAGTGTTTGTATTTTTGAGCACTCATGGATTTCCTGTCTTAGGATAGTCTCTAACTCTATATAAGTTGCAACTCAAGAACCAACACCTTTTGTTTAGGTGTGTCTACCTTGATTATTGTTAATGAAAGTGTTCATTATTATATTTTCATGAACAAAGTGATTCAGAATCATTGTTGACTGCAAAGTCATAGTCATCAGCAATATCTTTAAAGCCATTCCAGACTTCTATTGTATCCATTCATTTTCAACCTGGCCTAGGTGCTGTATGTTGGATGACATAGACATATTTCCCTTAATTAAATTAACACTGACAATGATAATGACAGCAATAATAATGACATGAATTGAGTTAATGTATCATACAGTAACATGTACTTTTTGGCACTTACTGTGTGACAGATGTTGGATTTAATATCAGAAATGTGCTCCTTCACCGTCAACTAATATTATTTTATAAGTGAGGTGCAAAGAAGCGATCCGCTTGCTACTCTACTGGCCAAAGTTGGCACAGCTAGGAAGTCTGGTCCCAGTGCTTCTTACTCATGTGGCAAATTTTCTGACAAAAGAAAAACAGATGTTTTTCCTCTTTGAAACTTCGAGAACTTTATCTCATCTATGGAATTTGATTTCACAGTGACTTATGTATTGATTTCCTACTTTGGTATAATTAACATTTTACATTTCACGGTTTAGAATGGCACTTATTTGTAATCTCACAGTTTTGGTGACTCAGGAGTTCAGCCATGGTTCTTCCAGGTCCTCTGTTCAGATTTACGGCGAGATATCAGCAGGGTCTACAGTCTCACCTGAACTCACTGTTTTGTGGCAGATTCAACTCTTTGTGTAGAACGAACATCCTCTGCTTCCAGAGGCCCCGCACCTTTTCCTGCCATGTCACACTCTTCCTAACAAGACCCACAAAGAGTGTCCCCACTGCTTCCTCTCTCTTGCTGTATGTCAAGACCTTCTTTTAAAAGGCTCACTTGATTTGGTCCTGTGAGGGGATAGTCTCCCTTTGATGAACACAGAGGCGGTTGATTAGGGACCTTGAATACATCTGGACTTTTTTTAACCTTTGACCTATTTTGCAGTGTAACCATGGGAATGATATCCCCTCATCTTCACAGGTCCTGCCCTCATGTAGGGAGGGATTGTCCACATCACGATTCACTGAGATTCACCTTAGAATTCTGGCTACCACAATTGATGAGGAGGACTTGCTTCATCTGTACTTCGATCTCCGCAGTGTGCAAAAGGCCTGCAGCTAATAAACAGTCTTTGTCGCACCCACAGCCTCTGCTGTTTTACCCACAGCATAAGAAAGTGCCTTACACAGAGTAGGCAATTGATACTGCTGAATGAGTATGGCTAGATTGCCTTTTGTGTATCAGTTTTAGCATCTCACCCAGAGTCTTCATTGGCATATGCTCTATATTAACACCAGTTAGGCCTATTTTTAGAAACAGATGTCCCAGCTATCACTACTGGAAAGTACACTGGTGTAGAGGTAGTGATTTTATCCCTGGAGGGAATGAACAATAACAACCATTTGTTATGAGTTTGGCTATGCTTCCTGGTGATCACTTACATTCTTCAGAGCTAAAAAATGTAAGCACATGCTATCAATTAGTGAGCTCATGAGGAACTTTGCAAATAAATAGTGCCAGAGTTCTAAGAACTTGGAATCACTTCATCTTGTTTACAACTGGCTTTCATGGAAGTTCGAGATTATGTAGTTTATAAGCCACATTGTCAGGACACTTATCAATCCTACTAGTATTTTTTTTTCTGTTTCTGTGTACAAATGTGTGTTTCTACAGTGTGTATGCTTTAGAGTCTCTGTGATGCTGGTTTAATTTTTGTGAAAACGGAACCATACTTTTAAAGTAACTCTTTTATAAATAGTAAACTTTTTTCACTTTTTTCCAAAACAATCAGTTTATCAGAAATTTCTGGCAACTCCGCATACCCTTCTCAACTTCTCTGTCTCAAATTCAAGTTCCTTTTCTTCCTAATTAATAATAATAACTATTATCTACTAATATAAAACAGTTTTCGAAGCTTATTTTCCCTTTGGAGAAATATGGTGCCTTCTCCAGCAAAACTCAAGAATTTCCAGGAATTCCTCCAGATGCTAGTTTTTGCCTGCGTCTATTGTCCGTTCCTGTATCTTTTGGGAGGATCTTTTTCTGCCATCATCTTGGAAATTGTGGGCTTGGAGAGCTGAATTGTATGAGCCATCGCTTCTCTGCAGAGGACCACTGACTTCACAGGGAGAAAAGTGGTGTGTACACTGAACGAGCACTTGGAAGATATGAAAACATTTGCAAGCAGACCGTTTGAATGACTGGAAATAGATTCCTTTGTCTTTTAAAGAAATAGTCTTCTGTGAGCCAGGCAGAGAACTGGCCACGTTACCCATGGAAACATGGTTTATTTTTCTTCTTTCCATGGTGCCAGCCGTAATCCCTTAATTTTAGTAAGGTGACTTCATCTAGAAGGCATTTAATAAGGACCTATGATTTGTTAGTTAGCTCATGTAATTTGACAAAATTAGTTGTTAGCACAACATATCAGGAACAGTGGATCATAATGAAGACTAAAATTTATAGATGTAATTTCAGCTCTTCATGCTCCTTGCAAGAGCTATCTGTGAAAGAAGATAGGCTTCAAATAGATGATCTTAATTTTGCTTCCTCAACCTTGAAAATGATAGTCACTGAGCTCCCCTTCATGGGCTTGCTGTGTGGCTTACATAAATGACACGTGCAAAGGGCTAAACGCAGCGATGGGCGCGTAAGTTTTCCTGAGGAGATTTAAAAAGAAACAAGCTGTGTTATGTACAATGCCCCTGCTCCCCAGAGTGAATGGAAACTTCATGTACTGCAAGCATACACCAATAATAAAAAATTTAAATGGTAAAAAACAAGAGAGATAAATGTTACCTAGTATCATCACAGTTTATCTTTTATTTTGCTAGTATATACTGTGAGCAGGAGGGAAGCCCTTAATAGTGAAAAACTAATATTTTCCTGTACAGCATTCCTAGAGATATATGTAGATTTGCACATGGTATCAGTGTTTGAAATAACAGAAAGCTGTTTTACAAAATACTTTTGAATACTACCACCTGTTTCTTGTGATACATAGCATAGTGTTTCATTTTTAGAGAAATATACATGAAAAATTATTAATGAAATATTTTCAAAACACTGGTTGTATTCTTTCATATATAGATATATTTATATACACATAAGCATATATAGGTATATAAATGTTTAGATCTATACATAATTTTGCATTGTTATTTGGATATTTTGCCCACTGTGAAAGGTAAAAGAATGTGCTACAAAAAGACACTTACAAATAGGGTCTTAATGGACCTACAGAGAAAAAAACAAAATGGATTCTCATTATACTAGTACAAATAAAATGTTAGCATTTAGATAGCCATTAGAATATGCTAGTAGTGATTCAAACACATACCGTGTATTAATTCACTAAATCCTTACAAAACAGCTCTCTGAGGTAAGTGCTGTTAATACTGCTGTTTATACAAATGAGGGAAATAACTCACAGAAGAGATAAATGACTTGTTTGTGGCCACAGGGCTATTATATGGAGGAAACAGGGAATTGTAGCTTTATTGTTTGGCACCAGAGGCTTTTCTTTTAAGCAATAATTGGTTTCCAGAAAAAAAAGAAGACCATTTTGTATCTCTCCAAATAATTCCCCCTTTAGAGCTAAGCAAGAGAGACCCCTGCCCAAGCGTCTGTGTTTTAGAGAGGCTCCCGCATCAAGAAACGTGTTAAACAGCCCAAGAGTGCCTGGTCTTTGGAGGCCTTTGCTCCTTGCTGGTGTGATGTTACTTGTAACTGGTTTAGGCTTCAGGAGATTTTTCTACCTCAGGGCAGATGTTGTCCTGAATCCTGAGCAGAGCATCTCCAATTTGAATATCCAGAGGTGCGTTCCTGCCAGCTGCAGAGGGACATGGCTTGTGTACGTCCAAGTTGCAGAAGTGTGGGAGGAAAAAGGTTAATTAAACCTCCCAAGCCCCCTTATCCACTGCAATATGCACAGTGGACTTTTGTATTAATTTTTTTTCTCTCGGTTAGTTGCAAGCATCAATTTTCTTGTTTCTGTGTATGTTCCTTTTGTGGTTTGAGAAATACTAATAAATTACAATGGAATCTAAAAGATGTGAATTAGGATTTGCAAAACATGCTGTTCTAAAAGTACAACACACATATATGCTTAGATATAACATTCATGGAGGATGACATGTTGGTGACTTGATGGATATGAATGCTGAAATTATAAATAGTTTTATTTTTATAATTACCATTAAACAAAATTTTAAAAATATTCAATCTGGTTATTTTCAATGTAGGAATATGAACTATATTCTGTTGATCAAGTTGCTTGCTTTAGAACTCTCAAATATCTGGACAGTTCACATTTGTACTACTCCTGATGCCCAGATTGGGTACATTTCAAATATCTAAATATTTGAGAATTTAAATTCCAGCAATCACATTATTTGCTGATGTTTCCATTTTCCTTTCTTTGTAATGTGTATCCTTATGGTAGATCTTGGAAAGGAAACTATGTCCTGAGGAAAGACTGAAGACCCTATAGAATCCAGATCTTACCCTCTCTACCCCAGATTGTAACTAAAATTATAAACATTTATTTATCAATTTTTTAAAATTGTGTAAACTTAGGAGCAAGATTCAGGGATTCTGTCAAAAGCACATGTGCTGCCCGTTAGCCACACTGCCTGGGTCCAACTCCACCCTACTGCTGATTAGCTGGACGTTGTTGCTGAAATTAGTTGAGCTCTCGGCATCTCAATTGCTTCTCTGAAGTCAGTGTGCTCAGAAAGAGAGCTCCAAGTATTATTTTGAGGTCTGCCTTGAGAAAATACTTAGAACCTTAGGCAATGCTCTTTTATTTAATTTTCAGGTTGTTCCTGCTATTTTAATTAAGAGGAACATTTTTAAAAATTAGTCAGTCATTTATTTATGTGGGGAGCTTCCTGTACTTTTTAGACATAATACAAGGATTTTTTTCTAACAAATTCTATTTCATGGCTTGACCATTTCTGTATATACTATTCTGCATTTTCCTTAATTTTTGTGCTTAGTAAATAAATTTAAGAAAAGCAGAAGGAAAATCTTTCCCCTCCTTTTATGCGATTAGTAGCCCTTTTGATTGACTTGAATTAGCAAATATTTCTCATCAAAACAGCTAACCGGATAAATTAAAGAAATCGACCCCTCTCACAGAAAGTGTGTATTTCTCTTCTTCCACGTACCTTCTGGAGGGCCTGATGCTTCTGCACCTCAGACCGCTGAGATAACAACAGCAGTTTCAGGGGAAGCTGTCATAGGTTGACCCGTCACAGGTCGGATGTGAAATTTTCCACCTGTGGCATTATTTCAGTGTTTTGGAGCCTTTCTGATTCCAGGTGTTTAGATTATGAACAGTCTAGCTGTCTCAGTGAGTCGCACCTTTTTCATTTGCAAAATGAAGAAAATCTTCTTCATAGAGTTGGTATGAAGGTGGTTAGGAAAAAAATCTAAGTGAAGCACTTAGCACAGTTGAAGAACTTAGTTACTACTGCACAAATATTAATTGTCATTATTGTTGTTGATGCAGTGTTACTTTAGTTCCCAGGTAATATTAGCGTTGTGGATTGTTTGGTACCTAAATACTAAGCATTTCCTGAGCACTACACGTTTTTTAAAGTGTTCGTGTTCTCTCAGCAAGCCTAATTCATAGGAGTTACTAGTCTGTGACCTTGTCCCAGTAAACTCAAACAACTGAGGAATGCAAAGTATCCATTTCTGGTTAATCTGAAAAGGCTCATTTCTGAAAACTGAATTTGAAGGATTTTGAAGTCCCTGTGTATGTTACAGGCATGTTTCTTGAACTAACACAGTATAATTTTCTTTGCAGTTGCAGTGGTATGAAATCTACTGGTGTACTAATACCCTAATTAGTGCCCCTGTCCCACCTGTAGAGTTCTTGGGTGCAGGGCGCAGCCTGGGATGCTGACAAGTATTGTAACACCACACGAGGTTATCATCTCAGCACCACGCAAAGAATCAGTAAATTGCGGAGTGAGCAGCTCTTGCTGAGATCTGGGGCAAACCTCTTGACCTCCTTTACCCTCTTTCAAGAGTAGAGTGATCTCTTCCAGAAGTACAGCAAGGACCAGCTCTTCAAAGAACACAACTATTTAGTATGAAAAGCTGTGTTGCAATAAGAGAAAATAAATAGTGACCTCACTTAAGTCAATTTGTGATTATTTAACCCTTAATCATACCATTCATCTCCTTTTAACAAATCTGACCACAACGCTTTGGCCCAGCTGAGACTTTAGACCCCTTGGAGAAAGAGTTCTAACCCATTGCATAAAACTGCAGCAAGGATATTTCTCCCGTATTTGCACTCTATACCAGTCCCACATACAGACATGTGCCTGTTATAAATGGGAGCTTGAGTTATTGTCTAGATTGTCAAATGCTGACCACTTGTGAATGAGGCAACATGATCAGTGACCTCAAACTCCTACAGAACAGGCGCTTGTAACAGGGACTCTCTCTGAGTGACTGCACATGATACACACAGAGTAAAGGGACCTGTGATTCTCCACTTCAATGCCTCCCTCAAAGTCACTGTCCTGTCTTTATCTAAGCCGAAGAATATTTGCTGAATGGAAAACCGGAATTAGGAGGCTATTGCTAACTGTATTTGTTCAAGAAATTCCTTTTCATTTCAGGATGAAACCAAGAATTGAATAAATACACCACACATAGGTCTTATTTTTGCATTAACTTTTGACTTCAAATTGCAAAATAAGTGCAATGCTCTCCATTGGCTGTTTCTCCAGCATTTCTGATATCTTGGAAAATACCTATATTGTGACAGCTATAGATAAGAAAATTTCTTTTGTCTTCTTCTTTTTTCTTTTTACAACCATACATCCTTTTTACAGCAGGAAAAATAAAAGTTTGTCAGTCGTTTTGTATTTTTTAAATAATTGCCTTGAGAAAAGTTAAATTTGTAGTTTTTTTAAATTTTAATTGATGTTTTCAGACAAAATTATTGTTTTTAAAGAAAAACACTCCAGGAAACATCACTATCGAACAAGAGATTTAGAACTTAATAGTAGGTTCTCCAAGTACCTAAGTAATTCCCTTGGGAATATTCTGACACATCTGAGGATTGTATTCATCTTTCAGACTACTGGGGGAGGATTGAATGAGTTATGCTTTCAAAGCAAGGGCTATGAAATGATCTGCTCCAGAACTAATAGAGCTAACTCACATTTTTATCTCCTCGTATATCAACAGTGTAGATTTCTTCTGTGAAATATGAAGAGATAAATATTATATTGGAGTTTATGGGATGCTTCCGACCAAAGACTAGAGCTATATATTTGACCTTTCCAAAACACTAACAGTAATGAAGATTACATGTACAAGTATTCATTACAGAAATAATGGACTTTTCTGTGTTGTATAAACCAACTCTGAGTGGAAAACGGTGAGACTGTTTCTTACATATCAAATGTGCTTCAACTGACAAAATTAAATCTTTCTCTTTT
Source organism: Chinchilla lanigera (assembly GCF_000276665.1). Lineage (NCBI taxonomy): Eukaryota > Metazoa > Chordata > Mammalia > Rodentia > Chinchillidae > Chinchilla > Chinchilla lanigera. The sequence continues at coordinate 7,039,626 of NW_004955412.1, read as the reverse complement.
CCTCTCCTTCCATTCCTGTGTTTTCATGCTCTCTCTCTGTCTCTCTTTGTCTCTCTCTCTCTCTCTCTCTCTCTCTCTCTCTCTCTCTCTCTCTCTCTCTCTCTCTCGTTTTGTGTGCTGTTCTTTGGTCTTTAAGGCAGTCTGTGACTGCATGACCAGAAACAAATGTTATATTAACAATTTGGGGCATGAACAGTGACATCTTCCTGTGACTGGAAGCAGAAGTTTGTACATCTCCCTGTCTCCGACTTATAGGGCTCACATGAGTGTAGAAAGGGCCGACAACTTTAGCGGAAAGAGTGATTTTCAAAATCAAAAATTGTGCTGTTTATTACTTTACACATACTTTTTGAGTATGTTTTGTATGCACTGTGCTAAGCTCTGGGTATAAACATAGAACAAATAAAGATCTAATTCTTGCCATCATAGAAATTATAGCTTAGTTGAGTAAAGGTAGAACAAGAAAACAATGAATAAATGTCCTGAATGAAAGTGTAGTGAGAATTTCAAGTGAAGTTAGGTAGGTGGCCAGAAAAGGAACCTAAGGATGTTGTATTTAAGCTGAGATCTGAAAGATAAGTAAAGTGGGTGAGCGTAAGACTTGAGGGAAAAGATTTCCAGATAGAGAAGCCTCCAGGAGCAAGGATAAGCAAGAAATGTCTTGATGTGTCTGAGTAATATGAGGGAGGCCAGCCCATTCAGTACACTATAAACTGAGAGGGGAATGGAAATTGAGGTAGTTGTCTGATCATACAAAATATCTGGACATATTTAATTTTAATTTTCTTTTCAGTTCAGGAGAAAGATACCCAAGGGCTTTAAAAAGGAGTGTCAATAACTGAAAGATGTTTTAATGTTATCATTGGCAGTATGGGTTGGTGAGAAGATAAAATATGTATGCAAGAAACCAGCTAGGAGATGATTACATTGGTGCCATGTAAAGGATAAGATCATTGCTAAAATTTGAGGGAAAAAGCTGAATGCAAAATGGATACAGTTACAGCTAATTAAATAAATAGGACTTGGAAAAATGGGACTAGAGAATGACTGGATGAGGTAGATGAGAGAGAGGGAGATCACAAGACTGAAGATGTTCGTGTGGGGCAACTTGGTAGGCGATGATGTAATTTGCTGAACCGGAAGTTGAGGAGAAAGGTGAAGAGTTTAATTTTCAAAAAAGTAAGTTGGAGGTGCATGTACCCATTAAAGTAGGTCATTGGATATATAATTTTGATGCTTGGTATAAATGTTTGGATTTTTTGGTATAAAAGTTGTGTTACATCATAGTATAATATATGCAGAGTGAAAAGAAGAGCGACCCAGACTGGTTCCAAGAAATTTCAATGCGTAGAGAAAGCTTGGGAGTGTAAACACCAAGAGATAGCGAGGAAAGGGAGCCAGAGAAGCTTCGAGAGACAAGGAAAATGAAAAGGTCTTGCTGATGTGGTAACCAAGAAAGAGTGATATCAAGATAGAGGTGGGGCTGTTGGCCAAAGGCTGCTGAGAATACCGCTAACTTAGGAAAGAGCACATCCACTTACATTTACAACATGTCTAAGGTAAAAGCTGACTGAGTGCTGAAGGTGAAGGAAGACTGAAGTGAGGCGAAGAATCAATGGGGAAGGAAAGCATATGGACAGCGTGTGTAGAAAACTCCTAATTCTTTTTTCTTTGTAAAGGAGTTGAGATATTGGGCAAAACCTAGAGGAAATTGAATGATTAATAGAAATATGCTTTTATAAAGATAGGAGATACTAGACCACGCAGAGAGCGCATGATCTAAAGAGCAAGACTTTACAAAAGAGGTTACAGAGAACAGGATTCAGAGGAATGGTTGACACTGACCTTTGCAAGGGTAAAAACAAGCTGGGCGGAAACCCATGACATTTCATCATTCGGTGATGTAATCTTAGGAGGGAGGAGAAGCCTCCAGGGTTCTGTAGTGTTCCGTGAAGTGGTTAAAAGTTAGGAAAGGAGGGAGATAGAGGGTTTGGGGTGTTTGAGGAGGAAAACATCGAACTCACTAGGCGGATACTCTGGTCAGTGCACCTGTTGGTAACGGTTCTGCAGAACCTCCATGTGTATAACAGGATCAAGAAGAGGAGTGAGAGGATGAAGGCAAGAGAGGAAGACCTGGGTTTTGCTGATTCTGTTTTCTCCATGCTATTGGGGTAGCCTAGGGAAACTCACTGAACGGCGAAGAACTCAGTTTGAAAATACCTTCCTGGGGGAAACTGAGTCTGTCTTCTCCACAGAGACCAAGCGCTCATGGTAGTGTTCGTGTCTGAGAGTGAGCTCGTGCCAGCACTCACCTGCCTGACTTCTATAGGGTGATTCAGATCTCCCGTAATTCCTTCCATAAATTTTCCTGAAGATATTATTAGTTACATGATCTTTTTTATCTTGAAGGCATCCAAAGTTCTCAGTGGAAAGTCCAGTTCTCTTAGAAGTGTTACTGTCTTGTATAATTTAGCCATTCAGGTTCCAGCTAGCTGAAAGCAAAGTGAATATGCAGAATTGAAATGATGCTCATTCTTAAAGCAGGTGGGAGAAGAACCCCAGCAAACCCCATCTGCTTTATAGTTTGGGATAGATTTAATTGCTTTTTCTAAGCTGCTGTTTAACATCAGAGGGGAACGCTGGATCTGGCACGTTCTCAGGCTACTTGTGGGCTCATTCTCTGTTACGACCAGTCATAAAATCATGCCAGAGAATGAGAATTCAGGACAAAGTTTTACAAAGCCAAGATGATTTTATTGTTTTTCACCCACTTTTTCTACTTTTTATGCAATTCAACATATTGACTCAGAAAAGTCAACACCCTGGAGGTAATTTCCTTGAGAAAAGGAGAAGGATTATGTTTCTCAAAATTATGATAATTGTTTAGTCATATGCCAGTGATATAACTGTATATAATTTTGAACTAAGAAGACAGGAATTAGGAATTTATTCTGGAGACATGCTTCAATTCTAGAAACTGGTCCTTTGGCTAAAATATTTTCTAACCTCTGAAAAAAGCTGTTATTGGTGAGAATATCATTCAAGTTAATCTTAAAATCATAAAAGTAGCCGGGCATGGAGGGAACACACCTGTGATCTCAGCCTTCAAGATTATGGCACTGATAGATAATAGCTATGTCATTTTAGGAACCTCACCTTGCTGTCTGAGCCTTGGCTTATTTAATTTTATGGGTTTAGAGACTACGTTTTCTCTAAACCTTTGCTTCTTCAACAATTTATACTAGAAGTAGTCATCTTTGCTTCACAGAACTAATGTTATAATTATGTGGCATTGTATATAGAAAGGTTGTAGAAAGGTATTATATGTAAAATTTACTAATGTTTGCTAGGAGCACTACGTAGTCAGTTTAACCTTTGCTCACAGCCAGATTTATTTCTAACCTAATAGATATGACTGTAGTTAGTTTCGACAGCTTACTCAATCCCCATGGTCTGTTGCACCTTCAAGTTCCTGAGTATTAGATCATTTTCGCAATGAGGTGTAGATTTTGGAACAGGTCAAAATTGAGATTATGAAACCATTAGTCACAAAATAGCTATTATTATATAAACAGCGTAAGCTGTGTTCTAAGTGCATGAAGACCTAGCTCCTGAAGAGCAAGCTCCCTCCTCTTTGAAGGGCATTGGCAAGGAACCTCTCCATCCAGCTGTGGAAACTGATTGATTAAAGAGAATTTGTCAACCTTTTCTTTGAAGAATACATTACACATCTTGGAGCACAGTTACTTCAGTGAATAAAATGTAAATCAGTTTCAGAATGTACACTCCAAAGGCTGTTCACTCAGGCACATTGAATAACATGCTTCTTGTGACAGTGGTTCTGTCTGGTATGTGAACAGGTAGAGAAGAGCGACAGGAGTGAAATGTACTGAAAGAAGATGATATCTCTTCCTGAAATACAAATCAGGGACCTGTAGCCCATATCCCATAAAAGACAATGTTTCAGAGTTGAGTTTTCACTATTAAATATTTCATTTTTAATAAAGGAAAAATAAATCATGTGGATGGTTTTAATTATGTTCTACTGAAGGAAATCATTTATAAAACTACCTCCAGTGTGCTTAAACATAGGAGCAAACATTTTCACAAAAGACTGTCAGAGAGTCTATTTTAATCTGAAATACTACTTTCTTTTCACACCTAAGGCATCAGCTCTATAGTTGAGTAAATTACACTGCTTTCACTGGCTTATAGGCCTTGGGGGAACACTATAGGATTTCAGTGCTAGAGCTGGTAGTTTGCCTGTGGGGCTTTATAGACTAGTTGCTGGCCAAGTTACTACATCTGTTTCAGAGCCACATTATGAACTGCATCAAGGACAGAGTGACAATGGCATGAACTCCATGGACTGCTTCTGAGAGGGACCCAGGAGATAAGTAACGTGGCATATTCTAGGCAGAATTGAGAGAAGGCATTTCATAGCTGCTACCCTGCCTGAGATGTGGGACCAAAGGAGAAAAAGAGTCATTTATTCCATTTTTGCTATCTTTCTTCACTGAAAAAAAAAGTGTTAGTTTTCCTTCTCTTTCCAATTAATAGCATTTCCCCCCCCCTCGAACTTTGTCCTGGTCTACTTTGTTGTTAAACATTTTTTTAAAGCAATCTCACAAATAGTGAGATGTATTTGGAAATTTTGTTCAGGCTTGGAAGCTACAAACTTAGATGCTAAAAATCTATTTCCCCAAAACTCATAATTTTTTATTATTGTTATATTAACATGGTCAAATAAGTTCTTTGAGGAAAAATAATTAAGTATCCATCTTTTTACTTTACATTTCTGTCTTTCAAAGAAGAGGTGACACTGTCAATTACATAGTAGTCTTATAAAAATTATATATTTGATTGATAGGAACATTGACAGCTTTTTGTGGTTGATCTTCATTAACTGGCAGAAGAGAGCTGTTTGTTCTACAGTCCATATCTCACACAGGTGAACTGACAGTATGTATCTAAGAAGCAGTGGTAAATTTTAGTCAAATCTATGCAATTCATGTTTCCTTTCTATGTTGTGATTGGTTGTTACTGATAAGTAGTGTTAAATTTGTTCGGGCAAATTGTTCATACTGCGTATGTTTCTAAAAGTATTTTATTTACAATGAGCTTTTGGTAAATTCTTCCTTGACATTAACAAGGCTGTACTTCTCAGATGAAGAAGTACAAATAGCAAATAAATATGTGAAAAAATGTTCAACATCATTGGTCATTTGAGAGATGCAAATCAAAACAACACTGAGATTCCATCTCACTCCAGAAATCATGGCTATCATCAAGAAATCAACCAATAACAAATGCTGGAGGGGATATGGGGAAAAGGGGCTCTTCTCCACTGTTGGTGGGAGTTTAAGCTGGTGCAAGCACTGTGGAAATCAGTGTAGAGATTCCTCAAAAAAGGATACAGGATTAGAGGTCCCATTGGATCCAGCTATTCCCCTTCTGGATATTTTCCCCAAATAATTAAAAACATCATACCACAGTGATATGTGTGCACCTATGTTTATAGCAGCACAATTTGCAACAGCTAAATCTTGGAAACAACCCAAATGTCTATCAACCAAGAAATGGATAAAAGGATGTGGTCTTTTAATACAATGGAGTACTACTCAGCTATAAAGAAAGATAAACTTAAGACTTTTATAGGTTAATAATTGCAACTTGAGTCCATACTCATAAGTGAAATAAATCAGTCTTGCTTGTGTGAACATCATATTTTCTCCCTAGTGTAAGAAGCTGAAAGAGTAAGTAAGATCCAAAATGTATAATAGATACAGGGAAATGGGAAGAAACTTCAATAGGAAAGAGAAGCTGGGATGGGGGAAAGGAGAAAAGGAAAAATAAATAAATAAATATATTAGTTAAGATAGCTATACCACTAATTTCTGTTAGTTTGTTGAAAAGAAATATTTGTGCTAATATTATTTGATCAATTTTTCATGCCTGTATCTTGCAGTCTGAGCAGCCACTTTGAAGATAACAACAAGCAACACACTAACCATTGTTGCTTTACTACTATCTTGTTATGAAATTTTGTATCATTGCTTTTATTGTTTTTTCTCCTTAAAATAAAAAAGAAAACGTGGTACAAAAAAAAGAAAAGCATTAAGAAGGCCGCATCTTATGTTCGAAACTATGTCGTTAGGTCTAGGTGCTGTCATTGGTCGGCTGACCGGAAACAAGCCTTTGACCTCCGTGACTCTTTTCCCCATTTATGAGGCAGAGGTGACCATTTCTGTGAGATCTAGAGAAGATCAGTTGGTGCAGTTCTTGCATTAACACTTAGTCAAATGTAAATTCAGGTCTGATATGGTTAAAGTTATTGATATTATTACTTTATGTTTACAACTGAAGTACTACTTTGTATAAACCTGGGCTTTCCAAGGTCAAACTCACATAAAAAAGGGATAACCCACTCTATCTTGACAACCAATATGGTGTGGTTAAGTATTACTTGACATTCTGCTTTTAACAGTTCCTTGCTTTAGCCACGCAGTGCCTACCTCCTACAACCTCAAGCTCAGTGTGCTCTTCAGAGGGGGAATTATGCTCTCTAGTCTCTTCTTTTCCTCATTCTCCTGGCTCCAAATCCAGTGTAATTAGTTATTTCACTCCTAAAAGAACCCCAGCACCCATCACCTATTTACATTCGTGTTTGTATTTCAGGGGTTTCCTGTTTCAGAAGTAAAACATTTCAGAAGTTGCTCCTGGGCATCCTGAATCTAATATCTTACAGAACCGTTCTTTAGAAGACAAGAAATTGGTGAACAAACAGAAATTTGTCTCTGGATTCTGAATGATTATTATAAGATAACTCAGGAGTAAACTTTGTTTTTTATAATCTCATGTTAGACTGATTAGAAGAGAGAGCTGCTCTTTCTTGTAATTAAGAGAAGGGTACTTTACTAGAACTAGAGCACTTTTTCTACCTCAATGTCTATCATTTGTTTTCATTTTTTGCAGTACTGAGGATTTTACCCAGCCCTCATGTATGCTAGCCAAGCACTCTACTACCTAGATATTTTCATTCTTTAATTTTGAGACAAGATCTAGCCAAACTACCCAAGTTGGCCTTGAACTTGTGACCTTCTTGACTCAGCCTCTAGTACCGGGCATTATAGGTTTGTGTCTCCATGCCTGGCTGTGTTTATCATTTATTCTTCAAGGATTTAGACACTACCTCCTAGTGACTTAGAATCTGTTATAAGAACATTACTTGGAGCATGGGGGATGCTATGATTATTTGTTGCTAATTCTGAGGCATCTGTTTATATCTGGATCTAAACATATGCCTTAATTTTCAGTTCAATAAAATAATTTTGTTTGCATAATATACTCTGAGGGAATTGAGCAAGATTAGTATCTGAGAAAAATGTGAGCATTATTGTTGTGTTTTGGTAATATATCTACCTAACTTTTAATATCCTTTGGGCTGAATTCTGTGATATTGAGACTATATTTATTTCTAAGATACCAACAACATGGAAAAGAAAAATGGAATCATTAAATACTTGTGTCTTTCTAGTTATAAAGCTGCTTTTAAAATCTATACTTAGGGCTAATCTGTTTTTAAGCTATAGTGGAATAGAGAAAAAAATGTAGTCCCTTTGGTATAAGATGCCATTGATTGTAATAGAAGCCATCAGTTTATCTCAGCTTGAGAAGAAGCATGAGAAATATGATAAAAAAAATACATGACCCATTAATGCAGACACTTGTTTTTGGTCAATTTCACCCCAAAACTTGCTGCTCCTCCATACATCACAGCCCAAGTATATGAGTTATCCCATTCCCTGTCTGTCTCTCACCCCTCATTCTGCTTTAACCCATAAAAAGCATAGATTTTATTTACAACTATCAATGCTATATTGGCGCACACACCTATAGTCCAAACTGCCATTGCCAGGAGATATTCAGAGGCTTCTGGTTAACCTCTCTGCTACCCCTAGGCATCTCTGCTCTATCTTTTGCTGTCACAACCACCCTTGGCATTCATTATGCACGCAGAACCCAGAGGAAGTGACCTTTGAGAAGGTATGAAACAAATCATGTCACTTCCAGTTTAAGGCTCTGCACTGGACTTCCTTCCCCTTACCATCCAACTCTTTATTATTTAAGAGCCTAACTCAGTGGTTCTTAGTTTCTCTGGAATTCCTAGAAGTCTTTGAGACCTTTACATAGGATCCATGAGAGCAAAACACGTTTTATTGTAGCACTGAGACACGATGTGCTTTTTCTCCTTCATCCTCCCAAGAGTATTTGGAGGTGCTCCTCAGAGGTGATAGTATAACATATTGAGTACAGACACAGATCTGAGAATCCAGAAATCTTTCCTTTAGCCAGGTATTAAATACATTTGTAAACATATAAAATGATGCTCTTTTGCTCACTGATCTGGGTTGAAAAATACAGCTATTTCTCATAAAAATGTTACTTTTATTAACATGCAATTAGTTTATTATTGCTATTTTAAGTGAATATTTTTAGCTTCTTCTGAATTTTTAGCATGATAAATTATCAATGTCTATAATGTATACAAGCAAAAACTATCCAGAGTCAAACAATTTTTAGGAGTGTAAATAAATGGTCTCTGATGGGGTAGTGGGTAAACAAACCAGTGGTGCATCCCAACTTGGGCTCAGCAATTAAAAGGAGTGATTATTAATGCATGCAGCAACTTGAGCAAGTCTCAAGGGAATTATGCTGACTGAAAAAATATCATTTATCTAATATTGCCAAAGTGAGAAAATTAGAAAAAGCATATCAATGGTTTCCAGAGGTGAAGGCTGGACAAAGAGTGTACTAACAAGTAACACAGAGTTTCTTTGTGATAAAATAGTGTTGAATGTTGTTAGACATTTATGATATATATAATATATATGATATTACAGTTTAATAAGTGCTGTATATATGCCCAAAATGTACAAACTGATAAAATTTGAATAAATTCTATATCTGATTTAATAGTATTTTGCCAATATCAGTGGTATCAGTTACTTTGTTTTGAAGTGCACTGTGGTTATTAGTGCACTTAGGTCATTATAATAGGAGAAAGGATACTCTCTCAATCTCTTTCTTTTGTTATTCATGTATGTGTATATACATGCAATATATAACATGTATATATGCATGATAAAATTCTCATACAATTATGTTATAATTATATAATTATAAATGAACATATAATGCTTTTTAAAAAGAATGTAAAAAGCCCAGAGAACAAAATGTTTGGGAATTATTGCAATAAGTAAATCTGCATGTATTTTAGATCTCTCAACTCTCTCCTCATTAGGTTCCAACTATACTCTTCTGTCTTTGGTTTCAGCATATCAAGCTCAGGTACTGTGACAGTTAATATTACTTGTCAACTTGATTGACTTGGGATGTATACCAGGGATTAGTAAAGCATACTACTGGGTAAGTTTAAGTAGGATACAGAAGCATGACCTTGCAGTGTATGTCTAATCCCTCACCCCTTCTGCACTGGTACTGTTCTCCTGTGCTTCTTGGCTGCCATGTTTGCTGTGCCATGTCATTCTACTGTGCTATTTATGCCTTTGAGCCAGCCAGCCATGAACTAAACTCCCTGAAATAGTGAACCAGATTACACTTCTCACCCCTTAACTTGTGGTACTGGATATTATGTATCAACATTAGGAAAGATGACTAATATAGAAAATTAATGCCAGAGAAGGGAGTTTGTTGCTGTGATTATACCTGACCATGTGATTTAGAAGCCTTTGGAACTGGTTTTGGGAAAGAATTTGGAAAAGTTTCAAATATTGGCTTGGAGAATGCCTAGAAATTTTTAAGCAGAGCTTGATGGGTGGTTCTGGTCAGAGCACAGGAAACTGAAATGCTAATAGGAATATGAATAGTAAAGACCATGCTTAGGTTTGTATTTGGGACAAGGATTCCACTGGCATTTGGAGTACTGGTCATACATGATATACTCTGGAAAAGGAATTCTACATTTTTTCATGTTGTGAGACTGCAGGAGACTGATACTAAGGGCAGTGGACTAACTGATTTTACAGAGGAAATTGTAAGGCAGCCCAGTGTTCATGCTGCATCATGATGACTGTTGATTGATACAGATAGCGTATACTGAAAATTAGGAGCAAAAAAGAAGAGCAGAATAATTTGAAACTCTTAAAAGTTCAGCCCCAAAAGAACTGTTGTAAAGTTGGGGCCAAAGAAGGAGATATAGTTACTAAAGAGATTAGCACCATTACTAAGAAACTAAGTGCTTTGTAGCAGAATGAAGCTACCTTGAGGGCATTTTTGAAATAATGAGACTCCACTCACTGATAGATTAACATGCAAAAATATAAACCTTCCATTTGAAAAGAGACTTCCTGAGTCCTGTGCTTGAGAAGGGATACCTAGGCAATTGGTTCCCAAGACTTATTTCACTTTGTTCAGCCACCTAGACACTCAGAGACTGATGCTGTCTTTGTCCACAAGAGCCTAACTACTGCCACGTTAGTAGTCGGCTTTGGCATTGTCCATGTGGTGCTTGTTTTACTAACACGCAGAATGTAAGAGTTGTGGGATCATAAATGCTTTCACCAAAATTTCAAATAAATACCTGAACAGTAAGAAAGGAGCCCCTTAGAGGAGAGTACATGAAGTAAGAATACAGACAAAGTTGCAGTGGAGATCCCAAGAAGTCAGAGGTGCTGGGAATACAGAACTTGTGCTGATGAAAGCTGTAAGAAATGAGCAAAGCCAGACTAAGAGGAAGGGCATGTGGCCTGCATCTTGCAAAGACATAGAAATAAGGCTATTTAAGTCCTTTGGAACTCACTTACCAACATGTGCTCTGGATGACAGACACGGAGCTACAAGGTTTAATGTTTGACCTGTGCTGTTATCTATTGGGATTATATAACTTGGGGGTTTTTTATATTTGTGCAGAGCTTCACCATAAGAGTCTGCCTTGTGTCTCCAAGGAGATTTTGCCTTGAATTTTTGAAAAAATCTCAAATTATTGAAACTGTGGGGAAGAAATTATTGCATATTTGATTGTGCAGAAGATAGTTGTATAATGCAAGGCAGAATTATTAACTTCTTATTTGTATACATGGAGAGTAAATATAGTTTAAGAAGGTATGTTTGAGTGTCAAGTTGACAAGGGTTAGGATGGAATGGTTATGATTGTCAAATAGATTGGCTTAGAATTTATCCCACAGATTAGTAAAGCAAACTTCTAGGTAGGGCTGGTGGGTCATAGAGATGGGAAAGAGACTAATACAATTAGAAAACATTTCTCCTTCCTGAAAATCATATCCCCCAAATTCTTTAAGCTATGTTTCTATCCCACCATTCAATCTCAGCTTAAACAGTGTTTCCTAGGAGCATGCTTCCCTAGCCATACATTATGAGACAGCTTCTTGGTCATTATATGTGTTCTTCACTGCTTGGCTTTTACCGTGACACTTGACACCAGCCAACATTTTGTTTTTATTAGGCAACACTCCCCAAAGGATGTTAGATTAACTTACACTAACTTTCTCCAAATGGATGGAGCAGTGTGCCTGAGTGGCTGTGTGCCAGAAAATCCATAGAGCTCAGGATATTATGATGCATCTCTCTTTAACTTCACTGTTTTATTAGAAGTTTGAGAGGATATTTTAAAATTTTTCAGTCTTGATTTTGTAATGACAGTTTAGGGCTGGAATGATCCCAAAAGAATTACATGTTAAAAGCTTGGTCCTTGGATTGATGCTACGGGAGAGTGGCAGAACCTTCAGGAGGTGGGATTTAGTGGGAGCATGAAAGAGATGAAAGGATTTCCTGTTCCTTTTTTCCATAAAGCTGACATGAGATGAGTAGCTTGTTTCACCACCTTCTCTCTGCCAAGATTTACTACCTCAGTGGAAGCCCAGAAACAATGGGGATAATGGGCCATTGACTGAAGCTTTCCAAACTGAGTAAAATAACCTTTCCTCTTTTTGTGCTAATCATCTCAAGTATATTGTTATAATAACAGAAGAGTAGCTAAGAGAATCTTATGCATATGTTAATTAAATCAAAACAATCTAGCTTGGTTATGTGGTGACAATGTGTTTTGTTTGGTCTGTTCATTGGTTTAACACTGCAAAACAGACATATCTTCTATGCCATTAATTGTTGGAAATTTTGATATTTTTGTTTTACCATAAAGTCCACTGTATTACTATTAGCTATAAAATGACAATGAACAGGGGTCAGGAAAACAATAAAAAATAATGGGATTTCTGCCCATCGTGAAATGTGCCATTTTTTAGGATATCCTGGGGGCATTTAGAGAATATTTTTGAATGCTATTTTTATCTCTTATAAGCCAGATACTTTAAATTTTTATGAAATTTTTTCTCTGAACATTTTTTCTTCCATATATCATTCTAGTTCTGTCCTACCTTTAGCCAGATCAAATATTTTGTTAACTATATTTATTGTTTTTCCTAAATCTTCTTACCTGCAATTAAGTAAAAGTGACCAAAGTCCCAAGATGTTTTTCAAATTTTTAGAGCATTCTTCATCTAAATAATAAATATTTTCTAAATTTTATGTTTTATTGGTAATTATATGAAATCAATATATGATAAAACTAGTATTATAAAGTGATTTATAACCATCTAAAATATATTCTGTTGTGGGGCTGGGGATTTAGCTCAGCGGCAAAAGCGCTTGCCTGGCAAGCGCAAGGTCGTGAGTTCGGTTCCTGGTACCGGAGAAAAACCAAAAAAAAAAAATATATTCTGTTGTGACTTACCAAAAAAAGACTGTAAGACTTTTAACAACCAATTAGAGAAGATAATGACATTACTTTGATCATATCTAGTATATACAGAGTAGATGGTAAGAGATAGTGATAGTTTATTCTTAAAACTTATTCATGTGATTGATTGATTGATTGATTGATTGATTGATTTTGGTACCAGAAATCAAACTCAGGACCTTGTGCTTGCCAGACAGTTACTGTGCTGCTGAGCTATAGTAGCCTTGACCCTATTCATGTGTTTTAATGAAATACATGTATATAAATAAACCCAAACATTTGTGTTTTGTATAGATTTTTAAGACAGATAAGTCAAAAATCAAAGACCATAAATTTTGAGCAAAAGTCTGTTGTATTTTTGATAACTAAAAAGAAAAATAAATGCCTTTGATCTGTTTGGTGAAAAAATACAATGAAACCCAAAGATAATACCACTCTTGGAATTTTCTTTAAGACCAATTTAATAGTGGTCTTTAAAAGTGAGAATTGCACAATGGGAAAAGATCTGATGAAACCTCTGAACAAAGTTGAAATTCTACTGGGCCAAAATGAGATAGCTTCTCAGAAAGGGCAGTATCCTTATTTAATACCAGAGAATGTGCATATACCTAAACAGTTAGTTGAGAGTTTGAGTTAATGCCCATATAATCACACTATGTAGGTATGTCAAAGTTAACACTTCAATACACCTTGTTTTGCATACGTATAAGGTGACATCAGCAAAGCTATGTTAAACTTAATATTTTCTGATTAATAAGCAAATGGAAAAAAGTTTGACCATAACTGACAGATCTAGATAAAGCAAAACTTTGAGAGCTCAGTAGATTGCCTCAAGTTCTCTGCTATATTCACTTAAACTTAACTGCCTGAAAGAATTTAATTCTGGTTCTCTATTTTCAATTGGATGGTTAACAATATAAATATTTATAAAATCAAATGCTTCAAATACCTGTCATTTTAAGCAAATTTTTAATAAACTGCAAAATTAATTCAAAACTTATGAATACAAATATTAGGGTATGGGATGTGGTTACAGTGTCCAAATTTAGATTTCGATTATTTCTGTCAGAAAAGAAAATTATATCATAACAAGAATAAATACCTATATAAATGAGTGACCTTATTATTCTTGTAAATTTAGTTTATTCTCCAGATCTTTTATAACTGAATATTCTTATCCCAAACTGCAGTTGCAAAATTGAACTGTTTTGATTTTTTGTTTATATCAACAGTACTGCAGTAAAAGTAAAATGTTATAGTTGGTTGTAGGGAGTTGATCACAGGGACTGTGCATTCTTTGTGGTTATGAGTTTATTTGGGTTTGATAGAAATAACAAGTTTCTTGATGAAAAATAACATGATGACTTATATTTCTAAGACATTTAAAACAAGTGGAAACGAGGTTCAGAGAAATTTTCAATCTGTCCCATAAAACAAGTAACTTTACTTCTCACAAGGAGTATTAACAATGAACTTTCTATCAACAGTAACTTGAAAATATAACTTTATCAGCATCTTGTTAGGATTTTGCACTGTGCTTTCTTGGGTACTGCCTTGGCATAGTTCATGGAAAAGTGAAAAAAATTTCCATCTCTGCCCACTCCTGTATTACTTATCTACTGTGCATCACAAAATAGCCTAAGAGTTAGTGCCTTTAAAAATTGAAAACTCCTTGGTACTTACCAAGAGGAGTTGAGAATTTATTTCTATACAAAATCCTGGAAATGGTTGTTTAGCAGCTTTCTTTATTTCTAATTGTCAAAACTTGAAAGCAACCGAAATGCCCTTCAGTAGGTGAAAAATAAATTGTGAAACACCAGACAGTGCCAAATCAGTGATAATCAGCTTAAAAAGAAATGACTTTTCAAGCTATGAAAGACATGCTAGAAATTTAAATGTATATTACTAAGTCACAGGAGCCAATATGAAAGGATTTTGTGCGGAATTCTAAGTATCTGACGTTCTGGGAAAGGCAAAATTATGAACACAATAAAAAGATCAGTGGTAGAAAGGGGGAATGAATAGAGAGATCACAGAAGATTTATAGGGTAGTGAATATACTCTGTAGGATGCTATAATTATGGATACACACTCTTTGACATTTGTCCAAATGTATAAATATACAACAGTAACAGTGAACCTTAATGTAAACTGTGGTCTTTGGGTGACCACGATGTGTCAATGCAGGTTCGTTACTTCTAACAAATGTACCACTGATGGTGCGGGGTTATTAATGGGGAAGGCTACTTGTGTGTGAGAGCAGGGTTAGATAAGCAATCTTTGTATCCTCTGCTCAATTTTGCTGTGAAACTAACACTGCTCTAACAAATAGTCTTTTTTTTTTTTTTAGTTTTTATCTGATACCAGGAATCGAACTCACGACCTCACGCTTGCCAGGCAGGCGCTGTGCCACTGAGCTAAATCCCCAGCTCCTCTAGCAAATTGTCTTTATAACAGTTTTATGCAATATAATAACCATTGTTAATTTCCTATCATTTTGTTTTGAAATTCTGTATCAGTTTTATTATTTTTCTATTATCTTCAAAAAAAGAAAAAAGGAAAAGAAAGGAAAAAACATTTGCTCTCTTTTAGTTTTTGTGGATCAGAAAGCTTATCTGAGTGGTTCTGACTCTGGTTCTCTCCAGAAATTCTAGATAAGATGTCAGAGAGGACCACCACTGTCTGCCTATTAACTGAGGCTGGAAGATCTGCTGCATGTTGGTTCACCCGTGTAACCAGCAGGTTGGTGCTGGTTATGTACAGGAGACCTCAGTTTTTCCACGTAGGGTTCTCCATAAATGTGCTTGAGTACCCTCATAACACGGCAGCTGGTTTCCCATGAAAGAGCTACCCAAGAGAGCGACTTAGAAGCTGTAATGTGTTTTATGGCACATTCTCTGAAATCACACGCAGTCACTTCTTCAGCATACGTTGGATATGCAGGTCACCACTGTGTGAGGACAGTGTGCACAGGACACTAAGCAAGGACCATAAAGAAGGACCATGTTAGAAGCCAACTTCTGGGGCTGGGGATTTAGCTCAGCGGCAAAAGCGCCTGCCTGGCAAGCGCAAGGTCGTGAGTTCGGTTCCCGGTACCGGAGGAAAACAAAAAAGAAAAAAAAGAAGCTAACTTCTCCAATAGTGTATTTGTGAAATATTGTGATACCAACATGGAACCAAGATATTTTCTAAGTGCTGAAACAGACTCTTAATGCATATCAAATCTCTTCAATTCAGCCCATTTTGTTGACGTTTTAGACTGGGCAGAAGCACGGCTTGTGTGTAACCATGCTGTTTATTTTTCAGAACAGAGTTTAAGCCACCATCTGAAGACGTCACTGATAAAAACTGTAATTGAAATTCTTCAGGAAATTTCTAGAAAACTTTAAAAAGAAAACACGTGAGGCAGGCTGCCCAGACCATTGGAAGGGAAATTTGAGATATTTAGCAAGGAAGTTTAAGAGGAATTTTCCTATAGACAATTCATTCCTTTAGAAAATTTGGCCACCTAATTAATTCTGTCTTGTTAGTACACGTTTGCCATGCATAGTGTTTCCATTTCCTGGGCGGAGTTGGGGCATGTGCATAACACATCATAATTCCTTTAGTCATCCCCTTTCCCTCCGCTCCCCATCCTGCCCCATCTCCTGATCTCCTTCTATTTGAGAAATATCTATCACCCTACTTCCTATTATCTCTTTATTTATAATTTGGGTTTCTCATATAAGACATACCATGGTATCTCTAAGCCTGTCTTTCTGGTTTATTTCACTCAACAGTATGGTCTCAACCAGGTCCAAAATTACACTATTTGTTAGTACATAAATCTTGAATATATTCCCTATAAGTCATTTTTTCCTTTTGTGTCTACCCTAATGTTCTTTCATTCACCTTACATTACTCCAGTCTACATATACCTCTTTCTATGTTTCAAAACCAAGAGTAAATTTCTGGTGTCCATCAACACTTTTCCTATGACCTCTATAACCTTGTCTTGCTGACTGTATGTCCGGAAAGGGTGGAATGGTAGCTGTGGGATGAATGGAGTTGGGCAGAGAGGGAGAGACGTTGACATTTTAGTGACCATAGGCTGGTCTGAAATCTGTGTACCATATATTCTGCTTCTTTTTATGATTTCCATCTTGTAATGTCATAATCACATATAAGAGATCCAGGATTGATTTGTTGAATGCATATGGTGGAACAAATTTGCAATCAGTTAACAAGGTACACAGTTCTTTTCTTATTACGGTAAGCTATCATGATATGAAAGGTAGGCATTTCATCTTCATGCTTTTCTGTATTCTTTCTCAGGGAAGAGAAAACACAAAATAAAAAGTTCACCTTTGTGATTTGCCATCCATTGATCTTCATTTAGCATGTAATTGGCTTTAATGCCTTCAAGATTTGCTACTTTGGTTGTTCAGTCTCATATTATCCTTCAAATTATTGTTTTTATTGACTGAAATATCAGTCATTCTGTTGTCGTTATTATGAAAAAAGACCACCAGTGATCACTCTTGTGCTGATTTTCTGTAGTGCTTTACTGCTTGTACCACCCATTTAACAGCTGTATTGAAGTCTGCCTTGAATAATTCTTGATTTCCTAATTAAATAATAAAATTTTGTGAGACAAGGTTATTCTTTGAACTTACTGCAGCACCAAGAACAAAACGTGTTTGTTGGTTAATTGGATGGCCCAGATTGTGAACTACTCAAAAATAGTCTATTTCTATTACTTCAGACTTAATTTTATTTTATTTAAGTGGTTTCATTCAAACCACCTTCTCTCCTTGCTGTCCCTCCCACCCCTCCTTCCTTTTTTCTTTTTCTGGTGTACAATTTAGAATCATAATTGGACAGCTGTGGCATAGAACTTGCTTTGGTTTTGAAAGCCTACTAGTATTTAAACCTCTTTAGAATAAGCACTGTGTGTAATTCAATATTAAATTCCTCATATTTGAAGCAGTAGCTGAGTGGAGATGTTTTAAAATATTTGTTCACTGAATGAATGAGGTGGATCATACAAAATAACTGAATGAAATGTATGGCTTTAAAATATTTGAAATTTTGGCTTCTAATTAAAAACTGATGATGGTTGATGTTATCTGAGGAATTTTTTACCTAGCCTCATTTATTAATGGCTGTCACACACATATATTATATCACTTATTTCCTGTCAGTATCATTGAAAGACCATAGTGTTATGAAACTGAAGAGGTAATGAACTGTATTCTTTGACAATCCTGACTTAAGATCAGAGAAGTGCTGACCACAGATCTTAATGATTTAGACATAAAAACTCCCTTTTTTCTCTCTAAAGAGGGCACACTTTAACGATCTCTTTAGCTCTTGTTAGTCTAGGATCAATGCGTTAGACTGAAGAACTCATCAGGTTTTCAGCTGCACTTATATGCAAAGCAACATTACTGCCAGCACCGTTACCTTTTTCATTTAAAGAATGTGCTATATAATTCTGAGCACATGCGAAGCCCATATAAATTTATAGAGGTTCTTTGCTTTGCCCAGAAATGTAAGTTTATAGTGTGCATAACTGCCATGAGTCATACTTTAGCTACCTTCCTTACATCTTTACCAGTAATAATTTATGGATCTGGTACTATATTGGTATTTATGCAAAGATTAATTTTTCAGATTACATGTACATTGTCAGTATACATGTGTAGATAAGAAGGAGTATCTGGAAACAGGATGACGAGCTGTGAACAAAAGTGGCCTTCACTCTAGAAACAGCATAACTGTTCAAGAAACTTGGGGTCCTAATGATTTTATAATTCTCTGGTTAATTTTAGAAGAATGGTGATGCAGAGAAGAGGCTATGATTTCATACGTTCATACGTTCATTTCTTGAACACATACTGTCACGTATACATTGTGCTGAGATGATTAGCATATTATGACAAAGTCCTGTCACTTGCCTGGGGGCTGGAGACTGAATTTCTGAATTAATAAATCTACACTGATTTGAATTCATTAGATTAGCTTCTTTTAAATTTTTTTCAATGTGTCCTTGACATTCTTGGAATTGGGAAAATTTCAATTATGCTACCTACTGAAGTGAAAATGGCAATCTAATCAATAAGTAAAGCGATACTTAAAGATAATCTTAAGAAGCATCACAGGGAAAAAGGCATTCCTTAACCTGTCAATCACCAAGTGGAAATGTTAGCACAAGTAAGCCTACACAATGTTCTGTCTTGATATTTAGGAATCACAGAGTACATTAAGTGTGTAAATAACATAATGTAATATTTCTTTTCTCCTTGGTAAATAGCTAATCCCTGAACATTAAATTATTGACACTAAGGGAATAATTACCTTAAAGAATATTTTTGGTAAAAATTTAGTCAACTTATGAAAATGAAATAATATTTTGGTGAGCCACTTCCAGAGTCAATATTGACTACAACATTAGGACACAGCAGAATTTTGGATAAGATTTTCTTGGATTTTCAGATGAGGAGCTAAACCACACAGACTATGCAACAAACTGTCCAGAAAGCAAAAGACATAAGCAGTGGTTACTTTTGGGCTGGGGATGTAGCTCAGTGGTAGTACCTATGCGCACAGCCTGGGGTTCAGTCACCATCACTCAAAAAAAAAAAAAAAAAAAAAAAAAAAAAAAAAAAACCATAAGGGAAGACAAGAAGGAAGCCATAGATACTGCTCACCATGGAGATTACTAGACTGAAAGAGAGCAGATGCTCACTGAAGTACTGAGGCCATGAAGGCACTGAGCCATCTGTACTGCATGTGCACACGCAATACCCAGACACATGAGAAGGCAGTGTGGCAAGTGTTGGGATAAAGCCCTTCAGAAACTGTGATGTTTCCTACCGCACATGACTCAGAGAAGAGCTCGGAACCACACCAGCCGGATCCTGAACTAGCGGTCTGCCAAACTGAACTGGAAGCAGTGGAAAAAAGTGAAAAATTTCTGAATTTTGTTGAGTCTTACTTTCATCTTCAATAAAATGAGAATTACCAGCACTTAGGAGGCTGAGGCAGGAGGATTGTTGTGAGTTGGAGACCAACCTGGGCTACAAAGTGAGCTCAAGGCCAGCTTGAACTGCATAGCGAGAGCCTGTCTCAAAAAACAAAAAAACAAAAAAACAAAAAAAAAAAAATGAGGATTAAAATACCTGTGAAGTCACTGTGTGGCAGTGTTAAGTATATTTTTAAGTCTTGTGATATCCTGAGGTAACTCCCTTTTGGATAAGGATTTTTCACTCCATGCCTTCTGTGCAATGTGGCCTAGGTTAAACAACAGGGAACTGCCACCTTGCGATGAAGACAAGATATAAAGGAGGAAAAGAAGGTCTGAATCAGAGAGAGAGGGAGAAAGTAATACAGGAAGGGAGTAGGAGGAGTAGGTAGAGGAAACACAGAAATAGCCTGCGTTACAAGAGGAGAAATCTGTGCACTGGATAGTGAGTGGCTGGCTTTCTAGGGTATAGAGTTGGTGGATGTGTAAGCTTTCTAGGGAGATGTTGTCTGGGATGTCTCAAAAGCAACAGGGAAGCCCAAGTGGAAGGAGATGTCCACTAAGGCAGCCTAAGTGAATGGTGCTGTTTATAAGATCACACATGGTGAGCGCTTGATAGAAAAGTTCTCCACTACAAACCCAAGTCCACCTGCCAGCCATTGATTCAAGGAATTACTTTGGGGGCTGGGGATTTAGCTCAGCGGCAAAAGCGCCTGCCTGGCAAGCGCAAGATCGTGAGTTCGGTTCCTGGTACCGGAAAAAAAAAAAAAAAAAAAAAAAAAAAAAAAAAAAAAAAAAAAAAAAAGACAAGGAATTACTTTGGAACCCGTGCCTAGAGCAAAGCTGTGCCAGAAGAGGATGAAACTCAGACCTGAAGGACGTGAAAGACAAAG
The DNA here is from genome assembly GCF_000276665.1 of Chinchilla lanigera. Lineage (NCBI taxonomy): Eukaryota > Metazoa > Chordata > Mammalia > Rodentia > Chinchillidae > Chinchilla > Chinchilla lanigera. The sequence goes on along the minus strand of NW_004955412.1, from coordinate 7,018,949 downwards.
GCAAGGTCCAAATTCCACAGTAGCAGAATTGTAACATGACAAGAATTTGTAAATCTACAACAAAGCAAAAGCTATTCTTTTATTAAATTTTTTTTCCAGTACCGGGAGTCGAACTCACGACCTTGTGCTTGCCAGGTGCTGTGCCGCTGAGCTAAATCCTGAGCCCCTCTTTTATTAATTTTGTTGGTACATTTTACATATGCATACTGAGCATGTTAACTAGAGGAAGTTTGGACCTGTACATGATACTTCTGGATTCTTTTTTTCCCTGAACACCTCTCCTCCCTTCAATTCCTCTTCCCCTCTTTATTTATAAAAACTTTGTTTCCATTTTCTTTCATTTATTTTTCTTTTCCCTTCCTTCCTTCCCCTCTCCCCCATTCCTCCTTCCCCTTCCCATCTGAATATTTTCTTCCTATTTCCAGGTATCTGTGATACATTTTGGTCCTTACTCGCCACTTCAGTTTCTCCCACTAGAGAAACAATGTGATATTTAAACATGTGTGTCCCATTTGTTTCATTTAAGAGTATAGACTCCTCTCTCCCCCTTTCATCCTTGGTTCCCACCCTCCCGCTCCCTACTTTCCCTTTCTTTTGAACAATTTCTTCCCATGTCACATTATCTTTTATACACTTTTCCACATCTTTTATATCTTTAAACACTTATTTACACATTCAAGATCTCATACCAGAGAAACCATGTCATATTTATACATGTGAATCCAATTTATTTCACTTAAAAGTATGTTCTCAAGGTGCATCCACTTACCTAGAAAAAGCTCAGATTTATCTTTATGGCTGAGTAGTATCCCATTCTACAAAAAAAAAAAAAAAAACCACATCTTCTTTATGTATACCTTAGTTGATTGGCATTTTGGTTGCCTTCAAGACTTAGCTATTACAAACTGTGCCACTATAAACATGGGTTTGCATATATTGCTATGATATGATGTTTTATCTTCAAGGAAGATACCCAGAAGGGGAAATGCTGGATCAAATTGAATCTCTAATTCAATTTGAAGAACCTTCACACAAATTTCCACAATAGTTACACCAGTCTATACTCTCAACAACAGTGCAGAAAGGTTCCTTTTTTTCCCGCAGCCTAACCAACATTTGTCCTTGGTTGATTTCTTGACAATAGATATTCTTTCTGGAGTGAGATGAAATCTCAGCATTGTCTTAATTTGCATCTCTCAAATGACCACTGTTGCTGAACATGTTATCATATATTTATTTGCTATTAGTATTTCTTCCTCTGAGAAGTAAATGTTCATTTAAGATGCCTGTTTTTGGACTGGGTCTTTAAATTTGGTGGGGTCTGATTTTTTTCAATTCTTTATATGTTCTAGATGTTAGTCCTTTGTCTAAGGGACAACTGACCAAGAGCCAACATCATACTAAGTGGTTTAAAACTGAAAGCTTTCACTCTAAAATCAGGAATAATACAAGGATGTCTACTATCACCAGTTCTATTCAATATAGTTGTAGGAACATTCACAAGTTCTATTAGACAAAAAAAAAAAGGAAATAAAAGGAATATGGATAGAAAAGGAAGAAGTTAAATCATCATTATTTGCAGATGCCATGATACACTACATAGAAGACACCAAAACTCCACCAAAATACTAGTAAATAACTACATTCAGTAGTGTAGCTGGATAGAAAGTCAGCAATCAAAAATCAATAGCATTTCTGTCCACCAACAAAAATCACAGAGAAAGAAATAGGGAAACCACTCCTTTCATAATAATATCAAAAAATTGAAATTCTTAAGAATCAATCTAACAAAGGAAGTAAAAGATCTATAGATTGATAGTTACAGTATTCTAAAAAAAATAAGGAGATCAAAGAGGATATCAGAAAATGGAAAGATATCCTTGATCATGGGTAGGAAGAACCAACATTGTGAAAATGGCCATATTGCCAAAATTATTGTACAGATTTAATGAAATCTCAATCAAAATACCACTAGCATACCTTACAGAACTAGAGAAAACATTCCTAAAATTCCTCTGGACCCAGAAGAGACCTAGAACAGCAATAGCAGTTCTGGACAACAAAGGCAAGTCAGAAGGCATCACAATCCCTGACTTGAAACTACTGCAAAGCTACTGTGATGGAACAGCATTGTACTGGCAAAAGAAACAGTCCTGAGGATCCATGTAACAGATTTAAAGATTCAAAACCAGCACCAAACACACACAACCACGTCATCTTTGACAAAGGGTCCAACATGTTCATTGGAAGAAAGATAGCCTCTTCAATTAATGGTATGGGAAAAAACTGGTTTTCTACATGTCAAAGACTAAAACTAGACCCATGTCTATTGCCAAGTACTAAACTAACATCAAAATGCATCAAATATTTAAATATTAAAACAGAAACCCTGAATCTGCTGGAAGAGAGAATATGTGGGACTCTTGATGACACGTGTGTAGGCAGAGATTTCATGAACAAAACCCAGATTGCATGGGAAATAATGCAAAGAATCACCAAGTGGTTTGTCATCCTATTGAAAAGCTTTTGCACAGTAAAATAATCAGTACAGTGAAAACAACCCAAGATTGGGCAAAAGCTATCTTTGCCTTACTATGAGAATTCCTCTCCTCCTTTTTGCTTTACCCCAAGGTAATCGGCCTCTTGCATTCTGTTCATAATTATCCTGCTTTTCTTTCTAAACAATTGTGTTGCCAGTTGTAACTATAAAATAGGTACAGCACTGTTGCCTGTTGCTGAAGCTCATTCACAGGGGCTGCTGCAAATATACTGCAGTTTATCCTCCACTCTACTTTGATGGGTTACATACAACTGACCAGTCCCACGGATTCATAATGAATCTTTGGTTCCTAATCATATGTTTAAATTTTATAATCACACCATTAGTTCTATTTTTAAAAGCTCTGTAGAAATAGTGTAGTGTTTTAGAGACCTTGACACTAAGAAACATATAAGATGTCCTTACTTAAAGGAATCATGGGTGCACTTTATCACTTGTCCATTGCTACGGTAATACTATAAAACAAACTGCTTCAAAATATAGAGATTTAAAACAGTAATCATGTGTAGTTCTCACAGGGTCCTGGGTCGGCTGCGTGATTTACCGTCTGGGCTGCAGTGACCGTTTTCCACTGGCTCAGGGAAGTGTCTGTGGCCAACTGGTGGGTTACCTGGGACTGTGTGACCTGGAATGTCCTCAGCTAAGACTCCCCAGCTCATCCTGTGAGCAGACCAGCCCAGGTTTGTTCTCATGATGGTAGCAGGGTCCAAAAGGGGAAACTGACAAGGGCAGACTTTTTTTTAAGTCTGTCCTACATCATTTGCCATAGTCCCATTGGCCAAAGCAGGAGTCGTTAGAAGAATTCACTCATGAGAAGCATGGTTCCAGAGGGGATTTAAAAACTGGAGCCATTAATGGGAGTGATCTGACCCACAGTTAAAAACAACAAATATTAGTTTTCATTTGCCTTGTGGATATGTCCATCATAAATAACTAACTCCTTAAGAGTTTTAAACAGTTGACTCGGATTCTAGACGTGAGCATGCACAGAAAAATATGCGGAGACTAACCACGTAACTGCAATTGCCTAATGCGGGCAATGGCATTTTGATTTACACTTATACGTAGTAGTACATAATGATCAGTATGATTTCAGCCAAAAGTATAAGAATATTGATAGATGAATGCTCATAATGCATAGGCTATGGGGTCCTAAAGCAACATTCACGTTGGAGGTGTAAATTTTTGCTTACTAAATTTTTGCTTATTAAAATTTGCCTTTCTTTATAGCATTATGATACTTTGTGTTTCATTTATTTTTTTAGAACAGAAGTAAAGGGTCTACAAAATAGACTATAAGTTGTTTCTGTCTAGAAAACTAAATGTACTTACAAGAAAAGGCTCTTCTTTTGACCTTTAAATAGGAAATAATATGACAATGATTCTTCACATGTATTCACTGGTTTGATCATCTGTACAAAAGCTAGGCTAACTGAAATTCTGTTCATTTATGTAGTATTTTAAATTGTAAGTAATTAAAGCTACTGGTTTTTAAAAATTGTAATTATCTTGATATCTCCAGAAAATTAGTATCATGAATTATCTTCAGGTGTGGCTTATATAGTAGCTCATGTGTCTGCCAGACATCCTCATAGTTGTGCTGCTGTGTGCTTACCATATGGTGCAATAATGTACAATAGTACAGTGTTCAATCAGTGGTCAGGATGCATAGAAGCAAGAGGAAAAGCAGTGATGATGTGGAAGGCACCGCTAGGAAGTGCAAAGCAATAACCCTGGAAATGAAAATGAAAATAATTGAGAGATTGGAGTGAGGTGAAAAGACAGTATGCATCACTCATTTTTGGAATATGAATCTTCAGCCATTGGCACAATTCTAAAAGACAAGGAGAAGATCATGAGATATGTGAATTTTTTATACTTTACATTATATATTTGTGGCAAAGTTGTAGAAGACTCACTTTATTGGACTTACAAATGAATCCAACTTCTGAAAGTTTCCCTGGAACTAAACTTATTCATAAGTTGGGGATTTGTTGTAGAGAAGGCTAGAATGAATTCTGTAGTGTTGGAAATGTGTTTGAGGTATCAATATGAAGTAAAGAGTTGAAATGCAGGAACCATAGCTTCTTGGAAAAGTAATTCTAGGACTGAGCAGGGTAAGTCCTGAATTATCCTGTGTATTAAAAATTAAGGCTGTGTTCAAAGAATTATGGGAAGAGAAATACAGAAGACAATACAGAAGATATAGAGAAACACAAAAGACAACATGAAAAAGCTTCCACTAGTTAAACCTTGGATAATCTGAGCACAAAAATTATGAAAACAGAGGATCATAGCTATTAAAGTTAGAACTTATACTGGAAAAGTTCTTGTTCCAATAACAAGTCATGTGATAAATGCAAAAGAAATGAGGCAATTAGAAAACCACTATTTCTTAGCCATAATAATAATATTTAAGCCAGGCAAGAAATATCAATTGATTTTTTTAAATTAATTCAGTTTATTTGTACATTTTGGGTACACATAATGATCACATTCATCATAGGGAATTTGTACCTATACATAATATTACCTGATTATTTTGTTCCCATTCCCCTGTATTCCATTCAACTACTTTCCCCTCCCTATTTACAAAAGCTTAGTTTAAATTTTTTCCTCCTTTTCTCATTTGTTTCTTTTCCCTTCCTTCCTTTTACCCTCCCCCTTCCACTGTTCCCCTTCCTATTTGAACATTTTCTTCCTATTTCACAACATCTATTTTACATTTTGACCCTTGTATATGCTTTCAGTTTCAGTTTCACACACCAGAGAAACAATGCAGTATTTACACATGTGTCTAAATTATTTCACTTAAGAGTATGTTCTTACGGTGCATCCATTTACCTAGAAATGTCTCAAGATCCTTCTTTATAGCCAAGTACTACTCCATTATATAAAAAAACCCACATCCCCTTTATCCATTCATTATTTGATGGGCATTTGGGCTGTTTTCAAGATTTAGCTATTATAAATTGTGCCACTAAAAGCATCTATGTACATGTATCACTGTGGTATGATGCTTTGAATTCTGTTCAAAAAACATCAATAGGTCAAATGGGACCACTAGCCCTTGTTTTTTAAGGAATTTATGCACTGATTTCCACAGTGGTTGCACAAGTCTACATTTCCACCAACAGTAGAGAAGTATTCCTTTCCCCTCCCCGAGCTCTGCCAGCATATGTCGTCGGTAGATTTCTTAATAATAGGAATTCTTTCTAGAATGGAAACTATAGGTGAATCTCTCTAATGAACATGGGTACAAAAATCCTCAGTAAGACACTGGTGAACAGAGTGCAGCAAATTATCAAGATGATATACCATGATGAAGTAGGGTTAATCTCAGGGATGGAGAGATGGTTCAACATGCACATATCCATAAATATAATACATCATATCAACAGAGCCAAAGACAAAAACTATATTATCATCTCAATAGATATAGAAAAAGTGTTTAATAAAGTCCAACACCTATTCATGATAAAAACTGTACACAAAATTAGAATATATGGTCTTTCTCTCAATTTGATAAAAGCCATCTATGACAAACCAACAGCCAACATCATACAAAATGGACAAAAATTGAAAGCTTTCATGCTAAAGTCAGGAACAAGACAAGGTTGTCCCCTGTCACCACTCTAATTCATTATAGTTCTGGAAACACTAGCCAGAGCAATTAGACAAGAGAGAGAAATAAGAGAACTAAGGATAGTAAAGGAAGAAGTTAAATTATCTTTATTTGCAGATAATATGACTTTCTACATAGAACACCCCAAAACTCCACTAAAACACTGCTGGGTTTAATAACCAAATTCCATTGCATAGGTGGACATAAAGTCCACAACCAGTAGCATTCCTGTGCATGAATATTAAACTCACTGTGAGAGAAATTAGGAAAACATCACCTTTCACAATAGTATCCAAAAAAATAAAATACCTGGGAATCAATCAACAAAGGAAGTAAAAGACCTCCACATTAAAAACTACAGCACTCTGAAAAAGGTGATTGAAGAGAATATCAGAAAATGGATATTCCTTGTTTTTAGGTAGCAAAAACCAATATATTAAAAATGGCCATATTTCCAAAATTATTATACAGACTTTATGCAATCCCATTCAAAATTCCAACAGCATATATCACAGAATTAGAGAAAACCATCCTAAAATTCATTTGGAACCAGAAAAGACTTAGAATAGCAAAGGCAATTCTGGACAGCAAAGGCAAGGCAGGTGACATCACAGTCTCTCAGTTGAAACTGTACTACAAAGCTATGTCTTAAAAACAGCATGGTTCTGGCAAAAAAAAAAAGACCTGAGGATCAGTGGAACAGATTGGAACATGCAGAAACAACTCCAGACATACTCAGCCATTTTATCTTTGCCAAAGGAGCCAAACACATTCCCTGGAAAAAAGATAGTCTCCTTAATAAATGGTGCTGGATAAACTGGCTTTCCAGAAGTCAAAAACTAAAACTAGACCCATGTCAATCACCACGCACTACATTAAAATTGAAGTGGATCAAGGATCTAAATATTAAAATAGAAACACTAAATCTGAAAGAGAAAATAGACAGAATTCTTGAAGACATCAGAATAGGCAAAGTCTTTATGAACAAAACCCCAGTTGCACTGGAACTGTCACAGAGAATCAACATATGGGATCTCATCTTAGTAAAAAGCATTTACACAGCAGGAGAAACCACCAACCAAGTAAACACACAGTCTAGGAAAAAATTTTGTCACCTGTGCTCCAACAAAAGACTACTATTTAGAATATATAAAGAACTAAACAAAAAATTCCGACTTTCTGAATTTAAAGATGTAGTCCAAACATGCTCACCTGAAATGAATAGGTGCTTCTCAGACAAAGAAGTACAAATGGAAAATAAATATATGAAAAAGTGTTCAGTATCACTCATCATTCAAGAGATGCAAATCAATAGATTTTTAAAAGAATTGAGTGAAAATTTAAAAAGTAAAAGAATACTCCCACTGTCTCAAAATAGCTCATAGCAAGATATTTAATTAATTGCAATGGATAAAGTAAAACTAAGTGGTAAATCAGGAAGATACCAACTGAGCAAAATTTAACATCGCCAATATGAGTCTAATTGACAATAACTTGTAAAGATAAAAGGAATACTTCTGTGGTATTCATGCCAACATAATCATGGAGAAACCTAAGATGAAACCAAATTGTTTCCTCTATGAAATAATTGGCCTGTACTCTTCAAAGATATCAGTGTGTTGAGACTGAAAGGCTTATAAACTATTTCAGATTATAAACTAGTAAAGTAACATGACTTTTGAAAGCATGAATCTAGATTTTAATTTTCTCTTTCGGATGTTATTACAACAATGTAGAAACTGAATAAGGTTTGTAGCATCTATAGAGTAGGTAACAGTATTTTATTAGTGTCAACTTTCCAATTTTAATGATAACACTATGTTATGTAATGCTATTCCTTACTTGTAGAAAATACATATTTACTTAGAGGTAAATGGATATTGTGTATGTAACCTACTATGAAAAGAGTTCAGAAAAATACTTATATACACACCCACATGGGGAAAAGGATAAAAGCAAGTATTATAAAATTTTAAATTTTTCATGAAAGATATTGATAAATTCTTTTACAATTCTTATAATTTTGAAACTATATCCAAATGTTTTAAAAAGTAGTAGATCTGCAAATATATAATTATATATGTCCCTATTATTCATCAATGAATGAATTTTTATCCGTATTTGTCAGCTCTAACTTAACACTGTATGAAATGAAGTAACTATGATAGCTGTAGAGGCAATAAATACCCATATTAAACTGGCTCTATGCAATGAAATATTGGGGCACCTTTTTAAATTTCAAATTACAAAAGTTACATCAAGGGAGATAGTTACAGAGAGAAAAAAGAACAAAACCGTTAATGTTTTATTATGAGTAATGAAAATGCATTACTTCATTTGGGGTTACATATATGCCCGCTACCCACAGAAAGTAGTCAGAAACAATTCAATAGTCAGCTAAAGAATTGCAGAATCAGACAAATTTGGGCTCAAATTCCAATTCCATTCATTTCGTCTCCACCACGTAGCTTTTGGATACGGCTTAACAAGAGGACGAGAGGAAGCACAGGTTTGCCCTTACTGTTAATGTTTTGGTTACTCAATAAACAAGGGATACAAACAAACCAGCTGCTTTCTGATCTCATATATGGAAAACAATTACATGGGAGAGAACCTAGTCTTTAACATTTTCACATTTAAATATGTAATAACAGTATTCTCTTTCACTTCACTGAAATTTTTGTGGCAGTTGCACACATATAACTCTCTTTCCCTGGCAATTTTAGTAGCATTTATTCCCATGAAACATCCAAAGAAATAAGGCAAAAGCATTTTCATTAACTCAGGTCTCATACGTGTTCCTTACCACCAGCGCTGCAGATACCAGATGAACACCACCGCTCTACATATTCAAAATCTTCTAGTTGATCAAAGGTGTCTGCAGGAAATTCAAAGCTCAAAATTCATTCACACTTCCAGTTAGACCACGAACATGAGCAGAGACCATTTACTTAAAAATATCTTAAACCTTTAAATACCTATTTGAAATCTAATATTCTTGAGAATAATCCCAGCTTGCTAAAGAACAATATATGTGGCTGACCTCCCTGTTTTCTTTGAGTCTTGCAATCATATTAATGGGAGATTCAGAGATTCCTCATGGTACATTTTGTAATACTTGGAATAGAATTTAAATATGTGTGTATATTGCATTTGACTGAACTCCAATAGAAAGTATTACCTTTGCTTCTTTCTTAATGTGTTTGAAACAAGAAAATTGCTTGGTGCACTTTCCAAGTGACTATTTCAATATTGCCAGAACAACTGTCCAATCCATTAATTAAAAAATTAGCAGATATCTGCTATTTGAAAAGAAATGAGTTTTGAAATAAGAGGAACACCACAAGCCTTATTTGATTATGCCTCAAAAAAATCTGTCACACTCACTAGAATATATACTTTAAAATCTCCTTTAGTTTGAGACATTTTTCTTGCTGGAAAATAGCAAAAGTTTTCATGTAATCATGAGAAATCATATGCATTAAATGCATTTATTGTAGTTACAATACATGTGTATATTCAGCTATATAGATGCTGTATATCATCTTCGGGCCATAGGCACATTTGCCTACCAGTACCTACTACAATGTCCAGCACATATTTTGTCCTCAACAACTATGGAAACAATTGAAATTTATGGCTTATGATGGAAAAGTATTTGAAAATGTTCAAACCAACTTCTCCTAGAATTTAGCAATGTAAGTACTTCAAGAATCAAAAAATGCAAATATTCAAGTGATTGAATTAGGATCATATGAACTATGGCAGACATCTGGGACAGAGAGTTATGCTGACCAAAACCAGAATTTGACACTCTGATTTCCTCTCAGATATTTATATTGCTATTCTTTGAGACAGGCTCACAGACATGCTGAAATTTATGCAGCTTTTTTTGTAAACTCTTAAACCTAACAGGCATTAATTTATCCAAAGGCTTTCTTTACACTTTACCATCTTTGTGTGTTAGGTCAAGGTGTTTGCTTTTTGTGTAAGGGAATATTTCCGTTAGCTTGTGTGAAATTTTCTGTTATGAGGTTTATTCCATTTCAGTGATTTTTCTGAGTTCTCTTTCGATTTTACAGCCATTGAGATCGCACTTCATAAATATTCTTGAAAGACGTTGTTAGCATTCTTTATCCATTATTTGAGCATTTCTAAACTCTATGTCTTTATATATGAAAAATATTGTCTAATTCAATTACAATTGTTTCCAATATTTTAATTTTGCAGGAAGTTGGGGACTGCTGGGTTGAATCTAGGTTCTTTGCACTGAGCTACATCCCCAACACTTGTAAACATTTTTCCCAATAATTTTTTTTCTTTTAGTATGAGATAGGGTTTTGCTAAGTCACAGTGTTGCCCAGGATGAGCTTGTGCTTCTTCTGCTTCAGCCTCCAAGAGTATAAAATTTATTTTTATGTTCTTGTTATAAAGGCCAAGAGAAAGCACTTTTTGTAATACAAACAAATAGTGGATATAATTCTTGTCAGGGTATATTTAAACCTCTAGCAGATGACAAGGTAGAGCATTCCTCTAGGAAAGTTGATCATTTTCTTCCCAAAAGAAGCTATATTGCTTGCTATTGCTTGTGTTTCAACAATAAACATACTTTCAAGTTTAAATCTTGTCAGTTTATCAGAATTGCTACAGATGATCTCAAATTTTGCAAATGAAATTTAAATTAGGTAACAGATATTTAAAATGTTCTGAACAGGGGGCTGGGGATTTAGCTCAGCGGCACAGCACCTGCCTGGCAAGGTCATGTGTTCGGTTCCCAGTACCGGAGAAAAACCAAAAACCGACCAAAAAAAAAAAATGTTCTGAACAAGTCAAGTATTTATGTTTCTTTCCTTCACTTACTAGAAAATTTAGCATGTATTAAATATATTGCAAAGATGGACAGAATGAAATGTGCCTAGAACTTTAATAAAATTATACCCTTGCAGGGCGATAACCTGAACCCTCTTTAAATTTTTTATTTTGACATAAGATCTCACTAAATTGCCCAGACCGGGTTCTCTCTTGTAATACTCCTGCTTCAGCCTCCTAGACTGCTGGAGTGTTAAGTGTACATCACCATGCCCAACAAGATGTGATGCTTTATGTTTACCCTGCTGAGGGATAACTGGCTGCAACACCTTGGTGAAGAGAATGAAACAAAGAATTATACAACTGTTAAAAATGACTTTTTCAATTGTTACACACTGAATATTCACTACCATGTAGAATTTAAGTAGTGAATGGCAATGGGGAATTTTTTGACAGTGAATGTTTAGACAAATTTTTTAAAAGCTGATTCAATTTTCAGAAGTTATGTAATCTACTGTTGGCATTTCTTTGCCACTACCACTAGTTACCAGTTCACTGTAAAAGGTAACTTTATATGTAGTTTAAAATCTCATGCTTTGTAATAAGAATTATGTTTAGTGCTGAAAACTTTCCAGAAAATCAAAACCTTTAGTAAAAACAATATGTTAGTATCAGGTGAAAGAAATAAATGTTTGAGTTTAGGAATGAAATAGTGCTCCACAAATTGTGTTTTATATTAACTTCTGCCCTGTTAACCTGTACCATGATGATATACCACCTCAGTTTAGGTTGAAATCAGAATATACTGTGTAAAGGAGCTGTCATTTCCAAGACTAAGTGACAACATAGTGTGACAGAGCATGGTCACTGGTCTACAGAGATGTCTCCCTGGAGAGTAAGGTTTCCCCTTTCTTCTTGTTTACCCCTCACTTTACTTCTTTTGTCTGTATTTTGGACTCTTACTTCATTTACGCAATGTATTAAATTCATCATGATTCAGAAATGATTGGAAATGATTGGAAATGTTTCTTGGAAATGAAATCCTACTTATGGAATGCAATGTGAGTGTCTTCTTTGTGCATTGGGTTGCACTGTTGAACGCCTCTTCGGCCTGTGGGGTATTAACAATGTATCCACTTCTGTTGGAGAAAAAATAATGATGTGGCTGTTTCCATGTGCTGTGATGCATTTGGTATCTGTCTAAAGAATACTTCAGTAGTATAATTTACTTGTGGTGTTTATCAGGGCTTCCACTGGATTTCCTTGTAAGCTCAGGGGGGGTATTTATGACGTGGCGGTTTAATAAATGTACCCACCAAGTTACAATAGTCAGTTTTTGGTTGTGTCTGTGAAGTACTTGGGCTCAGTGTGAAAGGATATATTGTAAAGGCAGCTCTGTTCTATGTTCCACCTAATAAGCACATGAAATTGACCCTAAAGGGAATATTTTCGGATGCTATGAGTGTACTTGTACTTCCATCACTGATTTCATGTGGGAGATTTGAGTCAAGGTCTGCAGGGCTACATTCAGAGAGAAGGCCGTGAAGCTCTGTGAGCTCAGCTCCAGAATCTGGACTCCACCACTTATCATGAAATTGAACAAATTTTTCACATTTTTTGAGTTTGCTTGTTTCTTCTTTGTTTTTCTCCTTCCATTAGTCCTTCATCTTCCTCCTATTTCTCTTTGAGACATTATAGGGCTTGAATTAGTGATTTTAAAAATTTTTGCTCTAATCCTAAGGATAGAGAGTCTGTGATTCAGTGACATCCAGTATCACTTGTCTAGTGTAGAATGTAGATTCATTATGCTTCCTTCTGTGCTTATCAAAGTAAATTCACTCATTCATTCCTTCTCTCATTCTCTCTCCATCATACACACACATTCATTCACTCATTCTGTCTTACACACACACACACACACACACACACACACACACACACACACACCTACCAACGTCTTGATGAAAGGGAAAATGATGAATTATCAAAGGACTCTGACAAGTTTTTCATTTCACTCTCATGTTGATGGTGATGTTATGTGTTGCCTGATGATAGATAGATAGATAGATAGGTAGATAGATATAGATATAGATATTGATATAGATAGAGATTTGTAGAAAGTCCTGAAGATCTTTCACTTTAGGATAATACTACTTTCCTTATACCCAAAACCTGTCCTTGTTATGTAATATTTAGCAGCATAAGTGAATATCTGTTTGTGTTTGGAACAAGTGCCCTAATTTTCTGGATCTCAAAGAGAACGCCTCACAATATTTATATAATCTCAAAGCATAGAGGTTCAAAAATACATTTTTATTATTGTTGTTCAACAAAGATAGAGGTTCATAATGTTTCCCAAGAATATGTGGGAGCACTGACATACTCCGTTATATGTATCTTTAAATGAGATTTTATATCAATGGTGAGCAAAATTATTAGAATATCTGCTGTGACTAAAGGTGATTAACATGATCAAAGGCATTTTGTTTTCAAGCTTGTCCTTTTGTCACCTTGCAAAAACTTCAAAAATAACTTTTCCTGCTATTTTTCTAACTGTAAAATTTAGAGGATGTTTGTAGCAATAGAATCATCAATTTTGTTCCTGTGTCAGTTCTCAATTGGTTAGTACTGCAAAAAATTGAGGATTTCAGTGGGAGTTTAAGCATATTTAACTAATTTAAATTTTATTATTTCTAAGACATTCTAGGGCAGTGAGCTGCCACCTGGATATTTTTGCAGTCCACCAAAACTTAATTCCAAATTTAAATGAGGCATTTCATAGCAAATTAGTAACATTGGTCACATAGTGTTACATACTTTATTTGTATTTAGGAAAATCTTTTGGGAGGAAAGGTACTCAAAGCCAAATCACACACCAAACTGGGGAAGAACAGATGGAGGAGTTTGCTTTCTTTTTGGCCAAGAAGGACAAGCGATGAAAAGCACGCCAGGAAACACTGGTGTGAGGTTGTAACTGGAATGTTGGCTGAAGCGATGTATTTCCGTGTGACAGAGAAGTGCTAAGTGCCATTTGGGAAGTGGTAAAAGTGCGCTGTTGGGGTTGGAGTTAGGGATCATCACTCATCTCCCAGTTCAAATAACACGTAATGGAGGAACCTGCCCTTCCCCTCCCCTACCTTAGACAAACTTAGCTTTGATTAGAGGGATGGTGCTCCGTTATAAAACACCCTGTGAAACATGGCAAAGCATGACAGCAGCAAGTAGATACCAAGATAGGCCTGAATTACGCTAGAATACCTAACTGATCTTCAGTGTGTTAGTTTTCATATTGTGACTAGTTGAAATATCAAAAAAAACCCTTAATTTAAAATGTCTCAAAAGTACACACACCACATTTCACTATATGTATATGCCACATTTTATTTAATCGCTCATTTGTTGATGAATATTACCTGTTTTGACAATTTGGGGAATTAGGGTGTCTCTATTTTTTTTTTCTTCTGACTCGTATGGGTGCTAAAAACATGTTTGTCAGAATATTGGCACATTATTGATTGTATATTTTGAAGATCTTCTTACTCTGTGACTAACTTTTCAATACTCATCTTTTTTTGGAGTACCATTGTGTGTCTTTGCTAAGAATTCTTTGCCTATCCTAATGTCATGGAGCAATTCTCTCTTGTTTTCTATGAGCTATACAGTTTAACCTTTTTATATTTTGACCCACTAATCAGGAATAAAAAGGAATGAAGTTCTGATATATGCTACAACATAGATGAACCTTTAAAATAGCATACTAAGTGAAATAAGCCAAATGCAGCAGATATATATATATATATATATAATTTTATTTACATGCAGTACCTAGAATACTCAAATTCATAGGTATACAGAGTAGCTAAAGGTTGCCAGGGAGTGGGGAAATTGTCAAGCAGGAGGTTATTGCTTAATGGTTATGTGGTTTCTGATAGAAATGATACAAAATTTTGGACGTACCTAGTGTCTTTGATTTTACAACATTTTGAATGTATTTAATGCTACCGAATTGTGCACCCAAAATGGTTAAGAGAATAAATTTTGTTATATATGTACTTATCACAAATTTAAAATATCAATAATATATAAAAGACTACTGAATTATGCATTTAAATCAGTGGTTTATGTGGTGTGTGAACGTCTCAATAAAACTTTTTAAAAACTGAACACCCAAATATGTAATAAAATGTGGTTTCTCATTTATTGCTGTGCTAATAAGCTGAGCATACAAAAGTGTGTATAGAAATCTCCATTAATGAGCTATTCAATTTTCACCATGGTTTACAATTTCTGTGGAATGTAACTGTGGTGGATTAACTAATGTTCAACTTGTAACATTCAGCTGAACTGACTTAGCATGGTTCTGGTGTAGAAGACCCACCTAAAGATTGTTGCCAACAGCATAAGAAGGAGAAGTGGAGGGGAAGATGGTGCTGTTGATTCTCATGGAGAAGCTTGTCATGTTGGTTTTCCTGATATGAACTCAGCTGTTCTCATTCTCAAAGGAGTTCAGGTTCTCGCTGAAGCGGAGGATGGCTGCAGTTCTCTTCAGGGAAGCTCAGTCCTTACCTTGAGCATCACTTCCTGGCTCCAGTGCAGATCCTTCAGCCTGCTGGCACAGACCTTTCATTCTGCTGTGTAGACTTTCTAGCTGCCACCACTGAGCTTTGGGCTTCCAGCCCAGATCCATGAAACAGGCCCACATGAGACATTGTCGTGGGCTGTAGGACTCCAGCTGGACGTGTGGAGGCATTGTCATGGGCTCCAGGTCTTCAGCTGGACTCATGCAGGACATTGCTGTGGGATCCAGGCCCTCCACTGGGTTCTTGGGGTCTCTAGTGTGTAGACAGATCTCCTGCACTCTTTTGCATTTGACTCCTTGGGTGAACGTTATAAAACAATCCTATGAATGATGTGACCTATATTAAATCTGTGAACCCTGACTACAACAGGAACCATGGGCAGTGTAACTACATCTGAATGGATGACTCAGAGGCAGTGTTAGACTCTTGTCTTCCCCAGCATGCAGAGAAAATAGTAGCACCTTCTCCATGCTCAACCCATCTGGATACCCAGGCTCAGTGCAGATTACTCCTCCAAGACTCTGGACCAGATGCCTGGTCTAGATAATCATGATGCCCTGGTAACTGATATGTATAAGGTCTGAAATGTACAGACATACTTGAGTGTACCTGGACACCTCAAGCCTCTCTCTGGGTTACTGATCCGAGGAGATTCCAAATCTAGAAGATTCTGGGACACACTATCCAATTCATGACATTATGGACCTGTACTGTACAATCTTTTGTAGCTGTAATGCAACACTTTTTGGAGGCAAATCCCTACCTGCTGTTTTTGCAGGGGAGATGACATAAAAAAAGCTAGGAAAAAGAAACAAGGATTAAGCAAGCAAAATCAAATTAAGATTTAGTATACTGTCCTTCAACTGTCATTTCATTCTGAGGTCTCTCCTTGAGCTGTCACCCATTTAGGGCAATGTATTGCCGAGGCTAAACCTTCTATGCAGTGAAATGACGGTTGATATTCAAAATGATTTATTTTCAAAGTGAACTTATAGGTGCAAACTTCTACATGTAAGACATTTTGCTAAAGGCTTGGAAAATAACGATATATAAACTAGAGTCCCTGTTCTCATTTTAGTAGAAGAGACAAATGTCTGCTGTACTAGAAACAGAGTAAATGTCCTGGAATGCAAGAGAGAAATGGTGAATTAATGCCATACAGCAGCAGAAAATACAGGAAAGAAGGCTGCCTGAGCTGTCGAGAGTTAAAGTCTCTTCATGTTACTTAGGCAGACATGGCTTCAAAATAGAGACGAGAAAAAGAGGGAGAGAGAGGAGAAGGAGATGTAGAAATATGGGAAATGCAAGAAAGCAGGAGTTTTTATATAATTTAGAAAGGTTCATAAATTAAAGATTTGTAACTTATCTTTAAAAAATAGCAATCCAAAGCTAAATTATTTATGGGAAATATTTCAAGTAGGGGAGGGCTCACTTGCAAAGAGATATTTTGTTCTTATTTTATCAAAACAACAGATTATGAAAGTATAAGGATGTTTAAGAATCCTCTGCTAATGATAGTGCTTGTATAAGGAATGTTTTATCTTTCAATGAGAGATGCATATATAGTTGTTCTTGTTTGAGAATGTTTAGGATTTCTATTTGCCCAGGAACGTCAGACTTTTTGAAGACTATACCCTGTGTTAGTGAAACATAGTGGGATGACATAGGATGTAATACTACATTCAATCTTCAGCACCAGAAGACAAACAAAAGCAACAGAAAAACTTGGGTAGGCAAATAGTATTTTACAGCTACTTTGAAACTCTCTAGCAATAATAAGGCACTGGGTTTATTTTTATACAGATACATTGAGATATAACTTACTCATAGTAAAATTCTATCTTTGTGCATACAGGTTGAGTTCTGACAAAACAGTTGTGTAGCCATTACCATCTTGATGTTGTAGAATACTATACTTTTTATTACCTAAACCCTTCTGCTCTTCCAGAGTAGCTACTTTGCCCCATTCCTGTATGCCAGCAATCACTGACCTGGTGTCTGTTCTCGTTTGGGGGTGGTTTATTTTGCTTCTTCATAAATACCATATAAATGGAATCATGCATTTTGCAGCCTTGTGTGTCTGACTTTGTTCACTTAGCAGAATGCTTTGTAGATTCATCCCCACACTGCTGCATGTATCCACATTCCATTTGTTTCTACTGATGAACGTTTTCCTATTGTACGGAGATCGTATAATTGGTTCAGTGCCCATCAGCATTTGAGGTTTTCCAGCATTGGGCTATTTTTGATGAAGCTGTTGTGAACTATAAACATTTGTGTGCAGATCTGTTGCCACTTTTTGTTGTATATATCTATAGATATGGGAAGTATATATTGACTTGATATAAAATTTCCAAACACTTTTCCAAACTGACTGATCCTTTGTGCATTCTCACATATTTGAGAGTTCCTGGTAGTCCAGATCTCTGCCAGCACTTGATATGGTCAGGCATTGATGTTGTTGCTCTTGTTTAATTTTAGTAGATATGTTTTGATATATCTTTGTGGCTTTAATTTGCATTTTACTGGGGACTAGTGATGTCGAGTGTCTTTTCATGTCCTTACGTGCCATCTTAGGTCACTCAAAACAACAGAAATATATTCTGCATAGTTCTAGAAGCAGACATTTGAAATCAAGGTATTGGTGGCCCTAGAGGCTCCAAGAAAGAATACGTTCATTCCTCTGCTAGCTTCAGTGGCTCCCAGCAATCCTGGCATTCCTTGCAGCTACAGTACCTCTCTGCCTCTTCACAGGGTGCTGTCCTTTGTGTCTCTCTGTCCCAAATCACTGTCGCCTTTCTCTTCTAAGAACTTCAGTCACTGAATTTAGCTCTGACCTTAAATCCAGAATGATCTCATTCCAAGACCTTTAACTTAATTATATCCTCAAATATCCTATTTCCAAATAAAGTTGCATTCACAAGTACCAGGGATTTAGACATGGATTTATCATTTTAGGGAACCCTATTTAGCCCACCAGAAAAGTTCATACAACAGTTAACTAAAATAGATGTTTTTACTTATTAAATATTCTGTTATTGTTCAGGTAAGGTAAAGCCATAACTTGGGCATATGATGCATTTGTACATAATATGACATGTCTGTGGATTATTCTGTCCCTCTTTTTCTATTTCTACAGTTTTAAAATCTTTAATATTATTTGGGTTTTGTATAAATGAAAACATCTACATATCTTAGAATAAGAATTTTTAGTAATTCTATGTCATTGTAGATTAATCTTTAAACTTTGCATTTAGTATGAAGATTCTGTCTGCTTATTTTTTTATTTTAAGCATCTTATTTTTTTCTACAGTATCTTTTTTTAGTATATTAGTACATATGTGTAGTAAATAGTGTTTATGGTCTTTGTGCAAAGTTGGTACATGTATGTGACATATCTTCATTCTTATTTTCTTCTCCTTTCCATTCCTCACACCCACCTTAACCCATCTCTTGATCCAGGACAAAAAGAAAAATTTAAATGGAAAATAGTCCTGAGGGTTCGTGTGTATGTGTTTGTCATCCGTATATGGACGAAGTCCACCCAAACGAAGGAAGCAGACTGGCAAATACCATTTGTGGGGTAACAGTGATGCTCGTACTTCAGTATTAATGTCTATAGCACATTGGATCATTGGAGTTAGTGCCACCGAAAGACTCAAGCCGGGAAATAACACATCAATATCTGTTGTGTATTTTAGCACAAATTCTAGAAAGCTTTTTCCAAGTTAAAAAATATTTTAAACTTGTCACCTAACAACTTTCAAGATATTACATTTATAATATATTTAACACTTCTCTTAATTCTTCAATGTTTTGTCCCTTGCTACCAAAATCAACAAAAAACAGCACTTACAGCATGGGTCCAACTAAGTGGAAAGCATTTCTGTTCCTTGTAACATGGCTGAATTGAATCATCACTAGTCACATCAGATAACCAAAACTTGGAGCTGGGGATTTAGCTCAGCAGCACAGCACCTGCCTGGCAAGCATGAGGTCATGAGTTCCATTCCTGGTACGGGAAACAAACAAAAAAAAGATAATCAAAGCTTGAAAGTTAAGAAATCTTTACTCATTTAACAGAACATTTATTAACTTTTATGTGCCATATGCTATTTACACAATAATTTTGTGGTAGGCATTGTTCTTAATTTAAAGGCAGAAAATAAAGAGAAATATTAAGATACTGGCTCCAGTGTTCGCAAACCCTGATCCTTGCTCCATCTTCTCTGGCCTAAGGCCCTCCCTCCTCCTGTTCTTGGTCTGCCACCTCTTTCCCCAGGGTTTGAATCTGCCACCCCGGTCTCCTGTCTCCACACTGTTGCCTTTTGCCTAAAGGCTGCTTCTTCACATTTCTACTCACACAGGTATCTCCTATCTTGTTATGGCTTGTGTCTGGGTGTCCCCCACAAAGCCTCATGCGGTCATGGGGCGGGCTTTTAGAGTCTGATTAATTATGAGTGTGAGAGCTACACCCACCCTGGGGTGGATAGTTTGCATATGTAAGGGAGAGGAAGAGGCTGTTTGCCGCCGTTACTCCCTTGTGTGTGCTTGTTGCTTTGCTGTGTTCTGCCGCCATGAGCTGTAGCCCTCTGCCATGTGCCACTCTGCCTTGTAATCTGCCAAGTATGGACTGAAACCTCCACAAACTGTAAGCGAAATAAACTTTTCCTTCCTTAATTTTGGGCATCAGGTATTTTGTCCTAGCAGTGAGAGAAAAGTAACCAAGACATATCTGAAAACAAACATTTTCCTTTTACTATTCTGTTTCCCGCCAGCTAATGCTCTATTTCTTTTCTTCTGGATTAAAAATGTTGAAAGCAGCTTGCTTTAAAAATTGGTTTAATTTGCTCTGATTTGCTAGATTTGCTATCATTCATTTGTGCTGCCCAGCCATCTTCCTCTTGTTTTCTCCTTTTCTATCCTAATTACATTTTCCAAACTCTTTGCCAGTCTTATAAAAATACCTTATTGCCTGTATGATTTTATTTCTAACACAATTAAACATTATTTGGTGTCCCTTAGCCACTTCCTATCTGTGCATTTGTGTTGCTTCACCTCCTTACTTCACCTCCTTACTTCACCTCCTTACTTGTTGGGGTTGTTCAATTTAAGCGATGATGTGTTTAATAGGGAAATTAGATTATTTCATCACTCTTTGACCAGCATGAAGCAAAACTGAATACAAGATCACTGATAAAGGACAACAGGGTATGTGTAGTTGACAGCATTAAGCAATCAAACTATGAAGGATATTGTGTAAATATGCAGCTGTAGTTTTGCCCGAGCTTTATTTCCCAGCAGCATGAAGATCTCTCCTTTGACAGACATCATTTCCCAGTAGTCAGAATCCAGTTATGAAGTAAACATGTAATGTGGTTCTTCCAGGATTTTTTGTTCCTGCGGCATTTGATACAGAGTTCTCTGGGGATGGACCTGTGTATTTCATGGTGTTGTGTGGGAGTGGTAGAAGAGGTGAGCTTCCAGCAAGTTTATCTTGTGAAAAACATCAGGCCTCCTCTTTTGCTGGCCTCTTTTGCTTTTTCTATGATTCATGAATCTTCTCCTTTCATAAATGTCTCTGTTCTTCCTCTTCCTACACTGTAAATCTCTTTTATACTTGCTGTGTGACAAAGTAGCACCATAAACAAGACTGTCTTGAATTTTAGAAGTCTTGGGAGCTTGGGGCATTGTTCCATCCAATTTTATAAATTTTTTTCATCAAATTTTACAGTGAGCATGTGTTATTTTGTGACTGAGCATTATATTTGGGTTGATTTCTACAGATTATGCAAGTGTTTATAAAATCCTGCTCTGCTGCATACATGTGCTTCTTTTTCTTTATCTTCTGTAACAAATATAGTGAACTACATCCCAAATAATCGCTTTCCCTCCAAAATCCACTTTCATGTGAATGCAATTTGATTTTGTAGATAACTTAATTATGTTAAAGGATATAAATAATTTACTTTCATTCCATATCTATTACAGATATTTAAAATATTTTCATAGAAATGTAATTTTTGGTCTGTTTTCTATTGCAAGTATGTATATGTATTGGCTCATTTTCTATTGCTAGTAAGATAATACCACTGAGTGGAGAAGGTATAAGAAAAATCTGATTATTTTTGCTTATACTTATAGAAGTGAAAAATTGAGGGGCTACATATGGTGATGGTCTTTCTGTTGGTAATATCTCAAAATGTCCCAGGGCATCACATGACAAGAAATAGAAGGAGTGCATATGTACATGCATCTCTTCTGGTCTCTGTCGTACCTCTTAGAAAGTTACCATTCAGTCCTGAAGGCTCCAATCTAATGACCTTATCTAATTCTAATCAAAAAGGCCCTGCATCTAGGTATCACTATCAGATTAAGATACTCTAGGTATCTCACAATGAGGTTTAAATTTCAGTACATGAAGACTTGGGGTCTGGTACACTCAAACCATAACAATGCATTAATCTGAAACATTATATAGCATTCTAGAAACTCCAGGAAATGATTAGTTTCTCAAGGAATTAATTTGCCTTTTTACTTAGAATTAAGTGAATAATTTGACAAGTTTTCAAGCAAAGTCATACACATTTATGGAAAGAAAGGCGCACACCAAAGTTAAATTTCGTTTATGTTGCATAGCACATTTGTACCACTATTTAAAGTACAAAAGCAATAAAACAATGTCTCCTTGGAGGAAAATTTATATATTGTAAATGGAGTCTCAGCTTCTTACTATACATTCTTAGTAACCTTACTTTTGTAGAATAGCGAGGGCCTATTTTTTCCTCAAAGGTATCATTAGGGAATCAAGTTAGATTGTTCCCCCTCTTCAGTTCAATACACTGTGGTTCTTCAGAAGAGTTCATCACTCCAGGATTTACAAGAAAGTGTTTTGCAATGATGTTGTGATCATATAAATGAAATAATAGGAAAAGTATGAGTAAAAATTATAGGAAGGAAAGCCACAGTTACGTCCAATAATCTACCTTATAAGTGACTTCACTGTTTCTCTGGCAGTGAATAAAAATATCAAATGTCTGCAGTAGCCACCAGTAGAATAAAGGCCCCCAGAGTCTTTCTGATAATGAGCTATCAGGGAACAGAGGGAAGATACATTGGAAATACAATTTGAAAAGGGAGATCTTTTCTGGCTTTTTCTACAGCCTACTCGGGACGTTTCATATAAAAGCAACCAGTTCCACAAGCCCTCTTATGTGTGGGGCAGGAGGCTCTCTCATCTAAGGACTTTGATAACTCTAAGAAATAATCAGGATCTTGCTGGATTTCTATGGGCTTTCCTTGTTATTGGCACTCAGAACTGAGATATCAGTTCACATCATGACTGGACAGTAATACTGTGATTCCAAAGCCCATGGGCTTTAGCTGTGAAAAGGAGGAGCATACTGATGCATGCTAAGACATGGGTGAAATCATGTTGAGTGAAAGATGGCACACGCAAAATGTCGCAGATTGCTTAATTAAAGGAAGCATCCAGAATACCTGAGTTTGGAAAATGAAACACAGATTGCTGAAAAAGAGAGGAGGAGAATATGCAGCAACTTCTTCATGTACAGGTTTTGCTTTTGTAGTGATGAAAATGTTTGGAAACTAGGTAGAGATGATGATCATAAAGCACCATGACTGTATTAGCTGATACTGAATTGTTCACTTTTAAATGATTGATTCTATTTACTTAAATGTAACCTCAATTTAAAAAAACACCAATAATGTTTGAAGAACTTTTAAAGGTTTTTGAAAAATGACTTTGTTGTTTGTATATTTTCATGCTATATTTGCTTACATTCTATAGATAAAACAGTAGTGTTTATAATATAATGGTGTAATATTGTTATCCAATAACTTTCCATTATAAAACTATTTAAGAACTATATAATCATGGACTTTGTTTTTTAGGCATTAATATTCTACTACTAAGAATTTTTTTACGAAGAGTTTTGCCTCTCTGCCTGCGTTATCTCACTATACAGTGCCTGTCTAGAATTTCCCCAGCAACCTCTGTATTCATTTCTACTTAAGTTATTACTGTGATGCTAGAAGCTTGCACTTGGAACAACTCCCAGGGCAGAATCATTTTAGAAAATCTATTCACATGCTGGTCTTCCTCTTACACTTCATTAATGGAGGTGTCAACTAGAACAGTCAGTAACTGCTGTCCCTGCTGCACCCCACTGATCATTTGTGTAGAATGTGATATAGTGCCTTTAGCAATTGCCCTTGTCAACTAATTCTCAGTTCATGTTGGAGGCCTTATTATTGCCAATACAATTAAAATTAATTTTTCTCATTTTATGATAGTGAGGTTATCTAATACCATACTGGTAACACCTGAGACCCAAACTTTGGTAGTATTGGTTGTTATTGCAAGCAGCACTTATGTTGAATTATTAAGATAGCTAATTACCATATTTCCCATAATATTGGAGGGATAATTTTTCATCTCTGGATTACCATGTGCTGGCTCATCTTTTTCTTGGCTATAAACTGTAGACTGTTTCACTCTTCATTAGTACCTATAAGGCAAACTCAACATCTGTTCATTTTTGCCTGGTTGGCAACCAGTTTTCAGCCCAAAGACAAGAAAGAACAAGGCTAGATAGTGGTGAGTTAAGTGGATGCATGCTTTATCCATCTGTGTGAGCTGGTTTTCATGATGTAGGCACCTATGATCACAACCAGCATCTTGGAGTTGGGAGATCCCTGGTTCATCCTCTACCTCTATCTTTCTCTGCCAAGGTGGGCACAGCTGGAGGCTGGGGCGGGACTGTTACTTGTCTAACTGGACTCTTCCAAACTCTACAGGACACTGAGTACCCCAGGATCTGGAGTAACTAAATGCCCCTAGAAGCCAGGACAACCCAAAGCTTCACATGTGTATTTATGTGCATCAGTGTGGAACAGATCTGTGGCCTTCTCAGTTTGCTTGGTGAGCAAACTGAGGTGCTCAGGGTTTGGTGCTTCGGGTAAGGCACACGTCTGGTAAATGGGTAAATCAGTGTGAGAACTCGTCTAGTGTTCTTCCTATCCATACAGTTTAACTTAATTTTTTTAAAAACCTAGAATCTCAAATGAGCTCTTAGAATTAGTCTGAAACTCACTTGCATTTTCTATTTAGTTTACTTGTCTGTGCTGCACATGGACTATTGCATATCTTCTCTGTGATCCTCAATCTTCCACTGCACCCCTCTCCCCTACACTCTGTGCCATTGCTGTCACTGAGAATAGAAGGAAGAAGAGGAAAGCTTATTTCCTGCCAACCCACCTGAATCTATACCCATGTGCTCTTCCCTCCTGCCTCTGAGAAAAAATAAACCACTGCACCTGCCTGAAGCCCAATTCCTCCTGCCTGCTACACAAAGACTGTGCTACTGGGATTTTCCTTGTTCTCTATTGCTGCTTCAGATTCTCCCTACGGTGACCACTGTACTCTTGTCATTATCAGGGAAATATACTGAACTAAACTTCATAGTTAGATATATGCTCTAATGGCCCTCTGATATTCTGTGGTGCTTTTCTGCCACCCTGAAAGAACTCTCTCCTGAGATAATTATTAATACATGTTCTCCCACCTCCTACAGCCCAGTTGTTCCTCAGCTTCCTTCAGACCCAGGAGTTTCTTCCCCCACCACAACTAAGAGGTACTCTGGCACAGTTACCAACAGTTGCCGTTCCCACCAGTGCTCAGCACCATCCAAGCCTCTCAGCTGCATTAGTGCCCACACTGTTCCTCCTCAAATATTTTCTTCTTTGGCTTCTCACACATGCGATTTTTTATTTCTTCTTATTTATCAGTTACTTTTTGTTAGATTACTCTCTAGTTCCTCCTCATCTGCTGTATGTATTCTTTCCTATTGGTGGGGCCCAACACCTAATACCCACAGCTTGAAGAAGGAAAGTTTATTTATTCGGCTTATAGTTTCAGTGGGTTCGGTCCATGGTTGGGTCCATACTGTAGTTTCCAAAGGAAAGAAAATCAGAGCAGAAAAGTGTGGCAGAACAAAGCTCCTTAATTCATGGTTGGGAAGCACAGCAGGGGAACAGCACCAGAGAGGAGAAGGTCAGGGACCAAATATATATGCCATAGTCGTGCCTTCATGACCCACCCAGACATTCATAAGAAAATCCAAACCCCTTATTCAGAACTACTGTACCAGCCCCTATGTAATCACATACTGTCTAAATTATTCTTTCACATTACCCTGACCACTGGCCTTCTTGCTCTTCTTTGATACCCTTGTTTGTTCCTGCTATACGGTTTTTGTTCTTTCTTCCTGAAATGGTCTTGGTCCAGATTTTCCCAAGAGCTCTTTTCTTTCATCATCCATGTCTCTTCTCAGCTCTCTCCTCTCAGAGGGTCCCTCTATAACACTTTTATCAAATATTCTTTTCCCTTCACCCGTTGCTTTCCATTGTGCTTTATTCTTACCCATAAAACATATGTTTACAAGGCAGTGTAGACTTAGTTATGTACTGTTATTGAAAAGTAATTTAATAGAGTGGTTAAACACATAAGGTCTGGATGCCAAACTCCTGAATGCAGCCACTTAAGTGATTTTGAACAAGTCAGTTAATCTTTCTGTTCCTTGGTGCCCTAATCTTGAGAATGAGGATCGTTTTGATACTTAGATTGTTATGAGTTAAAATATGTAACTTGTTTGGCTAGGTCTGACCACTGATGAGGCTGAGGCAGGAAAATCACTACAACTTTGAGGCCAGCTTGGACTCCATAGTGAGCTCAAGCCCAGCCTGAAGTATATAGTGAGACCCTTTCACCCCAAAATTCAAAAAAAAAAAAAATGTGTAATACATTTAGAATAAATGATTCACCTGATAAGTGCTATATAAATGATAGCTCTTATCATTATTATTTATTACTATTTGAAGTTTTCACCAGGAAATCAACTTGAAGACGCTGACCACTGTGCCATTCTCCTGCACCATTATTTTTGTGACGGCTGAATCCGTGCCTTGTTCAGTACGGAACTCTCAGTATCTACTTGTAAAGTGATAAAATGCATGGTTTGCCGTTAAGCGGTCTTCTATCTCAGCACACTCTCAAATTGTGTTTGTGGCCTGAAAACAAGGGAGCTTTGGGGATGGTAAAGGTCAGTATGTTAGGAGAAAATACTGACTTGGAATAGCTGTGAAATTAAACACCCAAGCTTCTTCTGGCTATCAGTAAATGTGAGTGACCTTCCACGTGGTTTGTTTGCTTTATGACCTTTCTACTTTATGGACACCGTGGGGAGAACAGAAGTTACAGACTGTTTGGAGTAAATTAGGAGGCAGAGTAGGGAACAATCCAGAGAAATGACTTTGTTGTTCAAGGAAAAAGCAGGACTATGAGTGATTGGCGGAATTAGAATGGTGATTCTAATACTTGTCTGTTGGCTTCTACAATCATTTAAGCATTGTTAATATATTTGGAGTTGAATTTTTTTCTGCCTAGTGGGCATTAGTCTGTGTCAGTAAGTTATGCTCAAGCTGAAGACACAATTTGTAGGAATGGAGATTTTCAATGCCTGTGTTTGTCAGAGCATCAGCTTAGCAAAAAGTTGCTAAATATAATAAATGGTTTCAAAGGAGAAATCTGTATAAGTTTATCAGAGATAAAATGTTACCTGTGGAGTCCAGAAATTGTTGTGATCCTCTCAAAAACATGCCGTAGTTTATTTGTATTTTGGTAGGCTACAGTAAATCTATAGCTTCTTAATTACTATCAAAGATATTGTGGATGTTCCTTAGCTATATATTATAATCATTTTGTCAACTATGAATATGTACGGTGTCTTTAGTTTGATCAGTCACCTTCATCCATTCTCCACTCCATCTCAAATAAATGACTAACGTATTCTGAAAACTTGCTTTAGGATTTCATCACATCCATTTTGTTTGCTGCCAAGTTTTTTGATCTTTACGAAACTATTGAAGTTATAGGGCAATGGAAATTGAAACTCCTACATGTACCCTTGTAGCGCTTCACCATAATCTGAAATTTTTGTTTGTTTGTTTTTTGTTTTGTTTTGTTTTGTTTTTTGGTTTTTGGTTTTTCTCCGGTACCGGGAACCGAACTCACGACCTTGTGCTTGCCAGGCAGGTGCTTTTGCCGCTAAGCTAAATCCCCAGCCCCAATCTGAAATTTTTGGACGTATTTCAGAAGGGGAAAAAATTTGAAGTATACTGTCTTTACTTTGGAATTTTTGCTTTTGAAAAAATAATTTGACATGAATCACTGAAAATAGCTTGGGAAGGTTTTTGTATTTTCACAGAAGTTAATCAGATTTCTTTGTTACTGAGTACTTAGTGAAAAAAGAGTTTGGTTTCTTTTACTAATGAAGACATTTTCGGACCAGACCTTTAGGAATGATCGTGTAGCAGGACAGTCAGTACAAGCCTTGCCATATGGTGACATAAACTCCTATAGCTATGGAATATCAATGAAATTGCTGCCCATCAATTATTGTTTTGGAAACCAAGGGATGGCAGTTGGCAGTGTTTGAAAGGAGAATACCTTTGGTTCTCTTTTACTCTAGCTGCCCATCTGCTGCTTTAACTTAATGTGATTTTCCTGATAGACTGAAGCTGATAGTGCTGACTCCAGTGTATTTACATAAAATGTTTCTTAAATTATTTAACTCTAAACTCTTGATAAGACGGACTGGAAATGAAGCTATTAAACAGTTAACTGCAGAGCCGGCTGAACTGGTAACAAGACTATGTATGTTTCTGATGTTCCCTGGAACATCAGAACTTCTCTCTGGCACTTCCCTCAACTCTGTGAGTGCAACCCCTGCCACAGGCTTCCCTGTCTTCCTAGTGGCGAGGTAAAAGTCTCCCTTTGCCATTCGGATTTCTGCATATTTGGCACCCTGGATGTTAATGGCTGCCTGATTTTTCTTTATGACCTTCTTGGACTCTGCTTCTACGGCAGCATTACAATCTGGTCATGACTTCTTTAATTCCCAAGCCCTGGACTTCTCACAGATGTACCACAGAATCCTGTGGCCTCCTGCTTTGGCCTCACCTTAGGAGACACTTAGCAAAGCTCCTTCTCCTAGACATCATCAGCTGTCTATAAAAGATGTGTCTGTACACACATCTTTTTATCAAAATCTTGTTCGTCTTTTTACCTTTCCCCTATGTGCCATCCTACCTTGCATTCTGTTCATTGCACCTTGACCTTCTGTAGCTCCAAGATAACTTGATGTAAATGTGACTGTAACATCACTATTTATTTGTACTGCTTCTGATTCTGGTTCTTTGTTCAAATGTACCTTGAAAAAACCCAAATCCTAGGATTTATTTTGAGAGCAAATGACTTTCACTACCCGCTGGTGTTAAACAATGGTATAATTTTATTTTAATGCTTTTCTAGAATAATCTAAATTCATAGATTATTTAAACAGTATATCTAAGTACTACATCTACATTTTCTGGGACCTATTTCTACTTGTTATTTTTTTAGTTGCATATATATATATATATATATATATATATATA
>NW_004955412.1:6987681-6989682 GCF_000276665.1 Chinchilla lanigera | reverse complement strand
AAATTATAGGGAATTCTAATTATAATTTAATTTTAATTACAATTATGTACTTTAATTTTTCTTTAAAACTAGTTTCCTAATAATTTTAAAACTTTCCAATCTGTAAATACTTGATGAATGAGTTTAAATGAGGTTATTTATGCTAAACAAATAACTTAGGACCTACAACCTTCAACCATTACACATATACCAAGAGTGTGAATATTATGTAACATGTGGATCAATCATTCAAGCCTATTAAATTTGCCTTCTGTTTAGCGGTCAGAGCAGATCTATGAGCATGAAACTTAAAATTGGCTTTCCATACTTGTAGGGTGAACAACTATTCTGTCTTGCTCAGGACTGAGAGGATTACCAGGATTCAGGAATATCAGTTTTAACAACAGGACAGTCCCATGAAAACTGGAATAAATTGACCACAGCAAACACAAGTTATATTGTCTTCAGAGAGAATGTTTTCTCTGAACTTTACCAAACTAAAAGTATGTAAGGTTTTTTGTAGGCCTGTTACATTTAAATCTATACATGTAAATACCATAGGTTGTTGACTAAGAACATATTTATTTTTGTATTACGAAGATAATCCTACTACCTATGTGTGATTTAGTATTATGTTCCTCTACTACTAAAGGTCTACAGAGGAGATAGATTCTTCTGTGTGCCTGGTGATTGCTCACAGCCTCAGTTAAGTACCAAAAATCAGTTGCTGCATTGTGGAAATTCCATGCCTAAAGTGGTTCCTGTTTCCACCAGGCTCTCAGTAAGATTTCATGGAGCAGATCCTGCCACGTTGCAGTTAGTGTCTCGTAGGGGTGGAAGGACTGTTTCCCTCAACTGCTTGTTCTGTACTTCATGATTCTGTTTCTAAGTATATATTATTTTTGAAAATTTATTTTGTACATTTTCTTCTTTTTATTTTAAAGAGAAAAAAACAATGACAAAATAAAAACAACAAAGACAAAAACCAAAACCTGGACCTTTAAATTTTATAAAGACTAAGAGTTTAATTTATTCATCTTTGTCTCTCTTTATGACATAAGACACTGACGTCTTAAAACTGCATGTTTAGTGACACTGATACATGCAAAACTGATAACTTTTTGACTAAAAGACTAACAGAATCCTTTGACATGACATGAATTTGAAAGGGGAAATACATGAGTTGGTAAAATATAAAATTAATTTTCCTTTTCATCTCATGGCATCCTTGTAGTAATACTCAACAGTAAAGATTTCAGAATGGCGATGTTATAAGCTAGGAATTTGATGAATTTAAATGATTATTTATCTGAAATACACATGTCAGAAATCATCATCTTCTTTATTGGGACATAGCATCCGTACATCAGTTAACAGTAGAAAAATATACCATTCACCCTCACCTGCAATAGAGCCACTCTGCCTCCATGGACTAAGCACAGGAGGAAATTAACTGGCGATTTTGGATAATAATGTTCTTAAAATAAGCCTCACTGATAGAAATATAGAAAAATTAGATTCTTAGAAGTATCCCTTCCAAAAAGAAGCAAATAAGAAAACAAGAAAAGGTACAAAGGTAAGCAATCATAAAATCGTTTACTTCAGTGGGCCGAGACACAGCCTTTGGCATGTGCCCACTCGGAAGCCCATTCAGTGCATCCTGGGAGAGGGGCACCGAATGCACAGCGAGATGGTAAGCTCCATTTTTTTCTGCTCACAGACCTTTAGAAACCTTTAGAAACTGAGATTCTATCATACTGACCTGTGTGTGGAAACAAGCTGGACTTTGAAAGCAAGTTTGAATGAAGCTGTAATATTAAATCCACGAAAATGTTTTCATTTTTAGATAGCTTGCCATCAAAGAATAAAGTACAGTATTGTGGAATGATAGCTAACCCATGATAGCTGATCCATAATTTCAGCCCTGTCTTCAATCACCATACAACACTATTTAAGCCAATAATCCACTAAAATCAGCTTTTATTTGCTTCTCCTCCTCCTCTTCTTCCTCCTCTTCCTCCT
>NW_004955412.1:6973962-6986481 GCF_000276665.1 Chinchilla lanigera | reverse complement strand
TATATATATACATATACATATTTTTCTCTGTATAATCTTTACAGTTTTTATGCCATTTTGTTTATGTGTTTTAGTTATTTTTTTTCTTTTCTCTTTAAAATGAAATATATACATACAAGGATAGCTGGGATAGGTGTATTGCTGATGTCTGTGGTTTATTGGAAGGAACAGTTAATGCTTAACTTTTTTTTCTTGACCAAATTTGCATGCTTGCGTCTGGTAATTGGAACGACTGATTTGAAGACAACAATATGCAATATAACAACCATTGTTGAATTCCTACCATCTTGTATGATGAAGGTCCATATCGTTTCCAATGGCTTTTTTTTATTACTTATTGTTTTTATTTGATCAGTCTTGCGTTCTTACATCTGCTGGACTGAGGAACTTCGTTGAAGGTAACAGTATGTCCTGTAGCAACCACTGTTAATTCCTATCATTTTGCTTTGAGGTCCTGTGCTGTTTTTGTTCTTTTCATGTTGTTTTGTTTTAGTCTTCACTGTTGTTGTTTTGTTAGGGTTTTTTTTTTCCTCTTTAAAATAAAATTAGGGGCTGGGGATTTAGCTCAGCGGCAAAGCGCCTGCCTGGCAAGTGCAAGGTCGTGAGTTCGGTTCCCGGTACCGGAGAAAAGCCAAAAACAAACAAAATTAAAATAAAATTATTACAAAGAAAAGAACCTGAATTTTAAGATAAGCAATTATTTTTTAGTATCAGTGATGGACATTTTAGACATATTAAAAGTGAATTTACTGGCTTGCTTCTTATTTTAAAGATGATACCTAAAAATTAAATTCTTTCTTTTGTATCAATATATTAATAATTTCAGGTCTATTCTTTTGGTTCATAGTTGTTTACAGGTGTGTCTCCTATTATTACTAGGTCATAGTCATCTTGAGGTCAGGACCTGTTGCTTATTCACTGTCATAATTGTAAAATCTTGGCTCAGTGCTTATTTCATGAGCTTTCAATGTAAATAATTGCTAAGTGTGTTCTGGTTACTGTTACTTCCTTGCTACTTTTATTGGTAGTATTTTGGTAGTTTACATAAAGTAAAATTTCATAAAAATTTACAGTTCTATTGAAGGATTAAAATATGTCAGATACAAAGGTTCTGTAGGGAAAAGAATTTTCCATTGAAATCAGAAAGATTTTAACTGAGCAATGTCATTAGGCCAGTTGCATTTTGTAAATTGTGCAGCAGAGTACAATGGTGAGATGTGTCTGAGATATTTCAAATGTAATAAAATGTCACTTTTGGAGACATTGATTAGAAAATCAGGCATGAGGGCACATGCCTATCTACAACCCCAGCACATGGGAGGATCAACCATGACTTTGAGGCTACCTTGAGCTATGTAGTAAGACCTTGTCTCAAAACAAAAACCAAAAGAAAGAGAATAGGAACAAATAAAATGTTGAATATTATTTCTGAAATCTTGTTTGGTTCAGTTTTTATATCCAAAATGTGGAAAATATATGCATACATATGTGTCTATAAAACTGTCAGTGTAAAATATAGGTTGTCAAAAAAAGTTTTAAAATCCTAACCTTTGGATATTTGAATGTTTTGAATAATGCTGACCCTCAAATTCTCCATTCACAAAATGGGGTTAATGATAACTATTTTGAAGGTTTATTCTGGGAATTAATGACAGCAATACACTATATGCAAAGTACCATGTACAATGCCTGCTCTCACACATAAGCCTAGAAAAGATGTTGCCTTTCACCAAAACTAATGCATTTAATTTTCACTGATTAGGACCCTTTCAAGTGTACACAGGATTTCATCAATGTTTTAAATCCATGAAATTAATTTTTAAAATATTTCTGATTTGTAAGACAATGATTTTTAAAAGTTAATCATTAAAAGCATTGCTTAATTAATTCACCGTTCAATGATTTTTCTTTGAGCTCATTGCTTTTCAGGTCAATAAAACAGTGTTTTTAATATAACATTCATTTACTCAAGTAATATTTTAATAATTTGGAATATGTCCAGAGGAACATGACAGATTTTTTAAAGAGTCCAAACTTGTCCTATAAGGAGCAATAAAAGAATCTAGTGAGAGCCTACAAAAATAATATTTAAGATTACACTGACTTCATATATGAAAAAGATTACCTCATGACAGAAAAGATTAATGTGTTTTTGGCAGAGGAAGATTAGTTTACTGAAAGTTATAGAACATTAGATTTAGCTCAAAGTAAGAAAAAAGTTGTACTTGAAGCTTAAACCAAAACATTAAAGCTCCCTCAAGAAGGCATTCCTCTGAGAAGAAGAGCGGTTGTGATCTGACGTGATATCTTGCAAAGTGCCTTTTACGTTAAAGATTCTGAGACTTCTAGGCTGGCTACATGAATCAGACATTCTGGCAGGCAACATATTAAACTTTCATTTGATTTTGAGGAATCCCATGTGACTCATGCCAATCAGGTACGTTCTGCACAAATGGGCCTTAAAATTGCACCAAGAAGAAGCCGCTGCACATTTTGGATCTTTTTATCTGAGAGAATCCATGAATTTTTCAGGTCTGATTTCCATATACTGTAGTTGAAGGCACTTTGCTTGTCCCTGACTTTCCTCTGAGTATCTCCCTTCTCTTTATCTATTCTTCTATCTTGAGTGTTTAGTCAAAAACAAGAATAGAGAAATCTGCCCACTGAGCCACTTGTAGCGATTCTGGGAGGTGTGCTTTTGTGCAAATGCAGACAAAATGGAAGAGCATGAGAGTGGGAAAACCTACCCGGAAGAACAGTGGGTGGTGAGAAGAGAAAGTGGTGAGTGGAAGAAAGGAGATGACACTTTAGAATGAGAATCATCTTTTTCTGTCACCTTTAGCAATATCTCAAGGGTCTTCAGTGTTTGTTGGGAAAATAGAATGACTTAAAGAACATTCTAGATCATAGTGTAGTTGAAACCCTTGAAAAGTGACCCTTCCCTGTGAAACAATTTATAGATAGGGAATCAGCTTGTAACATAGGTGATTTATCTACACAGTGCAGAGCTAGAATCAGAATACATGTTCTTGACTTTGAATCTCCTGTTCTAATACCAGTCTTGATGAATTATTGTCCTCAAATATTTCCCCTACATCAAATGGCCCCAGACTACTTAACCTTTTGTCTCACGAATTTTAGACAAGGGCTATAACTGTGTCTGGGATCTTCCACTTCACAATAGCAGTTGAGATGGAGAGTTGGTTTCTCAGAGTGGATTATGGAGCTGAATGAGGCCTTAAAGATCTCTTTAATCAGAATTTTTCAAATATTATTTTAACAGTGAAGCCCTTTGTCTGAAGCAGACTTTTTTTAAGCAGGTGACTTAACTGAAATGCTGAAATATGTAATAGGGTCCTGGACCACTGCCTGCTCCCACCTCCCGCTCCCACCACTATGAAGACATGAGCTACCCCAAAATATCATAACCTTAAAAAACTGAATTCATTGCTTGTTTTACAATTACATTTTGAGTGCAGGAAAACAAAAATTATTCTAGGACATGGAAAGAGAAAACTCTGCCATAAAATGGTGAAGAATTAGCCTTTAAGGGTGGGTTGCAGTGGCCATGATTTCAGGGGAACCCAGGGGGAAGGGAACATATGAAGAACCTAGAGGTTTGCTAAAAAAAACCTTTATGAGTATTAACGAACACAAGAATATAATTGACCTACCATTTCCCATACCTCTCTTAAAGAAAACAAAATCTGTGAAAATAGAGATATTTCTTTGTATAAAAAATCATTGTTGCTAATGAAATACTTTGTAGGTAATGTGACATCTGCATCGATGGCTTTTTCCACAGGATTCTGAAAAAAATATCAATTAGTTTGGAGAGACTACCCTAAAATCTGAAGGAAGAGGCTGGTTTTCCTTTACATAGATTATCTGGAAACCAACTGGAACCTTCAGAGCCATAAGAGAATGAGGGTCAGTGATCTTTGAATAAGGGAAACGGAAGGAGTGTCAAGATTAAACAATTTTCATTTTCATAGTTGCCCACCGAAGAACATACTCCCAAGGACATATTTAGTTGTTACTGATGTTTTTAATGATTACATAGCCAGTGAACTCATGTCTTATAATTTCCCAGAACTGGAGGCTCCCTCAAGGTGGTGGCATATTACAATTTGCTTCAGTGCTTTTTTGGTCCTGAATTCTTGACAGAACGCTTAATATTATTCTCTTTGTCTGAAGGCTCTTCTCGCTCAGTACTGCCTACCAGCTTAGCACATGGGGGTAACTCACTCTCTGGGAGGAAGTGAGTCTGTGTGCCAGTGGTGCCAATCACCAGCACATTTTTCTTCAAATCAATGGAACACTGGTGTCTCCTAAGCATATCTAGTCCTAGGAGGATATCCATTGGCTGCTCCTCCAGTACAGAGAAGGAGCATTGTAAGAAATCACCTTCAATTTGAATTTGAGCTAGATGAACACGGCCAAGAATCCGCTGTGTGCCCACCCCTTTAGCGACCCCAGCCCATCGTCGGTCCACTAGCCTTATTATGTTACATCTTTCGGCACAAGCTTGGCTCATAATGGTCATCTGGGCACCTGAGTCAACAAAAGCCTTCAGAGGATATCCATTCACTTTGCAGTTAATGTAGAGCATCGCCACCTGTCCAAAACTCTCCGGAGCCTCTTCCATAGCTATGTTCATGTTGTCTTCAATGTTCTGCTGCCGAATTTCTTCTTCTATTTTGGCCTGAGCGTCTTGATCAAATGGATCAGCAGAATAGAGGCGAAGCCTCTCTTCTTCCCTCAAGGCTATTTCCCTCTGCTGCTCCTGCAGGACCTGAGAAAATGTCTCAAGGTTTCCGCTGAGCAGAGCTTCGGCTAAGATAGGGTTGCGTTCCTTCAGCAGAGACAGATCGTGGGGACTGGAAAGCAGCATGCTGCGAATCAAGGCAGGGCTGTCAAGACCTGCAGCAGAGGCCATGTTCTCTCCAGAAGCCAAGCCATGGGACTGCTGGGCTGATGGAGCATGTTTCTGCTTTTGCTTCTGCTGCTGGTGCTGGTGCGGGTGCTGGTGCTGGTGCGGGTGCTGGTGCGGGTGCTGGTGCGGGTGCTGGTGCTGGTGTGGGTGCGGGTGCTGGCGCTGGTGCTCGTGCTGGTGCTGGTATTGTGAGCTTGATGTTCCAGGCTGAGGAATTGTGCTGAAATCAACCCAAGGCTGGTTTGGGCTCCGTCCTAGAGGCTGAGATCCCACATTATCCCTCTGAAGTAAAACAACAACGTCACCATCTTTGAGGCCATAGGAACCCAAGGAAGAGTGGTTGTCTGTGAGGAGTCGCTCCATGTAGATGATCTGGATCTCCTCAGCAGGAACTCTGGACTCCATTTCACAGAGGACCTTGAAGTTGCAAAGCTCAAGGTCACGGCTGACCTGGAGGGAGAAAGTTTCCTCCGAGAGGTCCCTCCGCACACAGTACACAGTGATCAGCATGGCAGCGGCATGCGAGGGCCAGATGGGCAGAGGGCATCAGCACTGGGTGATTCGATGGCTGGTTGAGGTGTTCTGTGTTGGTGGCCTGGCTGCGCCGCAGGACTTGGTGTGTGGCTCAAGCTCATTCACCGCTCAGAAAGGTACAGCTACTCCTTTGTCTTGGGGCCACCTCCCAGCCTCAGCCCCAGCCACTGAGCCCCATGGAGCATGAAGGCAGCAAGTTCATTTATATGTGTGCTGTTTGGAACTTGGAATGCCTATTCCCATAGAAACCGTTACTCAAGGCTTTTAGGCTCCAAGGCCAGCCCTTCAAGTCCTACTTAACCCAGAACATGAAGAAGTTTAAGAATAAACTTCTTTCTAAAAACATATTATGATTGATCTTATTCGTTGTACTCTGTGTACTTTTACTTATTCCTGAAACTAAGGGCTTATTTCCTACATGGGGCATATGATGCTATGTGCTTAGTAGGGCAGATAAGTCAGACTTAGGGTGTGCCTTTGAGGATCTCCCATTCTGGAAAGGGATAGATGGATAAATCACAATACTAAAAGTAAACACTTTACAAAGGCTTGTTTAGAGTGTTACACTGAGCACTTCCAGTAGAACGGAGGATGTTTCTCTAAGGAGAAGACAAGCTGGGTGTTCAATGATGAGTATATTCTGGGCAAAAAAGTGGCGTCTTTTGTCTCTAGATGGAAGAATTCCTTGCACAAAAGTGAAGGAAAGGTGAGACATTCCATCCAATACGAAATATGTGCATGAATTTTAGTAGTAGTGTGTGAAGCTGAAAAAATTACTGGAGCCAATTTTTTAAAAAGTCACATGTGAATCTGAGAGGTTTAAAAAATTTTCATTTAGCAAAAATAACTTCAGAAGCAGAAGAAAAAGGAACAGCAGCTATAGCAAAAAAGGAAGGAACTAAAAGAGAAAGAAAAGTCTGGAAAGGGTATGAGGGATGTATTTGTGACTTTCTTTTCATTTAATTGACTTAGAAAAGAGGCTTCTTTCCATGCAAGGAGGACATGCGGTAGAAAGAGAGTGAATTCGGAGGCTTTTCCAGTCATACCAAAAGAGAGCTCTTGTTAATAGATCTGAAGATTTACAGAGGAAGAAGGATGTTTCTTGAACAAAATGGAGAGGATGACTTTTACCTTTGAATGTGTGTATGTGGGAGAGGCCAGGCATATGGATGATTGACCATGTCTAAGATGGGAGACTGGATCAAAACGGGCTGTTGCCTTGAAGGGATGAGTGAGATGAACCTTCAGAGTTACTAACTGGACTTTAATTTCGTGGTTCCTCTCTCTCCCAAGGGCACAACTCTCAGCACCACCACCCACACAAACATGCAGCGTTGCACATACACCCCAATGGAGGCTTTGGGGGTGAGGGCAATTTTGTTTTCAGGGCAGATGGCTATGAGCAGAAATCCTTCAGTACTACTTATTTTTCTTTAGGTTTCACAAAGTGTTTTGCATTATAAGGAGCTCATGCCACAGATCCGGGACCTCTCCCAGATGTGCCTACTTGTAAAACATCAGCTAGCCCACCGTCTCTGCCTAGACTTTATATCAAGTTTTTTCAGAAACCTGTGTCGTTGTACAGAGGATGAGAAATACACCAGCCTAAAGGACGTTCTTGGTTCTTATTTCTCTTGTGTTTGTCTCACATGAAAGACTATGTCTCACTTACTGCTCTAATTATCATAATGTGTCACACCCATGTTCATTTATGTTAGAAATATGGACTGAATGCCCAGTGGACATGAGGCATGTTCTAGGTTGTAGAGACACAGATACGAGTAATATAAAATGCAGCCTGTGTTTTTGTAAAGGAGTTCACAGTCTAACAGAGGATATATGTACACACACCAATTGGAGAGGTGACAAACACCACAGAGCAAGCCTGCGTGGCATGAGAAAAAACGAGTGTCTGGAGAATGAATGAAATTGATGGTGAGGGTGCTGGGCAGGGAAGACTTCCTGAAAGAGCTTAGCAGGATGGCAGGGCTCTGACCCCGCAGGAATGGGAAGCTTGGGAAGGGTACGGCGTGATTTGCAGGCTTTTACTGGAAAAGCAGCACTTTGTAATATGGAGGACTTCAGGGACCAAAATCTAACATAGTACTTTTACCGTGGAAGACCACGGATGGCTTAGACCCATTTTTCATTATATAGATGAACAAAACTTTAGCCTAACAATATTAAGTTACTCAGTTTCTTCTGTGGTTCTTAGCATTTTGATAAATTTGTCAGAGATGAATAACGTGTCTTGTGAGCCAGGGAACAACCCAATCCCAGACGTCACATGCCCAGGACTCTGCTAATGAACCGACTGGGAGGCAGGAAGACTTGGATTCAGTGTTTCTCTTTTTAATCCACCATGTGGCTTTGGATAGTTTGTTCTTAAAACTGTATTAGGTTCGGGCAGTGGCACCAAATCTATGACATGCATATTATTTGTTTTTACTTTAAGTCAAAAGATGTTCATGTAGCAGTTGTTTTTCTAAAAAAGGCTCAGGACTCAGATGCAGTGTTGGCACATCACAAGGAATAAATGGGTTTTGAGCTGTAGTTTGGCATTTATCTCTAAAAGGTTCACCGTCACTGAGTTAGGGAGATAATACCGTTCCAGGGCTTTTTTTTTTTTTTTCCATAGCAGATGAAATTATTTTTGTAAGCTCTTGTTTGGTAAAGCAAAGATTGACAGCTCCCTTTAAGAGAGACATCTCCTTTTCCATATTCCTCTTGCCTGGATACTGAGCACAATTAAACTTTACATGATGTGTTTTATTGTCTTTCTGTAATTCGTTCCTATTGGTGACATTTTGCATTCATGTGCCTTTTACTACTTCACCTTTTGTGGAGAACACACACCGGGAAGGAAAAAGTCTTGAATCTGACCAGTTCACTCTCATCATTCCATAGATCACAGGATGTCAGCACTGGCTGGATGCTCCAGTCCAGGCAGCCATCTAGCCTTAAGCCTCTGCTCCAAAACAGCTGGAACCTGAAACGATAAAAACAGTCTCCTGGGGAAGTTTACTACTTCTGTTTTATACACATTCTTCCATTTTATTCAGAAGCATTGGTGACTGAAATACCACATGTATAATCTCCTAACATGAAATTTTATTTATGAACTTTATCTGCCTATGTAATAAATATAGAGATCAATAGTAATATATCTGTAAAAACTCCTAAACATTGAATATTGTTAGGCCTTCCTTAAACTCCTATTGCACAGACTCTTGGGGAATGGATCTGAAGAATGATCTGAAGTTTCCAGGTGTGTTAATCTGAAGGTTATTGCAAGGTTTTTCTGGAGGAGTTTTTAAGTATATTCCCTTACTTTGCTTCCTTAATAAGTGTAATAGAAGAACATAATTGAATCTTTCTTTGATAAGTGAGACTACTGCTAGGTTTCAGGGCTATCACTCAAACAATCAATTCTCATTGTATAGCTTAAATACCCAGAAAATAGAGGAGATGGCACTGATTTCATACTAGTTCAGTAAATAACCCCAAAGTTACATTTTGGAAGAAACCCACTATAATACCTTTTATAATGTGCCTCATTCTAGCTTTGCAGCAAAAAGTGCAGTAATTGATGATCCCACTTAGTGAAATCAGTTGATGTTTAAAGTACTTTCTGTTATTTTGTCAATTGAAATAAATGTAGGGTTTTTGTGGCAAAAAATAGAGTGCATGAATAATTGTCATTACATAATATATACAGTAAGAAAAAACTGCTAAAAATATATATTTTCTTGCTGTTAGGATTCCTTCCTTTAAATATGTGTCTGGTATTGCTTTTAAAGTGTAATATGTACTTATTAAAAAATTAAATCATCACTTGAGATTTCCAGTGCAACTCAGAAAGATGTAGAATTTTCAAAGCAGCACCGTTAGGTTAAACCACTAATTTTTCCAGTGTTCTTTCATTTGCTTTACAATAAAAACAATAAGTTCTTTCAGAACTGTCAAGAGTAAAAAAAACATGTATTTTATTAGATAGTTATTTAGATACATTAAAAAGAAAAGGCTTACTGTTGCCTCTTTGAAGTTTAAACACGATGATAAAACCTGCAAATAAATATATAAACAGATATATAGTTGAAGAAACTCCGGAGATCTGATAATTTAGTTTCTATCAATCTGCTGAGAACTCACTACTGATATTTCTTATTGCAGAGGCAAAGCTTGAATAAAAGTCATACACAGAAAAAGAGAGAGAGGGAAAGACACGGAGGTGGATGCAGGGGATGATCGCAGGATATATTTTCACTTACATTAAGTGTACTAGTGGACTCTATTGTTTGTCACACAGAAGATTTTGATAGTCCACTTTACTGCATTTGATAAATTACTAGTTTTAGCATTGTATCATATAAAGAAATACATCTTTGAGATATAACATTGAGAATAATATATACTAATATAATCTCCCAATGTTCAAAATATATACTTTTCAAGTTGCATGTGCCACTATGTGTGTGTATGTTTCTGTGTGCATGTCTGTGTGTGTCTGAGTCTGCATGTGTGTGTGTGTGTCTCTGTGTGTATGTCTCTGTGTGTGTCTCTATGTGCATGTTTCCCTGTGTGTGTCTGTGTGTGTGTGTGTGTGTGTCTGTGTGTGTCTATGTGAGTGTCTCTGTCTCTGTGTGTGCCTCTGTCACTGTGTTTGTTTGTCTGTGTGTGTGCTTCTGTGTGTGTGTGTTTCTATGTGTGTGTGTGTTAAAATTTCCTTCTATGATTTTGAGCCCCTGGATCCATTGTAATGATTTAATCATAGTTTAAAACACACTCTGACCTGTGAGGCCCAGGCCTTAATTTTCAAAGCTTGAAGATTATTTATAATTTGTGAAATAAACATTTATACATTTAATAAATATAGTGTAATGAACTAAAAACAACATAAAAAGATTTATGACTTAGTAGATTGACATTTACTTATTTCTTGACTTTCATTGTATCTTACAAAAGGAATGTTTACATATTCCTATTCCTGCTATATGAAAAATAATCCTGTAGTATGAAAAAGTACACATTGATAATGGAAGTATTACCATTTGCATTAGCTGTGACTGAGAAAAATTAGTGAACTATATTTACTGTTTTATCTCTAATGCCTTAGAGATATCTCATTTAAAAATCACTGTCACTGTAGTTTGGAAATGCCAATGTCGACTACTCATAAGTTCAGATATACTTTACCAATTTCATCATAATTTTCATTTATCATATTAATGCTAGTACCCATAAGAATTTATCATTGCATTTATATCATTATGTGGAGTCCTAAAATGAGCTAGTTCCTTCTTTTGTGGTATTAATAGTCAAGCAACAAGCTATTACCTTTTAAGTACCTTCTAGGTACCTGTCTCTTCTAAGACAGTTAATAGGGAGAACAATATTTTTGAACATTAATCTAAAAGGGCTGTAGTGTGCATAAGGCTAAATCATTAAACAGAGAATCATGCCACTAGGGTTTGCAAATCAGAACCTCCATTAAATCTTTACCATCTGTTTATTTTAGAAATTTTGTCTTTATTTCATTAGAACTACTCATGTGAGATGTTTCCTCCATTCACTTGTTTTTTCTTTAGAAGAAAAGGCATATACATATATTAACCTTCAAAAAAAAGGAGAATGAGGGGCTGGGGATTTAGCTCAGTGGCACAGCACCTGCCTGGCTAAGTGGGAGGTCATGAGTTCCTGGTACCAGAAAAAAAAAAAAAAAAAGGAAAATCACAAGAGTGATATCACCCACTAGTCCACCTTAATTCAGTAACTTATGTACCATTTTTCTATAGGAGAGAGGGGAAATAGGGAAATCAGGAGAATAAGAAATGTTTTTTAGGGGAACTCAGTAGGCTTGGAGAACACACAGTGGTCTGAGACAAAGTCTGCTTGTCTCAGAACAGACAATGGCTTGTAAATAATTATCGGTTTGACCCAAGCGGAGGAGAACAGCACTAGACAGCTTGTCCTGGTGTACTGACAAGCTGCAGTCTTTCTTCCCTTAGTAAGAATAGTTGAGGAAGGCTCAGAGAAGGCTCCAGTATTTTCTTTCCTGGGTCTGGAAAGAAAATTTGACCACATAAAGAACTTTTGCAGATCGCTTTCCCCAGGTGCTGAGACATGATGACAACCTTAGCTCAGACTGCTCATCTCGACCGGGAGTGATGGCTAAGGCAGAGGAGGATCACAAGTTAGAGGTCACCCTGGGCAATTTAGCAAGACCCTGTGTCAATAAAGAGGCTGGGGATGTATCTCAGTGTAAAGGGCGTCTATTTAATCCCCATTACTTGCAAAACAAAAACAAAACAAAGAAAACCCCCACCCAACCCAATTTGCTCACTATGCCAAAAGATGCTATTTGTTTCGGTTATTGTTTGAGCGTAGCTTTCTTCCAACATAATGCTTTTAAAGTCCACCCATGTTGCTGTGTTTATCTCTAGTTGGATTCATATTGCAAAAACACTTTCCCTTGTATGGGAATCATTATAATCGTAACATCATGAGTGACATCTTGCCTGGGCTTTCTCTTTCCTTTGTCCAAAGAGCCCAAGGGAGAACAGAAGCTTAGAGCGCAAACTTGCAGTTCCAAAATGGGGTGGCAGCAGTGCATGGTAGGGTCTTAGTGGTAGGCAAAATGGCCTCATGGTCCCCAATATGTTCTGTGGGGACTTTAGTGGAGCATACACTCAGATAGAACAGGGCACCACGTGCCACCTGGAAACCTGATATGTCCACATTTCTCTGGGATGGACTGGCGGGAGCATCAGCCCCGAGTAACTGCTGATGTTGAGCTTTCTGATTTTGTTGAATCTTCTTACATTTTGCTCTCTTAAGGTTTAATCTGCGATTGTTGAACCTAACCTGCATTACGGATGTGTCTATGTTTAGCTTTGAGGCCCTGCCTCCCTCAAAGCCTGGGTGTGGGCATGGGTTCCTGTTGAAAAAGAGGGTCAAATCTGTTTCTCAGTAAATATGTATTTTTCTTCTGAGAACATTTCTGGAATTTTTCTTTAGAAAGAGCCACAGAGCCTGACATCTTTTTTTTT
>NW_004955412.1:6924047-6967943 GCF_000276665.1 Chinchilla lanigera | reverse complement strand
TGGGTGGGGCCTACCTGGCTCTGTGCGCGCTTTTTGGCTGGGAATCGAGGTGGTATGAGTCCGGCCCACACTCGGACCCAGGAGCCCTGCCACTCCCGGAGAACTCACTGCCTGGGCGCAAGGCGCGGGGGACTGGGGGAGCCTGCTCGGCCGGCTCCGAGGGCCTGCTCCGAGCCTGACATCTTGATCCCAGAGGTGTTCCTGCGGTTACATCCAGTGATGAACCGTTAGTTTGTCTATTTTGATGTCAGATATCTTGTCTCATTCTCCATCCAAGTCTCTAAGGTTCCTGACGTGAGTCTTGGTAATGATCTATGTCCAGAAATGTTTGAATGAATGGCAAAATAACCACAGAACTGTACACTCGACAAGAGTCTGCCTAAAACAGTGGCTCTATAACCCTCCATCTGCCCATGTGAATGCTCTTCCACTGCTACCGGAAGAGGCTGCTGAGGTTTGAAATTAATTGTATTTGTCTTCTGTTTAGTTTTGGATCCTTATGATTTGTAGAATTGGTGTTCTTTATCTTTCTAAAGAAAATCCCGTAACTTTATGGATCCATAGAAATGGTAGAATTTGTGTATAGAAGGATTAATAATTTATCTTTCTCAAGAAACAGTAGTTCTTCCCACCCAGAAACTCACCCACACAGACATAAGCAGAATGAATATCTGTGTTTCTTTCTAATGGTTAAAAGATAGTCTTTATTTCATGAGGCAAAGCCTACATAGCACCTGAAATGAAATTTGAATGTCTTTTTCTCAATTGACCTCCATCTGCTTTAGAGTTGGTGAAGATGCCTTCAAGACTTGGGTGTTGCATTGCCCTTCAGTCTTAACTTCTATCTGTGGAGTTCTTTTATTGGAAAAGAGGTGGACGCTTCATTGGAGATTTCCACAAATCCTTGTGAGTGCTTTTCATATGAAAGTCTATAGTTAGCTAGATCTCAT
This sequence comes from Chinchilla lanigera, assembly GCF_000276665.1. Classification (NCBI taxonomy): domain Eukaryota; kingdom Metazoa; phylum Chordata; class Mammalia; order Rodentia; family Chinchillidae; genus Chinchilla; species Chinchilla lanigera. The sequence goes on along the minus strand of NW_004955412.1, from coordinate 6,966,993 downwards.
ACCTTCATTTTTAAAAAGGTATTAGTTAATGGTGCTACACACTTATAATATAATACAGAACTGTCTGAAGGTAACCCATTTTCTTATCCTCCACACACCTTCACCTCTGAAATATGAGACTCTTAGCATTAGGTACAAAAAAATAATAGCATATACTCTGTCCAAACAAGGGTCTAATGCCTCCAGTCATTGGCCAAATACTGGCAAAGGTAGTTATATGCCAAGCCACTTCATTTATGGTGACACATTTAGGCTGACTTTGTAGAATATCTAGATATTAGTTTTCTTGCAGGACAGGGGTATATTGAAAGATCCCAAATAAAAGTTTTTTGAAAAGAAGGCCATTGTTGCACAGCATGGTCATTTGGGTGTTTTATGAATTATATGCATGATAGGTGATGTTTCTACAACTGTCTCATAAAAGACAAAATTTCCAGATTGTTGTTTATAGGGCTTTCTCTTTTCTAAACAGCATCTGAGTTAAATGATTGTTGTGGTAATTAGCATGGCTAAAGCCCATCTGTCTATAGAATTTAATTGTATTCCAACCATGAAAACGAGAAACAGAGTCTGACAAACCAAAGATTCATTGGTTAAGATAACAAATGAAGATAAATCAGTTCACTTTCTTTTCTTTTTAGAAAAATGAAATCTAGCAGCCTAGAAGATTTCTAGAGCACCTAAATAACAATGGCTCTGTCACATTTTCTCTCTCTGATTAGAACGGTTGGAACTTTAATGCTTCTCTTCTGTGAGAGGCGCAGCTCCCTCATCCATCCTCTGCTACATTATCTTTCGCGTTCCACTTACACATATTGTTTCACACAGTTCATAAAGTGTGCTTAGCCACTGATATGCTTGGGCTTATTCTGCTTTGGTAAAACATTTCTGTGCTGCTTATACACAGAAGTATCTCTTTGGAGACCTCCTAAGTATAAGAAATAATCAGAGCAACCATGCACCCTAGCTTTCAAAATCAGGGACCCAATTTATAATATTGGGGAGGAACAGTATAGCATCACTGATTTATTTTTCTTTGCAAAGTGTAAGTGAAATGGAACAAAATGTCTCAGGCAAGAAAATTTTTTTTGAGCCTTTCATTCCGCATTTCCTTTTCTTAAACTTCAAAACAAAACTTAAAACACAGTTAACTTTAAACAAAGACTTGATTTGATTTTGTATGTTACTGCAGGTTATTTCGTCTAGATTGCAGAGCTGTGGTAAGCCCTTCATGCCTGTGGCTGAGAGATGCTGGAGCCAGTGTTCCACGGATAACTGTAAATTACTATTTACGCTACAGGAAATACACTGGCATTAGATTGACACAACAAGTTAAGCCCTTCTAGAGCTGAGATATGTGATATTAAAGATTGGGTTCATATTTCTTTATAGAACGTTTAAAGCAAGCAAACATCAGCTCCTGAATCTATAATAAGCCAATCTGAAAACAAAGAAATGATAAAAAAATTCAAATTGGAGGTATAATTTATAATTATAGGCATGAATATGTAGCAGTTAGACTCTAACTTATCGCCTAGGTCTCCAACTTCCTTGTTATAGTCATTTTTTGATGGACTTGAATTTCTCATCTAAGCTAGGACCATCTTACATATAAGGTATCACAACTAGGAAAAAAAATCTCATGGTATATTATTAATATAATAGGCTCTAAGATAATCACTTCATACTAAGAAGACCATGGGATCAACTCCTTGAAATTATCTACTTAGTCCATTCTTGTGAACAAAAATAGTCAATCAAATACAGACTAATAACAAAAATGCAATCATATGTTATTCTGTCCTTACCTAATATTACAGTATAATGTATCTGCAATTTTAGAAAAACAGTCCTCATACTAGAATTGGATAGGCTACAGATCAAATATTCAAGAGCCTTTAGTGAGTGTGAAGTCAGAAAAATAGAGTTTCAACTTCTTGAATTTGTCAATAATACCTGAATGCCCTTTGACAATGCATTAATTTCCGAGTCTCATTATCCTCTTATGTAAAATGATGATGACCAGAATGTCTTTCATATAGGGCTTGGATAGTGACTCAATGGAGAATTTGAACTTTTCTTGTAGACAGAACAGCATCCCACCAAAACAAGTTATTTTCCCTCCTGTGAATAAAAGTACTACTTAGTAACTCAGAGAAGTAGGAAGATAGGATGGACTTTTCAGCCCTAAAGGAAAGACATAGTTGTATAATACGTAACTCCACATTGACTGGACTGGGTGCTACCATGCTTTTAACTGTGCCATCTTGAAGGGTATGGGGAATGAGTAGTAAGTTTTAGTCCACACACCAGTTTCAAACTGGGAAATATTCTTCAAAAATTGAATTAATATATTATTTTTAAAAGTTATTAAAGATCATATTTAACTATACCTATGCAAAACTTCCTTGCAGTTTAGGGGGAAAGTACACAACAGGTCCCTGATCATCAGAATTCTTGAGGCGACAGAAGATGATGCATTCACCACAACTAAAAATAAAATAGTGTTGCATGTCAAGTCAGCTTGTTATTGCTTATATAATGTGCAACAAAATAGTTGATGTTGATGTCAGGACTATAAGTATGGTAGTTCCCATAAATTATGATTAAAATCTCTCTTGTTGGTGTTTATTTGCTGGAACAAATAAACAGCCTCGTTCCATAGGGTACTTTCCTCAAAGACTTTTTTTCAAACCATCAGGGTGTTACAGATCCAACTCTCAGAGCAGACATCTCAAGTCCTTAGCGTGTAAAATATAACTACGATGCCATGAGATCTGCAAGTCTAAGTCACTCCTGTACACAGTTGAGAACAGGAAACTTGAACTTCCTTAATGATATGCCTCATTAGCATAAAAATTATACTCAATAGTATATATTTATAAACTGTATGTGATATTGTATAGCAGAAGGTACAAAAGTGATAGAAATTATAAGACAGCAGCAGGAATACCACCTATGCAGCCTCCATACCTTGAAGTCCCAGCACATAGGGAAGAAATACACAGAGCTTCTGAGAGCCTCTGAAGAGTCTGGCGCAATCAGACAGTGTAAGTAGATCCAAGAAAAAATAGAAAATGAGGAAAGCAGATTTCGAAGACTTCATCCACGCTTCTCAGTGGCTGGAAGCTGACGCGTTCTTCAGACAGTACTTGTATGTGAACAGCGCTGTGGCTTTGCCATGCTGTGCTTCCTCACATCGTTCCCTGAGCCCACATGCATGTTGCTGTAAGGCTTAGGGCTTCCCACTTCCAAGTCTCTTGTGTCTCAGTTTCTGAGGTGATCTCTCAGATCTCAGCCTGAAGTACTGGGCCTTTGGTGCCTGTAGGGACAACTTTCAAGTCTTAGTTGTATCACAGCCTATCCACTTCCATGTGTGTTTCATGGAATGACCCCCAAAGAGAGACACCCACATCCACACACCAGGCTCAATTCAGCTGCTCAGGAGAAACAAGCCATTGCTAAATTTGGCGGGGTGGAGAGGGTTACATTGACCCACTGTGTTGTATTTTTCTCAAACCATTTTTCACAGTCTCAAATAATTTATGTAGAATTTACAGAAAGATAAACACAATGGATTTATACCTCTCACCATCTGGCCAAAATCTTGCTACCAGTGTCAGGCTTCTGTGAGAGTGTGTAGCTTTATTCAACATGATTCATAGCAGTGTCCTCGACTGTTATTCTAAATGGGCTGATCCAATTAAAAAGTAGCAGCAGACCTCTGAGTTTGACACATTTATTTGGTAATTATAATAAACTATCAAAGGTACCAAGCAGTTTAGCGTAACCTTTAAGGGTGTAAACATTGGATACCCCAAAGTTCCATTCCCCAGTTTGAAACTTTTAGTTCTGTGCATAAATTTCTTTGTATTTTAAAGAACAATCTCAGTGCTGATTTCTTGTTAATGCCTGAGGAACCATTGGGCATTGCCCAGGGGCTTTATCCTAAAGCATCTATCACTTACCGTACCAAGTTAAATTGAGCAGTATAACTGCAAAAGGACGTGTCCCGTATTCTTCCCACAGCTTCCTGAGATCAGTTCTCCAGTGAAGATTATACAGATTTGACACTTCTATGTGCAAATCGATAATTTGTATGCACATTTTTGACCAAGTGCCTCACTGCTTTAGCAAGAGCAGCAAATGTTTCCAAGACATAGAGCAGTTATCACCTATTTGCCGTTCAGTCAGTTTACTGTGATTCTTAGAAGAAAAGTCACTTTCTTTGTTGTAAATGTAAAATATGAGTAGAAGTATGATTAGCTACTGAAAAAACTGTTTCAGTTTTCTGTGAATCATATCACATTCAACAGTTTTCTTGAAGCGTATACTTGGAGATATTATTTTGATTGATGTAACGCCAAATGGAGAAGTTTATCTGCAGGTAACAGATTTTTATTCATGCAGGTAACAGGAAAGCAACTCTTAAATCACAGAATTCCTTTCCTAGAGCTTTAGTTAATGTTAAACATGGGAGACACATGTTTAATGTTATGAGATGTTGTCAGAGCAGAGATGCTGGAGAAATATCTTGGATCAACACAGGTCTTTGTGTCCCAAGTGTGCATGTGTGCTTTTTTTAGATCAGTGATGTTTGTATATTAAGGTATAGCTAACGTTACAGATATAGGTTGAGATCATTTCATTCTGAACTTGACTCTTAAACAGAACAGGAAAATTGTTTCTAAAAGAAGTTCAGCAGTATCTATAGAATGTTATAGGCTTTTTGCCAACCTGTAGAATTCCATTGGAGGGTTGGTGACTATAAAAGGAGGTCATTGTCAGAAGAAAAATGCCGAGCGTCTGTGTCTCCAAGACCTCCATGTAATGTTTACTTAAACTTTATGGATACATAATGTGCTTTGTGAAACACATAAGGCATTTCTTAACAGTGGATTTTCTTAACATGATATTAAGAGAGAAGGCAGTAAGGAGAAATTATGTAATATAATAAGAATGGCTCAATTTTGAGCTTTTATACATTAAGCCAGAACTATTGATATACGAATGGTCAATGCAGTCTTTTCTTCTTCTCTCCGGGACACAAAATCAGCACTTCTTAAATGTTGCCCAGGAGGAGCATTTCTGGGATGATTAGCCAAGTCTGTCTTCTGCAAGTTGAGTGAGATGGAAGAAACTTGACTTTCATTGCCAAAAAAAGACCGTTGAAGCTTCTGAGATCAAGAATCCCCTGCAAAGACAGGCTGGCTGACAATCCTTTTGAAATGCTTTGGAGCGAAGGAGTTTGTAGTTCAGAAAGATGTAAATAAAAAGCTACTCAGAAAGCATTTTTGTTGCTTTCCTTGCAGCTGTTGTTTACCAGAGATTTTGATTATTTAACTATACGTTTTACCAGAAGATACCCAAGGTCATAATTGTGGCTGGTTTCCTAGTTGTATAAAAGTTATAAAAAGCAGAGCATTTCACCCTGGGGAACCCCCCAACAATGACTGCAACCGTTTTGTTAAGGAGCCACTACAGGGTTTGGGTATATCAAAGGTTTGTGTATATGTTCTGCTCCTTCGGGCAACAGTTGTTTCATAGTTTTCATTTTTGGCTCTCAGAGAGCACAAACCAATAAACTTTTAAGAAAAAAAAATCACTGTTTTTACATATTTTTATAGTTGTTACCCACACAGTATCCAACAAACAAGGATAGAATGCTCTATAAATTGAATATATGGTGTACGTTTGTGTGCTTACCTAAATTTAAATATTTGTTAGTGTTCAGACATATTCACTAAATTTTGGCTTAATGTAAATGAAACAGAAGCTGAGATAAATAGTGCTTTATTTTTGTAAATATTAAGACCAAAGGTTTTTCCTTTTTATGCTGTGGTTAGGACCAAGTATTTTGGAATTTGACCTTAGGAAATTAGAGATGTAAAGTCTGTTTCTTATTAGTGCTACAGAAAATATATGTTATTGTAATAATCACACTTGTAAGCAGTAATCCTGGAAGCATTATTTTAGAGGCAATTTTCTTTGCCCAGCCTACTCACAGAGGCTACATAAATTAATGCAGTTGCTTTTACAGGTTGTTGAGTCCAACTACTAATCTGAAAGAGTACCCTCTGGGATCCACTAAGTTATAATTTGAAAGGAAAATATAATAGTAGAAGAAGATCAATGGAGTCCACACTGTAGAATACAAACTCCATTTTAACTCTACTATAGTTATTTTAACAAAGCAGCACAGAGTATATTTTAATATATTTTAGTTTTGAACATTCTACTACTAGCTGAAAAGCCTTGCTCTTCAGTAACTAAAGCCTTTTGTTATATCCCAGTTTGAGGCATTCTTCTGTCTTTAATAAAGCACTTGTCTTTGTGCTTATGTTCCATTTTTGGTTTTGCTACACTAACTGGAATAGAAAACTAAGATGGTTGTTTCTTCTGTCAAAGGCCTGGAGAATAATCTCAGCACTTGTGAAAGGAAGAGTTCTTAATACTTTCCTGGATGTGTTGTCAGTACTTCTACTGTTCCTAAAGATGATTTGTGAATATTCTCCTTCCAACGCCATTCATCTCAGCAGCCCTTCCCACCTTGAATTTAGAACATATTGCTTCTATGTGTCTTAGTTAGCTGTTGGCATAACAAGCTGTGTAACAACCATCTCAAACTCAGTAACTTAGATTACAAATAATTTATTCTTTGTGTTGCATCTCTAGTCAAGTGGAGTTGGACAGACCTAGACTAGGCTTGGATTGTTTTGGTTCCTAGACTCAGGATGGGTCTAAATCTGCTCTGTATATCTCTCATCTTGACCTAATGTGCTGTAATCATCCAATATATGTGATTCTCATGGAGCATAAGGTTAAATAAAAATCCTGGGTAGCTCCTAAGGTTAGACTCAGAATTACCATACCAATACTTCTCCTTTGGGTTGCTCATCAGGTCACATTTCCAACATCAGTATCTTTGAGGCAAGAAAATAAAGTGGTCAACTCTAGAAGGAGTACTACAGGGTCGTTTGGCAAAGAATGTGGAAACTATGGCAGGGTGAAGAACTGGTACAGCAGTGAAGTCTACCATAGTAGGATCTTAAGAATTGGCCCCAGAGCACTTTTACGTCTCAAAACGATGCTGTGCAAGACAACTCCAGAATAATTCACCTGTTAATAAAACTACTGATTCAGTAGGTGAGACTAAGGAAAACCTAGCTTTCCTGAGACCAGTGCAGCTTACACGTGACTCATGGACTGACTGCCATCTTAGGACCTCTTTGATTTCAGTCTGCCGAAGATAACCTTGAGTACTTGCTTATTTGGCTAAAATTTTTGTAGCAAGAAGTTGTTCGTTAAAAGCAGCTCATATTCCCTTCCATCCCCCATACTGGGCAACAGGCACTTTGAGTGGCCCTACACCTTTTCTAGAAAAATACAGCTTATCTTAATCCAGATTTTTAATTTTTTTACTAACTATAGATAATTCAAGCCCCCAGAATTGAAATGAAAGCATAATGAATTCAATACCTCTATATTAACACTCCTTTTCTATTTGATGTTATTCCACTGGTAGTATAGGTTCAGGTAGGGAATAGCAGAATTTTAGGACAGATATGAAATGTGGCAGGTAGGTAAACAGATAAGAAAAATATAATGCAAAGTATGATCATTTCCTCAGCCCAGTATTCCTAAAATAGGACCTGTCCTAAAGCTAACTAGAAAAATGTGTTTTCCATTGCCTCTTTTAATAGTTTAGAAACACTTACTGTGTCTCTGGATATGAATGAGGTACCTATTTAAAAAATAGCTGTGATATACTAAAGAATATTTCTACTACTAATACGTGCTTTGTCAGATATTATCTCACTCTTGCTATGTTAAAACTTTCAAATTTTTATTTTCATTCAGCAGCTACCAATAAATCACTTGTAATAACTTTGGAAGAGATTAAGTGGATAAAATCACGTCAGGCTTTATGAAGCTTGTATTTTTAGGGTGCCATGCCAACAGTCAAAGTTATCTCAACTTATTAGAAAAGAAAGTCAATGAAATGGCCCCAGGGCCTGACATTTCTAGAAATAGTATCAAGGAAAGCCAAATTTAAAATATTAAGCATATGTTTCTAGCTCTACATTTTATTACATATGTTTCTGCTCTCTGGGGCAATAAGTTGTCTTAAGAAACAGCTTCTCCTTTCTGTGAATGTCCTAAAATGTTAGCCGCCTAGAAATTCATTGGCATTTATTTATTCCTTTGCATTATTTGCTGGGCATCTGTTTAGCTTAATGACATTTCTAGACTGTTTTCGTTAGTTCTGTAATACCCCCACAGAAGTTAATGTTGTCATTATTTTGCAAATTTAAAAAACTAACACCTAGATTAGGTGAATTTTAAAAGATACAAACTAAAGAATACTAAAGAATTCTCTACACTTAAATGTATGTTATTAAAGAAAAAAGTTCATATATGTTAGTTTTACAGTAGGGACAGGGATAGGGATTTAGCTCAGTGGCACAGCACCTGCCTGGCAAGCGCAAGGTCATGAGTTTTATTCCCGGTACCAGAAAAAAAAAACAAGAAAACAAAAACAAATACAACAGGGACAGCAAATATAAGGTGTACTCAGCCATTCATCTCTTCCTCATTCAGGACAAATATTAATAAGTATACACTATACTCTGTCAACATGTTACTTTAGGAATAGGCCCTTATTTTGTTGGCATTGGCATTCAGGAGCAAATATGCTTGGTTTTCTGGTATTTCTATGTAACCGTATGTGCTTTTGCTACTGCTCTATATTTTGCTAGGATTTATGGCTTTCATATCTTTCATAACATCTACCATCGAGCTTTTCACAAAATCAAAAACGCTAAATTAACATTACTAATTTGTGGTTAATTGGATGAAAGCACAATGTCGTAGAGTTTGGTTTGCTGTGAGGAAGTTTGTTTCTGTAATTTTTCTTGAATAATTAATCTGTCAGATGTTAGCAGGTTCATCTGTGCCAGGCACTGTGTTATGCATTTGGAACTCAAGGATGAATTGACTCAGGGAACACTTACTAAGCATTTACTCAGTGCCAACTTTGAGTTCTTGATACCAAAAAAGCAAACCTAACCCTTGACATTGCAGAGCTTATATGCACTCCTAGAAGAATCAGGTGTGAAACAATGAAATCCAAAGAATAATACAAAGTATGACTGCATGTAAGGAGAAAGTTACAATGAAAGTGTAATGGTGCACACAGAAGGGGAGTAGGGGTGCTTGGTAAAGAATTTGAGGGTGTGACCTCTTTATAGACTGTAAGTAAGGAGGTAGCAGCTCAGAAAGACCTTAACCCAGTGGAGGATGTGGGGAGGCATTGTGGGTGGAGGGCAGGGAGCAAAGGCAAAGCCATAGCCCTTTTCATCAAAGTAAGGAAGAGATATTAATCAGAAAAAAGGCAATACTGTAGAGTTTAAATAAGAAAAAATATCAAAACCATTTGAGAAGGAGAGGCACTGTTGGAAATGCTTAAAAGATGAAGCATTACTAAGCAGACCACACTGGGGGCAGGAAAGGGAGGCAGGATGGACCCTGGAAAGCAGCCAGAGCAGCGGCAGGAGCACACGCTGCTGGCCGCAGGTCCCCGGAGGAGTGGGAGTCACCAGGCACCACCTGATTGCTCTTCACAGAGAAGGTGGAAGCGCTTGAACCAGGCAGACTTCTCAGAAGATGACCTAGTTTACAAAAGCATTCCAGCAGGATCACATGTCATGAGTTTGATTGCAGGGTTTGTGAATCCTGGTTTCAAAACTGCAAATGAACCTCTTCTGCTAACATATATAGTACTTATCCAATACTCTTTCCTCCTGTCCACGTACGCAGAAAGATCATGCTTTGAGAATATGCTGATTTTTATTCGTTTGTTAGGTGGAGTATTACTGAAATCTCCCACTATTTCCCACTAGGTCCTGCTAGAGCCATGAATGAGAAAAGTTTGTTTTTTTAGAAGCTTTCTGAGAAATGGGAACAAGGGCTAGGAAAAGAGTGCTTCAGACAGAGTTGGTAAAATAACACATGATATATTTTCTTTTTAAACTTTTTTTGTTTTTTATTTTAAAGAGAATAGTAAAAAAAGAACAAAAGCAGCACACGAACATCACAGACGTAAACAAAACAAAGCAAGAACATTAAAAATGATACAGGGTTTCAAAACAAAATGATAAGGATTAACAGTGGTTGTTATGTTACATGTGGTTATCTTCAACTACATTGCTCAGATTACCAAATGTAAGAATGGAAGATTGTTCAAACCATTAAAGAGAATGAAAGTAATTATTCAATAAAACATTAGAGACAATTCAGTGTTTCACTGGACAAGATGGTAGGAATTCACCAACGGTTGCTCCATTGTATATTGTTGTCTTCAAATCAGTTGCTCAGATTACCAGATGTAAGCATGCAAAATTGGTCAGAATACAAATAACTTTAAGCATTAACTGTTCCTTTCAATAAACCATCAGACATCAGCAGTACAGTTATCCCAGCTAGCCATATATATATATATATATTTGCCTTCCTTCTTTCTTTCTTTTTCTTCTTTCCTTCATCCCAGTTGTTCCTTCACTTGAACAATTTCTTTCCCTTTCATGTCATCTATTGTACTTTTGGGTTTTACTCACTCTTTCAGGTTCTTACACTAGGGAGACAATATCATGTTTACCCATCTGGGTCGGATTTATTTCACTTATGAGTATGGTCTCTAGTTGCATCCATTTGCCTACAAAGCCTTGAGTTTAACATGATGTATTTCCTGTCACAAGATCTAAGAAATGTTTTTTTGTTGTTATTTGTTTTTTGCTTGTTTGTTTGTTTGCTTGTTGTGGTACTGGTGATTGAACGCAGGGCCTTGTGCATGGTATGCAAGCATTCTACCACTGAGCTACAACCCCAGCCCCCTAAGAAATGTTTTATCCCTTCCTTCTGTTAACTATTTTAAATCTAAAGGTCACCCTCTACCATAATTATCCATGAATGAGAACAGCCATTGTCACTATTGAGACCTTCACATCTTTAGAGAGATAAACAGCAAAGATGTATCTTCACCAAACAGCATTTTTAACAGAAGCAAGGATCTTATTTATAACATCACAATGTTGTGCATTGACTTTCTATAAGTCTCTAATGGATATCCATATTCAAGGCATTGGATCTCACTTACAAAATTTGTCATCTTGTTATAGGTAAAAAGACAAAGTCATGGGCAGTGTTCCCAGAGCACTTTATAAGACATGTATCAGGCCCCTCCCTACACAGAATCTCACTGACAGATGAAAGAACTTCAACAGTGCAGAGACCCTTTATTGAACACTTTGATATTTAAACATTTAGGGTTTGTGAGGATTACTAATGGGAAAGACTTTTTTTATAATGGATATGGATAGAGGATTGTACAAAAGAGTGATGAGGAATATTGTCTCAGTTACTTTTCTCTTGTTGCTGAGACAAAACACCTGACATCCAAAACTAAGGAAGGAAAGGTTTATTTAGCTTACAGTTTGTGCAGGTTTCAGATCATACTTGGCTGGTTCCCGAGAGAGAGCGGCACATGGCAGAGGGTAAGCATTCATGGCAGCAGAAAACAGCAAAAGCAGCAAAAGCAAAATGGAGGAAAGGCGGCAAGCAGCCTCTTTCCCTCCCTCACATTGTATACAAACTACTCATCCTAGGGGTAGTGTAGCACTCACAATCATAACACCAGCAATGGATCATGGATCAGTCACAAATCCTAGAAGCCCACCGCATGACTGCATGAGGATTTGGGAGGACACGCAGACACAGGCTACAACACCAGCACAGAAAAAAAACAGCACTGAAGAAATATCTCGCCCTTTTTTCTTATGAACAATCCTTATTGGTGGACATGAGCTTTGCCGAAGGGGCAGCCACCACAGCCTGGGCCATTCTGGGTAACTCCATCCCCTTTGCCAGGACTGGCATAGGCCTAGAAATGTGCCCAGATGCTGCTCTGTGAGGCAGGGGGAAAATGTACTTGGAGTGTTGGGTGGAGATCCTAGAAATGTTCTGGTTTCTTGAAAAGAGAACTATATGGAGAAAAAACATTTCTTTGGCCTCTGAGTCCATCCCTCTGAAGAAGCTGTTTCTAGAGCTGCTGTCAGATTTCGAGAGGGCACCCAGCACCTTCAAGAGGGCAGAAGGGAACAGTGGGAGGCCCGTGATGGCACCACAGAGCCTGCAGTGACCAAACCTGAGAGTGTCCACCTTCTGACTTTCTCTTTCACATGCCGTATTTTCTGTACGGCTTAAGAATTTCAGTTTGGTCATGTTACTGGCAGCCAGAATTAATCTACAGGGTCAGTGGATTAGTAAAACGTACAGTGCTGTCCAAATCAAGGAAAACATCTCTTGCTGCACGCAGAATTTCGGTAGGATGCGTGCAGTAAGTGGTGCTTGAATGCTTACTAATCTTTCAAAACTGATAAATCAAGAAAGAATGTGTTCCTACTGAAGGTTTAGACTCTGCTGCACAAACATGAAATTGGTAGTAAAAACCAGCTGGTGTTCAATGCAATGTTTCCATGTGAGCGCTTTATATGCATGAAAGACTGTCTGTGTCTGAGCTTTTAACCAGAAGTGAAAATAGAAATGCAAAGTGCATGAATAGTTACATTGGACAACATGCAAAACTCACATCTACTATAATTTCGTGAAATATGACATTCTGGAGAGTTTAATGTGCATTAATTCTCTGCTATTTTTAAATTTCTTCCACTTTTAAATTTATCAAAATTCTATTTTGTTCAGTATAGAATTTGTAAGCCTATGTAGAGACATATACTAAGAGAAAATCATGCTTTTTGAATGTACTGTGGTATTTAAGGAAAATGTTAGGTAAGTAATTTTATGCACACATGTGCTTTAAAATGCTTTTTAAAATTCTGAATACGAAGGCAGTGCTGTCTTTTCTTTGTGCATGTGAAGTACTGAAAGAAGTGACCTGCAGTTCTTCAATTCTCAAATTGGGTTTTTTCTCAGATTAACATAAAATGTAGCTTTGTTCACACCTGAGACCCCTCAAGAATAAATAAAACCTGCATTTCTTTTTCAAGTGGTAATTTGTCAGTCTAAGAGAAAAATGAGAACCCTGTTTCAGTCTCTGGGTTCTCCTAGCACGGTGTCTGTTATAACCTCACAGAAGATCAGTAACTAACATAATTTAAAATTTAGAACTTTAGTGAGTGTGATTTAGAATAAAAATAAGGCTTAAAGGAAAGACTCATGGTTTATGAATTAAATTAAAATAGCATATGAGTTGAGTTTGCAGCAACAATACACTGGAAATATCTTCAAGGGCTTCAAATGATGGGAATAAAATGTTTCATTTTTCTTTTCATTTAGAAAAATAGTAGGGGAAAATACAAGAATTTGTCCATCTGCCCAGTGGCATTAGACAGAAGATAAAAGCATGGATTTTTTACACTCTTTAAATGAAGCTCCAGTTTTTTATTCTAGGTTGCTCTAAGAGCTCAGTCCAACCTAAGGGAGGACTACTTTGGGTTTTGCCCCAAAAAATAACTTCAATTTTTTTTTCTGCTAGTCCTGTGAGGGATTATTTTATTATTTATTATTATATCAGCTCCAAAGGAGACAGGGGTATCCTGTTGTGTCACTGGTCAGTTTCTTCATAAAGCGTACCCGTTTTCCAGCACACACCATAGAAAACCTCTAGGATGGCTGGTGGGGTTCAAAAAGAGGTTCCCTTTAATGATGAACCCATAATCCCGCCTTTCTCAATACCCATGAAGTGCTAGAATACCCTGTCCTTTATTGAAGATTAAATATGTTTTTCTACCTGCCTGAAGAAATAATTCTTTATTGCCATAGGCACAGTACATAAAACTAGAAAGTAAGTTTGCTTTATACCAGTGATGGGGAAGCTTTTATAGCTTTCAATGGTACTACGGCCTTCTGGGGCACCCATGCTATAGGTTTGTCACCACTGCCCTATTGAAACACACACTTCACAGGTCAACAGTGTATGGCAAGCAAGCATTTTGAATAATCTCTAAAGGGTACTATGTGTTAGAATACTTATAGTTTCCTTATTTAGTGTGCTGACTGTATTAGGCATGTACATTTCAAACATTAGAGGACCAGGTCTAAGCTGTGTAGCCTGGTTTTTCCTGTCAAAGACAGTGTACATCCTTTCAGATTTTTGCTCAAAAATTATAGAGTTTCAGCAAGACAATGTTACTTTAGGTTGGAAGCAAAGCATCATGGATTCATATGATTTCTTCATTTATTTATTTGTGCTCAGACACTTAAATGAACTTCTGCTATAGCAGGAGCTATGCATGGTACAAAGAGCATAGATAATCTTGCCTTCGTGCCATTGCCAGCACCACCCACAATGGATCAGTTAAGCACTGGGATGAATTCTTCTACCAGCTTAGCACCTTTTATCTTCCTTTGTAGTGAGAAAGTCTTTATATTTCTTTCCTGACCATCTTTCCCAACACCATTGCATTGATTTATGACAAAATAACAATGAGGTGTTGTGCAGTGTATGGGCAGACCATTTCATTTTCAAGTGGAAAGTGAAAAGTCAAACCAAGCCTTGCACTCTGATGATTGCAAAGCAAGTAAAGTATTACAGCCATCACTATTTATCTGCTTATCAATTTCCAGTTCTTATTCCCAGGTATTCACTCTGTTGGAAGTTAGGTCTGACAGTGTGGTTTTTTGGACCACCAAAATGTGACCAGAAGCATTGGAAAATTAGCGAACAGTAATTATGAGGTAGCCCTCCAGAGATGTAGCTATGGTTTGATCCTAGTGTGTGGGTTTGATCCCCAGCATTACAAAACAAAAAACTACCCCAAACACCAAACAATGTAAACCAACTACCGGGCAAATCTTTATTGCCTGGCTTCCCCCAACGTGATTCTTAATCTTATGATGGTAAAGCTTCATTAGCACATGTTCTAAAGTGAGAAGACATAAAGCAAAATTCTACCAATCCAAAACTGGCATGTGGCATGAAAAAACAAAACAAAATAAAATTATTTGTGAAAACCTCTGAGACGGAGGCCAGGATAATCTGCCTCTCCCAGGCTATTTTCACTCCATGAGTAAGGAAGGGGGAGATGCCCCGGAGGAAGCACTCTAGTTCATGTGTTTGCATGTGTTAGCACTCTAGTTCGTGTGTTAACATGCAAACAAAATCCTTGTTTCACTCTAAAGCACCATTCGTCGTATAACCTAGCATTTGTTGAGTACCAGCTTTGGCGGAGAAAAAAGATCTGCATTAAAAACACACAGAACTCTTCTTATGAAATAATTGTATGTATTTGACCACAAAAATATAACTTCTTTTGTTTCATTAGCCCAGTGAAAGTCCAAATGCAAGCTTTTTTCAAAGTGAGCTCTAGAACCCTTCTGAATCTTTTCTGTCCCTCAGCTGTTACACTGGCAGTCGTTTTAAAGCTAGGCTCCCCTTCATGTTTCCTCCGTGAAGCTCTTCTACTTGCCTTTCCCCTTCTGCCATGAGTTGAAGTGGCATCCAAGTGATGGGAAAAATATACTTCTGTTTTTTATAACTCACGTAGTCTCACATATTCTGTAATGGCAACAAAGACATTGTAAGATGGCTTTCCTATAATAAATATTCTCTAGAAAAAAATGTTAGACCTCAATTGAATTGCCACTGAGTATGCAGTATGACTGATTACAACTTTTCTTTCTATTTTAGTTGTTATCTGTCTGAATCTTTGAGCTATGCTGGCAGTACTTGTTTTGCTTTGTGTAGGTTAGTGTAGTTAAAAGGGTGTCTCCATTCAGGAGCCTTTGCATCTCTAACATGTTCTGTCATGTCATTTAACACTGCTCTTATCTGTCACAGTTCTGAATGTTACTGCACTTTGTTTTACATCTGTGGAGTGTGAACAATATCACAATGGAAAAAGAGTCCAATGGAAAAAAATAAAATCATCAGAAAATTAACTGTGCACTGCCACGATGTAGTAAAATAGAATGTGTATATTTCAGGTCAATTTTTACCTGCATTTTAATTTTCCAACTTATAAACTAAAATCCTTTTAGAAAGGTGAATTGTTTTCGTTTTAATATAATGTCACAGTCACCTCTGTAATACACTTATAAAATTCAAGCAATTTTGAAAGAAAAACTATCATGGCTCACTGATGTATAATAACAAAACAAATCCTTTTATGTTAAAAGGCAGTGCAGTGAAGGATGGTAATTATACACAGAGCGCTTCAGGTGCTGCTACCCTCCTAGAGACTCTTTCCAGCAAATGTTCAAAAGGACTTCATGATACCTTTCTGTTTTCTTTTTGATGGACTCAGATGCTTGAAGAAGAATAATTATGAGCTCATGGAGTAATAAAGTAACTATTCTCCAAGAACACCATATCCAATTGTTACAGTATTGGTTATAAAACACTAATATGGTGGTCTGTGCCATAAGGAATCATAATTAAAGAAAATATTTATGTATATGTTTTATATATATGATATACAAAACATATACATAACGAATGTAGCATACATGATATATATACCAAACGGATACATGCACACATACACTATACCTGAGGTAGGTATAGATATGCATATATATATATATATATATATGTGTGTGTGTGTATATATATATATATATCAACTGCCACAATCAACTCTTTCCATCCTAAATCATCAAAGATACAAAGGTTTTTGTATTGCTACTATGCATTCTTAAAAAAATCTCTGATGAAGAATTCTAAATAAACAACTAGTATTTAGTCGGCTTTGCTCTTGAGTTGTTTAAAGGAAGACCACAGATTGAACTGTTTTTAGGAAGCTGATGGGGGCTATGGAAAAGCTGGTTCTCATTAGTAATATGCACAGGCATTAGCCCAATACTTCTTTATGAAGATCATCTCATTGGAAGTTTGAGGAGGGATTTAGTTCATTGAGTGCAAGCCTCAGCACCTTTGTGGACACTGAAGGAAAAATCGTTGAATTTCAAACTAATATTGCTAAAGTGTAATTTTCACCTTTGTCAATTCACATGATGAAGCTCCAATCTTGTACTTTTTAAGTTAGGAAATAATTCCTGGAAAAGTGTGCAGTTAAACTCAATTTTATCTCAGGTGTGTATTGTAGGGTCCATTCTACAAAGTGACCTATTCACTGTTAGACTGGGGACCTCCTGCTTTGTTGCTCTCTTTGATATTCTCCATCTCTTTTGTGGGTTTTTTGTGCCTCTTCAACAGCATGTGGCACCGTGTCTCATCAACTGAGGTTCTGGTTTTCATCCTGGGACACTTTACTGTAGGCCGTTTGTATTTATTAAAGGAGCCTGCAGAAATCATTTGAGGTGGTTGGAGGTAATAATAACAATCATAATAATCATAATAATAGTAATACACTTGCAAAGAACAGAACTAATATTTGACTCACTTAACTTGCCATTCTAAATTAGTTGAATATCATGCAAATGTGTGGGAACTAGTCAATATCAATTGAATTTACACATTGTTTAGTACTAATAAGTCTCACAAAAGGCTCCAAATATAAGAGCAAATGCTCCTTCTTTTACTAGAGTAATGTTTGTCCTTTCCATCTGGATCACAACTTTTTAAAATGTAGTGGAGTCTGACTGTTGGGTAGCTACTAGATTACTAACCCAGAATATAGAAGTTATTTCATTTTACAAGTACGAGCTACCCCAGACAGTAAACTGGGCCATGTCAGTGAAATGCTCTCAGAAATAATCCTTTAATGTTCATACTAAATGCATTCCCACAAACGGCAGGGCCACGGGCAACACTGGAATTGGATTTCTTAGAAATAAAATATTTGAGGCACTTAAAATTTTTATTATATTATTTTTTATTTACCTTACTTCCTGCTACCTGCATTCCAGTTTTTTAAAAAACTCAATTCTGCATTTTTTGTAGTAACTCTCCACTCATGCAGTATTTAACAGATTTATTTCAGGTGTCTCCATATGGCCAGACTGGCGAAGTACTAGAGTTGCATTGATGAGTAAGACATAATCTTTTCCCTGAGGAACTTGATATTCTCCAGTATGATTTTTTTTTTTTACTTTTGTATTAAACTTTCAAAGAAATTATAAAGCACCTTTTAATATTTCAGTTTTTAATCTCTTGTACTTAGCCAGTGTAGGAAAGAAATCCTAATTTTGAAAAGAGCAAATTATATGGTGCATCATTTCTAATTTGAAGGTGTGATTCTTCCCACACGTTCAACATAAATGAATGTGCTAATTGATAACTATGTGGCAGGGACACTTTCCTAATTGAATGGAAATTTTTCTAAACAATCTGTCTGGCCCACTTGTTAAAATTATCCATTTATACGGCTCCTATAGATAATACAGCACTACAATATCATTTTTAGGTCTGAACCCAGAAAGATGGCACAGTGTGTCTAATGTTGGTGTTTGTCATACTGGGGGAAGTTAGGACTAGAACATAGTAGAGCTGAATTCAAGGGTCCACTCTTGCACATACTGTGCTAGCCTTCCATTCTTTTGACTTGCAACAAATTATTTTAACTTTGTGTTTTTGTTACCTGCTAAAGGAACAAAACTATTACTTTTAAAAACAGAATGAAAGCAATGATATATACTTGTCACTTTCTGTCAACTTATTTTGATGATAGGTTTACATAATAGATGTGTATAAACTGTATTGTACCCTACACAAAATTAGCTTAGAGTTGTTTAGCAGCAAAAGGGATACTCTGTGGTTTACACGTCTTCCAGCTACATTCTGAGCACTGTGGGTGTGACATATTCTTGAATCATAGCTTGGGTCGTCTTTCCTGTTGTTGGGAGACCTTTAATTTGGTTCACATTTTAAGAGGATTTAGTCTATGGTTAGCTGGCTCCAAGGCATAAACATCGTAGGGAAAGGATGTGGGGAAGCAAAGCTGATTAGTTCATGGCCACTGGAAGGCAGAGTAGGCAGAGTGCCCGAGAGGAAAGAGTGAACGACCTTACATCACCGGGGAACACCTTTATGACACCCCCAGACACAGCTAGAAGTGTGCTCCACCAGTCCTCCCAGTGAGCTCCAAAGCCAATCAAGTTGACACTCCACCCTAACCAACACAATGGTGAAACAGCCATTTTACAAGTTAGATTTGGTAACAAACCCTTTCTAAGTTGGGGATTTCCTGATTCCATGACGCTTCTTGGTGTTTGGCTTGTAACTAAAGAATACAGACTTTGCAACTCCATGCTGCTGGCTCCTGGACGTCTTACAGGGATGATGGGGTAAACGCGTATGTTTGTACTATTGCGTTGCATTTGTACAGGGTGGCACAGCTGTAAATGGAATCACTGGTCATTTTAATTCTCGTTTTAATGCCTCAGTATTTTTCCTTATGTTCTAGCAGAGAATGCTAAGTTCTAGCAGAAGAAACAAAATATACTATTACCGTTAGTCATAGTTTTATTTCTCCTTAAGCATTATTACATGTGATGACAGATTACTAAGTAAGTCTTGTGGGATGTAGACATGGTTTTCCCATGAATGAGGAAAACTCAGATAAGGAGTGAGATCCAGCTGCTTAGTGTCAAGGACAGAGATAGGTAGTCTTTACCCTAGGTCATTGTGTACCAGCATCTGTGTCATAGAGGAGTCACCAAGGTCAAAGACAGTCCAGTGAGTCCAAGAAGGTCACTCACTAGTCAGGAGGTAAGATGGAAACCACATGTGAAGTACAGGGAAAAGCACGATCATAGACAGTGTGACTGGTCAGTATTCTTGATCTTAGGGTTCATCCCCATTGCCTGTGGAGCTTACAGGTATGTGTGGTGCTGGACCCTGTCCTCAGCACTTCTGCGTCAGTAGGTCCAGATTGGAACCTGGGAATCTCTGTTTCTCACAAGCTCCTGGATGATGGCAATGATCCTCATCTATGGACCATATTTTGAGAAACAGTCAGTTCCGGAGACAGGTAATAGCACCTGCAGTGATAGTTTATTAACTTGTGGAATATGTGTTTGGTAAACTGAGATTTTTATAGGTTGGGGACAAGACAAATACAGCAATTTGGCTTTTCTTTTTTCTTTTTAACTGGCTTTTTTAAAAAGTCAAAAGAGTCTCTTAAGACACAAATCTTTATATGAGGAGCAAAATAAGATTATATTCTTGCTCTATAAATATACACAGAATTTACTCTGTATTGATGAAAGGTGATTTATTTCTTCTTTTGCAGTTTAACAGCTAGTGCAGTGCGCTGGTTAAGCACATATGCTCTGGAAGTAGATTGCCTCAGGTCAGATCTGATTTCACCACTGGCTTTCGCCTTCAGGTTGTGAAATTCTTGGTCTCAGAACTTCCTTTGTAAAATGAGACTTTTATAATTCTATAGGTTTGTTTTGGAGATTAAATGAGGTAGTGAGTTTCAACCACTGGCTGGACTGCTTGGCACATAGTAATTGCTCCCTAATTGTTCGCTATTATTAGCACACCAAAGTAAATGCCTTTGTTCAGGAATGTTACTTTGTATATAATACTTTGGTAGTTATCTCAGGTTTAACCTGACAGGTTCTTCTCTGTATCTATAATTCATTGTAACTCTTTGGCTAAGAATAGCCCTGAGTTGGCATGAAGTTATAAATTATATGTAAACACTGTGCTTCAGAAGTTAAAGTGCATTGTAGATAGCCAGGAATCAAAAGTGGCCTCTGGCAAGTTCAGACTAAGTACAAATACCTCCTGTGGCACAGTGGTAAGAAGCATCAGCTGTGAGTGTAGGTTGCCTGGCTTTGTGTTCTAACTCTGCCCTTTAGTAGCTCTGTGACCTTCATCAAGGTACTTAACCCCTGCTGCCCAGAATCATCATATCTGAAATGGTGGTAATAATAGTGATACCCACTTCAGGGGGCTGTGATAAGAATACATGAATATGTCTGCATACACACATGCACAAGCAGATCATACATACAAAATGATTAGTCCTATGAATTCAACAAGCAAAGTACTTAGGACCCGGGCCTGGCACTAAAATAACACACCTCTCTAGTTTGCTGGCATTCATATTTGTTTTATATACAGGTATATTTTGTCAGAATTTTGTTTGTAAGGAAAACTAGTCTAGGGGGCTGGGGATTTAGCTCAGCGGCACAGAACCTGCCTGGCAAGTGCAAGGTCGTGAGTTCGATTCCTGGTACTGGAAAAAAAAAAAAAAAAAAAGGAAAACTAGTCTGAAAAATTGTTATTTCCTACTGCTCTAGTACAATATAGGACAGCACAGCTCTATGATATATTTATAGAACTGGAAACAAGCATTATCTTAAACTATATAAGAAGGTAAATGTCTCTCTCCATTCTTTCCATAGCCTTCTTAAAAACATAACTGGCATTTCAAATGTAACCAGAGTTTGTATCTTTCAGACATTCTAACCTTAAATGATGTTCCTAAATGAGGAGCTTCCTTTCACACTTATAAAATGTATGAAAATGTGTTCTCAAAGGATGTCACTGATTTTATCATTGCCGAGTTCCGCGGCCTTTTCTCCGACTGTCTTCCCCTCAGTCTCGCTTCTGAGTTTGACAGGATTGACCTTCCTCTCGGTACCCTTGAAACTGTCCTTTCCTGGGCGGTCTTAGATACGACTTCTCTCCCAGCCATCACCGCTCTTTCTGCCATGCGCTCACTCCTTTTGCCATCTGCTGTGCTTCCGGGCTGTCCACCAGCACCACGCCTCATCCCGCCTTGTGGATCAGCTTCTTCCGCCTGAGGGGCCAGTGCTTGCTGAGGCTTCCTCTCCCCTCTGTGAGCCCAGGCCTCACACCTGTTCTCCCAGCTCACATCTTGCCTCAGATTCCCAAAGCCTGTGAGCATTTTCACTTGAACTCTTCCTCACCACATCAAAACCGGACTTATATTTCTTTCTGAAATTTTTCCCTTGCTACTTAGTACTTTGAATATCAGAAAAAGCACACCGGGTGCTGTCCCTGAGCTCAATACTCTGCTCTGTCTGATCCATTGCTGAGCGTTCCTGCCACTTCACTGCCATTGTCCTGCTTGGTCACAACCTTATTCCCCTCACACCTACCTCTCAGGAGACAGCAGGCACTGAACCCTGCGACAGCGTTCTCCCCGGGCTTCATCCCTAGCAGCACCTACAGGCCAATCGCCCTCTGAATGGGCTGCTTATCCATTGCAGAACTGCCCTGTTCGCGCTTACATCAAGGGCAGACATCTAGTATTTCCAGTTTCCCTTTAAAGCTTGCAGCACACACTGTCTCCCTTGGGCCCAGCTGCGCTCTGCTGTGGACAAGCCTCTTCCCACGGTGCCGTGAGCACCCTTGTCTCACCACCTGCTTGCCCTCTTGTCTCCCACCTTCGTCTGTGTCAGGCTTATCCTTGTGCAGTAGGCATCAGCTTTATTTCCAGGTGAAGAAAGATAGAAACAATTCTTTAAATATTTTAAATTATATAAGAATATAGAACAGCACCTGAAACAGGAAGAACACACACACAGAGAATATTGCCACTGAAAGAGACCAAAGGAAAAATGTGTCCCAGTCCCCTTATTATACCAGTGAGAGCTCTGAACAACTGAAATGGATATTTTAAAATTTAATGGCTGTATATTTAGATTTATGATTCCTTCTGTTCATAGCAAATGATGCCATTGACATTTTGAAAAGTTTAAATGTCCATATGCACAAAAAAAAATTCAAAGAGAGAGGCTTTTGTGTTTCACATGCCAATTCATGTCCGTCTTCCCTGTCGTATTTTGGAAGCTTCAAAAGTCACCATCAAAACCTGTACCTTACAGAGCTTTCCACGGAGCAGTTTAGGCTCCCTGACGACGCTGATTGAATTACAGGCCTCAAAGTGAAGTCTCTGCAGGCAGACACAAACAGATTTCTGCTGGAAGTCTGTTTATGGTGGGCTCTAAAAAGCCGAAATCCAAAATGCAAAAAACTGTAGGTAATGGCAAATAGGAAAGAGGGATCCACTGTGAAGTGTAATTCTGATTTCAGCTTCCAGAGTTAGATCATTGTTTACGGGTTGAGAGCACAGGTCCCACAAGACTATCCACACTTTAGACACCAGTTGCAAGTTTAGGGGACCTCAGAGGCTACGTATAGTCCTAAAGAGTGGTACAAAATCAAGGTTCCCAACAGCCCTTTAGAGTTGACAATTTGCTAGAATAGGTCACAGGCCTGAGCAAAGCATTTTTATTACCATTAAAGCTTTATTAAAAGCACACAAAGTAGGGCTAGTGAAATAAATACACAGGGTGAGATCCAAGAGGTTCCATGCATCTGTGTCCTCAGAATCTGTGTCCTCAGAATGTATCACCTTCCTGGGTTATCAGTACTGAACATATTACAAACCCGAAGCTTTTTCAGGCTTTGGTGTCCAGAGACGGTTTTTTTCTTTTCTTCTTTTTAAATCTGGGTCTCATTCATTACATAGTTTTGTGCATATTCGTTACATAGACTGGTGATAATGGTATCACCAGTACTATTGGAGTCGCGAGCCTGCCTGCATCCCTGAGTTCGGCAGGTCAGGCTGAATTCCCAAAGCTGAGAGCCCTGACATTTTAACTACACAGTGGTCTTTGTGGCTTGGTCAGCTCCCATCCTGCAGCTACACCAGAACGTCTGTAAATTGCCTTAATAGCATAAATGCAGGTGTGACCTCAGGGGTCCACCACGGAAAACAAAGACACTTCCACCACTTGGGAAGTTCTGAGGGTTTTAAGCATCTTCATAGGGACCTGGGACCAAACCAGATAAATTCGTTACTGTGCAACATACCAAAAAACTGTAAGGGAAAATTTACCTAATTCACAGAAAACCACATCAAAAGTATTGTGTTTAGGACAGTAGAGGAACTCACCGGAAAAATTGTCATTTGAGTATAAAATAAATGATCATCAAACATTGTTAGTCTTTACATTTATTTTTCACTCATTCATTTATTCTTCACTCATTCATTTATTCAGCAATATCATGTGCATCTTATGCTGGTGGATAAAAATATATTGTTACATTGTCAGTGTAAAAAATATTTATTTGTATTACATAGAAAAGGGTGAAGATGCACTATGGAAACTACCTGTTGATTTTTACTCCACTCTAAATGAACCTGGGGTGCCTGTTAATCATTGCCTGTCAAGAGTACTATGAGAAAAGCCCCAAAGAATGAAATAATAGGCATCAAAATTTGTGAAGAATTTAGGGAGGCTGGGGCTGGGGATTTAGCTCAGCGGCACAGCGCCTGCCTGGCAAGCGCAACGTCCTGAGTTCGATTCCTGGTACTGGAAAAAAAAAACAAAACAAAGCAAAAGAATTTAGGGAGGTGGGGGTAATAGGAATGTATACTGTTTGCTTAAACGGAAGGTTACTAGTTGGTCTGATGTTTGTAAACAAAATTAAGAACTGCTCTAGAATGTGATATATTGTAAATTGTTCTTTTTTTGCTGTCCTGTAATTGGAGCAACATACTAATTTCTACAAGTTGTGACTACTAACAGAGGGCAATCACCTCACAGACTTGTACCAGAGAGACGAAACCATCCAGGTGACAGGACACGGCCACCTGCAGAGTCCCCGATTCCCGAACAACTACCCCAGGAACCTGCTTCTGACATGGCGGCTCCATTCCCAGGAAAGAACAAGGATACAGCTGTCGTTTGACCATCAGTTTGGATTAGAAGAAGCAGAGAATGATATCTGTAGGTAAGCGAGGAAAAAAAATCCTTTTGAGGGTAATGTTCTAAAGTGGGAAAAAGAAAAGGAAGACGTGTTGGCAACATCACATTAATCATTCCTTTTGAAACCTTTGGGCCTACACCATTGTCCCTTCTTTTTTAAAAAGCCTGTGTCAGACCTCGCAGACAAAGCGACATGGGCTGCTTCTGTGGACGACCTGATAATATGGCACGGCTCACGGAAACGCACTTTGGCGCTGTCATGACCGCGGGTCTCCAAAGGGGGATGGCACCTGGAGTCCTGTGACTTTTCCAGGCACAGAACAGCCATCGCGTCTAGTAGATCCCTCCAACATCCGGGTCACTTGGAGCAGTAATTTGTGGCCCTATTCAAAGCCTGCTGCGCATGTAGGAGGCATACAACCCCGCGGGGCCCTAGGAGCTCACCCAGGCCTCTGTACCCATGACTTCTCTGGCACTCGGAGAAGATGGTGGCTGAGGACCTCATCAGACTTTTACTATAAATTCATAGTTTTAAGGGCTCTGACATGTGGAGGCAAGCCCCTGATCTGTATGCTTCTCAAGTGTCGGTTTCCTTTAGTTTCTGCACCAGGGGTAGAAGATGAAAGCTGTGTCTGATAATCTTCTCCCTTCTTAGCATATTTATCAGAGGAAGTCCAGGCTGTTGTTCTGTGCCTTGTCCGCTCACAGCATCTTACTTGCTTAATTATCATGTGTCAGGCCTGGAGAGGATTTTTTTTTTCCCCTTTTTATACTTTACAGCGTGCATTTGTTCTGCATTGCCAATGAACTACTGAACTGCTAAATCCTTTCAGCAGGTTTATTTCCCTTTGCATAATAAAAAGAGGAGCCTCAAATTCCTTCGTCCTTTGTTGCATGTTTATTATACTGACAGCTTTTATTATGTTGTTATTTTTCTGAGAATAACAACAGTGACTATTACTTTCTAAGACTATAGAGGGTAATGTATGCTGGAAAGCAGAGACAAATACATGCACGGAGAGCCAGTTAATATCTACAAAGAAAATAGACTAAAGCTGATCTTGTGTCTTTTCAACCTTGAAAGGGAGAACTAATTTTCTGTGCTGGCAAAAAAAAAAAAAAATCATTGAAAAAAACTATTAAAGCATCATTAAAGATTGTGACATGGAAGAAGCTACAATCTGTGTCTACCCACAGAACACTTATAGCATCAAATATGTGGGCCTTTCCTCCCTCTCACACCAAGCTAATTCTCCAGTACCAGTGTCCTATAAATCAGTTCAAGTCTAACACTACCTACTACTTTAAATAGAACGTGATCCCAAAAGACAGGGCTCCAACCCCACAAGGTGCCCCACCTTTAATGTAGGTAGCTGGTCACAAGCCCGCCATATTTCTGACCAAGCAATTATAATCAGGGGGTTCCACACACCCTCCTCGGCTTAACAGAACTCAAGGAAGTGCTTCGCTTATTCTTACCAGTTTATTATAGAAAGTGTAAGTCAGAAATACCCAAGTGAGAGAAGTAAATAAAGTGTCTTAGTTACTTTTGTCTTGTTGCTGGGACAAAATATTCTACATCCAAAGTTAAAGGGGGAAAGGTTTATTTAGCTCACAGTTCATGGAGGTTTTAGTGCATAATGAGTTGGCTCCAAGGCTGGGAGGCATGGCGGAGGGGCATCACAGAGGAGCAACAGTTCATGGCAGGCAGAAGGCAGTGAAACCAAGCAAGCAAGGGATAAAACAAGCCTGTTTCTGTCCCTTAATTGTATCCAGGCTGCAAAGATTAGGGCAGTGACAAACCAATCAATAGACTGATTTAGTAATCACATTACTAAATCATCATCCACACTCTACATTCTGCCACTTCTGAAAACCCACCACCTATGACTGCATGAGGCTTTAGGAGACATCTAGAAACAAACCAAAATATAAAGTATATGTGAAGCACACCTTCTTTATGTGTATCATCTTCTAAGGGCTTTCACCAGCACAGAAGCAATCTGAACCCCACAGGCAGGGATGTTTGTGGAGGTTATTATGAAGGCCTGTTTCTTTAAATCATTGACCATGGGTGATCAGGTGCAACCTCTAGGCCCTCTCCACTGTGAAGTGTCCAGGACTGGAGCTAAAAGCTCCAAGCCTCTAATCCCGCCTTAGTCTTCCTGGTGACTTCCTCGTTCTGAAGGTACCTAGGGGCCCACCAAGATTCTGCCTTATTAGAATAACTCAGGTTTGGTTGAGAGGGGCTTATTATAAATAATAAAGAACTTCCTCTCACCCCAAACGACTCAAGAGTTCCAAGAGACTTAAAGTGGGAATCAAGAAATAAAGATCATGTTTATAATATATATATATATATATATATATATATCTGTTACTATACCACAATATCACAGAAGAGAAGTCATTAGTGAGTTAAGGTTTCAAGCCTCACACTGAGCGTGTTCAACATCTTGCCCTAGAGAATGAGACTAAGTGTTAGGATGTATCCTTCCTGGGTCCTTCATTAAATGCAGATGCTCCTCAAAATTTATGGAATGAGGTAGAAGCAGGACTGAAAGGAAGAGGGGAAGAATTGGAGACTTGCTTCAGAATCCTCCCTGACAAAATCAGTGGCTCAATTTTGACTTCAGACTCAGAGTTATAATTAAATTGACATATTTTTTCAAAAGAAAACTGACCTATTGTGTTATTAACAAAATTTCAATTATGTTCATGCTGTATGCAGTAAATATGATTTACACATATTATGTATAAAATGTAATGCAATTGATTTCCTACCATCTGTTCCAAAGCCTCCTTGATGTTTACATTGTAATATTTTATTGCTTGAATAATCATTCTTTGTTAGTATTTTTCACCTTCCAAGCACCACCTAAATGTTAAGTAATTAATTTACAAAGCACCCAGGAGATATCCAGCTGTTAAAATTATATAAGCCGTCTTGTTTTCCTTGTAAGGAAACTGAGGCGAAGGACAGAAAAGTTCATAAATCACTGTCAAAGAAATTTAGTGACAATATCATTATTTCTCACCCACTCCTTAGGTTACCCTTCCCAAACCAGTAAGAGCTCTGGAGTACTTGGGCAAAACTAGTAAATTCATATTTTTTTTTTCTTTCTATTCAGACTTACTGTTTCTTAGGCAGGTTCCTTCTGGTACTTATAGTGGAAAAAATGTAAGATGGACCTGCAGCTTCTGCCACTGCCCACCCTCAATGCCCCTTCTTGGCTGGTGATGTAGCATCTAAAGTCATCTGGGGAAAGGTAGAGATAGGGAGTGTGATTCTGATAACCAGAGCTAAATAACAGATAGTTCAGCCAATTGAGTAAGGTGTTCAAAGACTATAAGGGGTAAACATAGACTAAGTGATCTCTAGGAGATGTAAACTGTGACACTGGAGATGTCCTGCTGTGTAGGGGGATGATAGGAGGGTGCAGAGGAATTTGAAGATCAAAGGGTCCCACAGAATAACTAAATAGCCCTTCATGCTTTCCTCAATCCTAGGATTTTGTTTGTCTGCCCAATGCTCAAGGTGAGCCTGTGGTGTGGAGCACCTTGTGGTCTGGTGTACCCTGTTTTACATAGCTGAGATTTTTTTCGGTATTAGCGCAAATTACTCCCCAAGGTTATGTGCATCCTCTGATAGCAAATCTCATCTTTTCTGATGAGAGCCTGCAAAAAAAAGTTTTTTCAAAAAATAATAAAACAAATCATGTCCACGTTCATTCATCTTTTATAATGAGAATGCTGATTGTATAGGCTATGTAGAAATCCATCCTGCCCTTAATAAAGCACAAATGTGATAAATTAATTCAAAGTGGAGATTTGTTTTAAAAACTTTGTAAATATTTGGGCATATAACTTTAGAAACAGCTAACATATTCCAAGAGATTGCAGTCATTAATTCTTTTGAGGGGGAGTGGGTTTTTGGTTGTTTGTTGCTTACTTTTTGTTTTTGAGACTGTCTTGCTATGTAGTGTAGGCTGGTCTTGAACTCATTATGTAGCCCAGGCTTGCCTCAAACTTGTGGCTATCCTCCAGCCTCAGCCTCTCCGGTACTCGGATTACAGTCATGTGTCACTATGCTTGGCTAGTTTTTTCAAGATTTTCTAAACCAGTTTCTCAGGAAATAGCCCATTTCAATTACTGATGATTGATCTGCAAACAATCATCATTGGATATTTTTTTTCTTGGAGTGGATTATCACAGTTTGAATTGGGAAGGCTTAATCCCCAAATTAGCTTTTATTTCCATTGGTAAGTCTTGAAAAATCATATGTTAGTTTTCATTTTTTAGTGAAGTGGTAGATTTCAAAATATATTTTGACTGAAAGAGTTTGTGTCAAATTGGTCCTAGATATGATTTTGTGGAAGTTGAAGACGTGTCTGAAACAAGCACCATCATCAGAGGACGGTGGTGCGGACATAAGGAGGCTCCTCCAAGGATAACATCAAGAACAAACCAAATCAAAATCACTTTCAAGTCTGACGACTACTTCGTGGCTAAGCCTGGTTTCAGGATGTATTACTCCTTGCTGGTAAGTCATTAAACCACATCATTAAAAGCGCACACTGATATCATGAAATAAAGGGCTCATTCTTTAAAATTCAATATAGTATTGTGCAGGAGAATGTAGTTTATGAATTCCTTATGACAAATATTGTTCTTACCCTATGGCCAAAATGCCTTTAATCATAAGAAATGCTGCTTGGATCTACTCAGTCATTCTTTGGGTCATGCATTTTGAAAGACAACATAGCAAATAGCAAAGGAGAAATAGTTTATAGTAAAGCAGATGTGAAATCACTTTAGATTCAATTGAAGCAAAGTAAATATATAGCAAAACAGAAGGTGTGTGAGTATGGAACAGATTTTAAGAAAAGCTAAACATTTTTTTTTGGTTTGAAAACTTATCCATGAATCTCCTCACAGAAAAAGCATCCTGGTGATTTTCCTGTAAATGATGCTCCAGATTTGGGCAGAGTCTGTTTTAATCACCAAGCCTAGATGTTGGCAGGCCCCTTCCAGATCGTTAGATTCACTCAGGACTCAGGAGCATGAATCCTGTTTGCTACACCCATGCTTATTTGTAGGCTCGCTTCTACTTAAACAGCTCAGCAATCATTTCCAGCTTTAAATGGTTCTGACGGTTAGAAAATGTTCAAGCTCATATTGAGCCAAAATCTACAGTGAGTTAATTTGAGTTGCTGGGTGATACACAATCAGGGATCTTCTTCACTCATTCATTCGTGTAGCATTAAGTACGGATGTCAAAATTGAACACAGTGGCAACAATTTGTTTGGGCTTTATTTTCTTAAGAATTACATTTAAAATAGGAAACAATCTTGCTTCCTTTTTAATCTAATGGGATTTTTTTCATTATGATGAATATTGAACACGAAGTGACTTGTATATCGGAACACTGTAGGTGGAAAAGCTAGCCTGAGGTGACACCGGTTCCAGTTATGATTTGAAAATAACCCATCAAGCATGATTTACATTATTATGCACTCATGCAGTGCTGTTCAGCGTAAAAACTGAAGTATGAACATTTGATTTCTGCATTGCTTTTCCTTCTAATGTGTTTGGTGATGCAGTTTTCAGTCGGTCATGGGCAGAGCAGACTTGGAATTTTAGAATGGTGATAGACAGGGTCAGTGAGAGTTCTTTTTACCTTACAATGCTAAGCTCCATTAGTACTAATGCGTATGCACCCTGGGATGCTTTGGTTATAAGTTGAGTGGTTCATAAATCAATGAGAAACACCCCAACTCTAACAATGTCTTGAAGGCAACACAACTTTGTGGAAGGTGGTACGTATCTGGGCTGAGAGAGAAGGCATGCTCTCATTGGAGCTGTTTGGGGTCATGGTGCAGACTCATCATTCATTTTCTGGACCACCTCTGTAGTGTAGATGTAAACTAACATCACTCATTTACCCCACCGGTATGTGCAATTATGCTTTAAAGAAATAATGGTAGTTGTGATTTTTTAAGTGTTTTCCTGCTGGTCTTCCATCCCTCCTGTAGTCTTTTGCCACTATGTAAGGTCAATTAGGGCCAAAGTACTTTTGTGGCTGAATTCCAAAAGGTAAAATAAGCTGAACTTTACATATGTAGAGACTGTATGTACGGATCTTTGACAAAACTCTGCCGTTTGATGGTTGCTGAATAGGTAATCATCACACATGTCTTGACAACTCTGGTGGGAAAATCATTATCTTCGTGTTTATGTTTCTCTCAGAGAGGCTTGAAAGAAGTATTTACAAACCCAGGAGTCTAGGTTCAAAACTGAAAGTGAGCTCAACATAAATTAATAAGGACACAGTGGGGTTAAAAATGACAAGCCCTCATCAAGTATACTTAGTGATTTTTAGAAAACTAAAACTCTCAAGGGCAAGGGTGGTGAAGCTGTGGCAACTCGCCGTTGGGGCATAAAGAGCTCTCTCAGCCAAGCCAACCCAGCCAAGGGCTGACAAATTATCAGCATGCACACCACAACAAAGATTGCATTAATTGTACAAAAGCATGCCAACTGCAAACTTTTACCTTTCAATAAAAAGCTGTTTGTAGCACTGAAAGCTCTGTGATTGTGTTTTTCTTTTAAGATAAAAGGTGCTAGTGCGTGACTTGTGTTTTCTAAGCTTAAACCTCAGGATTCAGGTTTAATTTCAGCACTGGCACTTTGCAATAAAAAGAGGGCTTTGGGTCGCTGTTTGTGTGCTGGGTCTCTAAAAGGGTCACCACCACTGCTGGTGGAGTTGGACACAGCTCTTATTAAACTCTTACTTTAAGGAATGGCAGGTGATAGGGAAATTTGAGCCTTAAGAATAGTTTCTTAGGGGTCCAAAAGTACCCTGGGGAATGACAAGAAGCTGTAGGAGAGGTCAAGATCCCCTCACTCCTTATCTCTCCTTTCCACTTTTCTGACTCCTACAGAACATCTCTCGTCTCCCTTCCTCTGTAGCTGTCCAGGTGCATGGAGACTTCCCTAAGACTGCATAAGAAGTGTCGGGAGCACCTGAACCCCCTGCAGTAGAATCACATCTGTGCAATCTATGTGCATACACTTTTAGAAAACCCAAGTGTAAATTCTTAGCTCATATTTCACTTCTGCAATCCATGGGAAACTTATGACTAACATTAAGGTAACTAGTGGGGAATGCTTATCTTCTTTTGTTTTTCAATGTGCTTGAAATTTCAATCTTCTGTTGTTTTTTTATAGCACCTATCACAGTCTCCCCCAGAGCGGAAAGCGCAGGTACGTGAGGCAGGGGTTGATGTAAAGCATACTGTGGATTGAAGCAGCATCTACTGACTGCTAGTGATGTGATACTGAATCACTTTTTTACCCACTTTTTACATCTTTAAAATTGGAATTGGTATGAGAATTTAAAATGGTATGAGTACTTAGCCCAGCACCTGCAATATATATCTGTGTCCTCCAAAAAATAAACTTTTGGAGATAGGCTAAGCATCTGTTCCTATACATATTCTAAAGAGTGCTTCCTACTAGAGTATGTCTGTTACATAGACCCTTTAATCAGAAAATATGATTCATAAGAGCCACCTAATTTTATTTTCTTACTCTCCTGTTTGGTCTTTTCTAATTTCACTCCCTTGAGGACAGTAGATAGCTTCAGAATATATAATTAAGCAGAAGGGATAGTGTTATCAAACAGTTCCTAGAAAGATTACCTAAGTACATTAAGATCTTCCACCACAAATCCAGTTTGCTAGGGAGTGAGAGAATGGTTGTTTGGTTAGAAATATTTTGTGAAAAGCACTAAGGCTATTATTGGAAAGCTGTCCAGGGACAAGATACCTGGTGGATAGTGTACAGAGAGTCAGTAGATGTAATTTCAGCTCCTCTATCTGCTATTTCCTCATCTCTGCATAGGGACAAAGATGTCCTGACATTAGGCAGTTCTGAGAATTAAATAGGATAGTTTTTGTATACCACTCTCCCTGAAACCTACTAATTACTCAAATATCTGCTAAGACTATTATCGCTACTGATGGTATTACAATTAATACATCAGGTGATAGGTAAGCATGGTATTCCCGGATTGACAGCCCAGCACTGTGTGTGTGTGTGTGTGTGTGTGTGTGTGTGTGTGTGCATTCTTGCACACTGACATTGATTCACTTCATTCAAGTGGAAGCATGTTTTAACAAACACGAGAAGTGTGTATGTATGTGCATCTGTGCACATGCTTAATAGTAAAGTAGTTTTGTAAAATTCAAAAATAAAGTCATTTAAAAAGTATTCCAAAAATCTGTTTTATTAATAAAGTATGGTTTGTTTCACAAATGGAAATTTGCTAATACCCATTGTTAATGCTTTCTCAGATAAAAAAGCAATTTCACCGGGCCAGTTGCTTAACTATCTCTGCAGTGAATTAACTTCAAGTGGTACAGTTAAGATTTCCATTGAGATTAAAAATTCAAATGAAGCATGGTGTTGCATAGAACTATTTTAAATAGAAAAGGCAGAAAATGGAAAGGATGAGAAGGCAGAAGGGCTGGAGGACAAAGAAGAAGAGAGCCCGGGAGTTGAATAAGATAAGATACTCAGTTCTAATATCTTGTGCAAATTCTAATTTTCAGTATCTCAACTTTGCTAATTAGTGAAATAAAAAATTCTCAGCAACAAAATAAAGGTGGGCAATTCTTCTGAACAATTCTTAAACAAAGCTAGAGAGTAAAGTGACTCTTGCCTTTTCTCTGTAAAATGTGTAGCAATTCCTTCGTAATTAGCAGAGCCAGGTTATTGGGCTTCTGAAAATCCACAGTTGCTCTGGCCATTTCAGTCTGCACTATAAGGGGAGC
This sequence comes from Chinchilla lanigera, assembly GCF_000276665.1. NCBI lineage: Eukaryota > Metazoa > Chordata > Mammalia > Rodentia > Chinchillidae > Chinchilla > Chinchilla lanigera. Next base: position 6,933,480 of record NW_004955412.1, on the reverse strand, counting down.
CAGAGACAGTGAAAGTGTGTGTGGCGATATCCATAGCAGATTCTGCTTATCTCAGTTTCTTCTCCTCAGATGTATCCTACTAGATATTTGGGAGCTACAGTATTGTTTCATAAATGCCTACCGTGAGCCAGACCAGGCATGTCCACTGCCCTGGAAGAAGACAGGCAGTCTCTGGCCTCAGGAACTCTCACAATAGTGGGAAAAAATGCACATCAAACCCATAAGCAGGAAAATAGGTGCATCTGTACAAACATGGGTTGTTTAAGCTCTTTAAAGTTGTATAAGAGAGCACTTGATGAAGAGTGGCTGAAAAGGGGCCCACTCCAGCCAAGAGGCCGAGGAAGATCCGTCCATGTAAACTCGCAACGGTGATTGGAAGTAGTAGAAGGCGCAAGACATGAAAAGCTATGAAAGATGCATTCGTTAGACAGAAGAGCAAATGCTAAGAAACAGAAAAGGCCGTAATGGAAAAGAGGAGGCATCTTCCCTCTGGTAGTAATGATGCCATTGGTTCCTCGGCGTTTAGGCTGTGGGGAGGAAGCAAACAGAAGAGGGAGAAGCACAACTCTAGCTAACTCCTCTCTCAGTTAAGGGTGAGGAAGGAGATCTCATATCCTTATCTCAGTCCATCCTGTTTTGATATATTGTAAGTTTTCAATATGATGGGATGAGACAGCTGAAGCCAGAAGATCAGCTAAGGCAAGATGCTTAAAAGTATCAACAAGACAGTAAACAATGTGTGGACAGAAATGCGGGGCATAGCTAAGGGTCAGGCAGGAGGATAGCAGAGCGAGAGAGCAAACATATGCTCCACAATGCTGGAGTCAATGCTGGTGGGCGCGGCTGGCCAGCCTGGTTGCCGTAATGAGGGTTAGCCAAAGCACACTTTCTTATGGAAAGATTCTCATTGCTGCAACATTTTATAGGTAAGGATAGAGAGGTGTTTTGTGTGTTGTGTTGTGTTGTGTTGTCTCATGTTTTGTTTTGTTTTGTTTTGTTTTACCAATACTAGGGAGTGAATTTAGAGCCTTAACACTGAGCTACAGCCTCAGCCCTTTTTTATTTTATTTTTAGACAGTGTCTTACTAAGTTGCTGAGTTGCCTATGCTGGGCTTAAACTTGGGGTCGTCCTGTGTTGGCCTCCCAGAGAGCTGGATTAGATGCGTGCACCATGCCCAGCTAGGCATTCTCATTTACTATTTCACAAATATTCTATAATTTCACCAGTTAGTGGCCATTGATGAATTAGTATTCTCTGACAAGGTTGACTGAATTGGATGAGTTATTTTCAGCTGCTTGCTCTCCTAAAATATAAATGCATATTCTGAAGTGGGAGAGTGAAGAGCAAACTTTAACATAATCCTAGAGCAAGGGATAACTTGACAAAGAACACGGCTAGGTCCGTAAGAAAATGGTAATGCAAAGGGAGAAAAGGGGAAAGTTAACCTTTTCTGATAGGGCGGGCAGCAGACGAGGAGGAGGTAGCAAAGTGTGGAGAGAACAGCAGAAGACAACAGAGTTGGCCAGAATGGCCCAGCCTAGTCATGCACCTGTCTCAGCATTTCATCAAGCACCTATTATGTGCTATGCACTATGGAATGGTGAACAAAATTCTTATCTTTTTAGAACTTAGAGTTCGATAGTACAATCCTATTACTACTATTACTACTACTACTAAATATATTAGAATAGTATCTAGCATTTTGGATGACCGTGAGGATTAAATATATGAGGATTGTATCATACATAGTACCATAAATAATCTACTGCTAGGAAACCTAGAATTAGAAAACCTAGAATTTCCTCACATTCCCATGAAGACCTGTAAAGAAAAAATATGGAATTTAGAGACACAAAATCTAGAGATCTAGTGCCTACACCAGCCCTGTTATTGCACAAGTGAAGCAATGAACCTAGGTTAGGTTTTACAATTATGCAAATAAGACCACAAATACATAGAAGACTGAAGTTTGGTTGTGGTCATTGAGCTCATACGTACATGTTATCACTGTGACATAAAGCCTGAGACCCACGTCAGACAAACGTGAACACACCCAAAATTGTGCACAAAATTTCAAGAACCACCTTGAATCTCCACGACATCTTACAGATCCATAGGTGCCACTCAGAGCTCCACATATCTGCCTGTCAGTGTTATCTAACTTGGAGATATTGTGTTATGTGCTGAGTGGTCCTTTTTGACACAAGCACTGTTTGAAATAATACTTTACTGCTGTAATTAATTTTCCTCACAAACTCCATATGCTAATCACATGAGCAAAAGATTCCCCTGCGTGCCGAGTAAACACATTTCCAGCTTCGAGAGGGATGATATTTAATAGCACTTGCAAAGTCCAGCATCCTGTTTATCTCGTTTTTTATTACATGGACATGCTGCAAGTAAACTTAGTTCTTGAAAACCAGAAAGCCATAGTGACGTTTAAATGACTCTGTCCCTTTTATACACAGGCAACCTTTTCTGTGTAACTCCACTTTGTGGTGCAGTGATATTTTGGTAGATGAAAAAATGAGAAACATAAAGGAAACAAAGTACTCAGAAAATGGCTTACGTGTTTGAGAGAGGCCTCAGTCAGAGCAGAATTTCTTTTTCTCTTGAAACAATTCTTTACTGAAGTGAAGTTAAATAAAACTATTTTCATCTAATGTTCTCTTATACATCTAACAAGTATATCAGAAGTATACCCTGTAAAAGGGAAGAAACTGAGAGTCCTGAGGGGGAGGTGTGGGCTCAGTTAGAAACCAGTGTAAACTGCTCTTCCACCATGCTTTGGGAGAGGGGCACTGAACTTCGCTAAGGGGGGAATTCCTGAGCTGACTCAGGGAAGGAAGAGCGTCCCAGGAAGAGGTTATCACCTAAATACAGGCAAAGAAAGGCGAGAAAAGGCAGAAGTTTGAGAATATCACAATGAGTTAACTCCCTGTTGCAGGTTAAGGATGCCAAGCACTTAACACTGTTCTAGCTGATAGAAAAAAATATGCAGGAAGCCAAAAGGACATCAAGATAGCAGTTTTATAAATGAGGGTCCCCAAAACAGTGAAGTTTAAGACTGCTTAGTAACACTAGAGTTCAGACCTCAGCTGGGAAGGAAAGCCAAAGCCGGGATGTCTTACTGGAAATGCAAATTCAGACCAAACGATTCTAATAAAAGCGCTGAGGTCAGTACAACATGTGGGTGCAGTTCCTCCTCTTGCTGCGTGGAAGATTACAGTTTTGGTCGCAATGGTTGATAGTCACAAGTGGGCGAGACAGCTGGCGAGGAAGGCAGTTGCTGAGCAGGTAGACTGTGCTGAGCAGAGGGACTGAGGAAGCGGAGGAGAACTAAGACCCCTCCTGGTGGTCAGTGCCAGCAGCAACCATTCAGGAGAAAATGGGGAAGGGGTGTAGGGCAGGAATGGAGAGAGGCGGTTAGAAATGGTGAAGGGAAGCAATGTTTAAAGACCAAAATCAAAACTGTTTGTTGATGTCTTCATATCTGTGGGTTTCCGGAGTAGTATTGAAGGCGTTTTCCCTTTGGAAGAGCAAACCAAGGCTGTGTGGTACTTAATTTTTCAAGCTGTCATTTTTGGTAACAGTTCTTGAGAATTTAATTCTACCCACACTAGTCTAAGGACACCCAGCCGATCTGCTCCATTCTCCAGGGATCACCCATTCTGCGTGGAAGTGAAAGATCTCATAAACTCCAGGAGACGTCGGTCTCCCCTCCCAGGTGTGTGAAGGCATTGGAAATCAATCATGTAGACAGGACTCCTCCATCCTTGAAAATGACTGTCCCTGAGATTGCCTTTATCCGGGAGCATGTGACCGAGTGAGACTGACCTCCATTCAAAATTGTTGCTCTCACCTGTGAGAAAAGTGGGGTACAGATGAAAAGTTGCTTCTTTCTTGTTTTGCAACTGAAAATTGGAGCAAGACAAAGGGAGAGGGAGAGAGAAACTGGAAAGGCGTGGAGCTATCGCTGAGAAGAGCTACCCGAATAAACAATCAAGTAATCATAGCTCTTTGACTGTCCCAGCTAATCCCTTCCTGTCTCATCTCCCTCCCTCCCGTACCCTCTACCATCAGTCTGTCCTGCACATGCCCCTAAACTAAAGCAGTGATTACACCATTTCCCAGCTGAAAAACTGTGAAGACTCCCAGTTTTTTACGGAAACCTGTGGAACTACTTCACTGTGATACTCAGAGCCCTGTGGTTTCTGACCTCCGCCTAACGTTCCAACTATAATTCCATTCCAACTATAATTCTTCTCTCTTCTCAAATATATATATACACTTCTTTTTGTACATTTTTTGTCATAGCACTTTTCAAGTTGCTGGGACAAAATTCTTGACACTTGCAATTTAAAGGAAAACAGGTTTATTTTGACTCAGTTTCAGAAGTTTCCACCCATGTTCAGCAAGCTTACACACACAAAAGGCGTAGGAAAAGAGCCTGCGTGGAGGGAAAAGCTCACATCATGGCGGTTGGGAAGTACTGAGGGAGCTGAGGAGCCAGAGGGGAAGCATACCCTTCCTGGTCATGCCCACAATGACCCACTGCTTCTGACCAGACCCCACAGCCTAACAGTAAGTCAGCTACATCACCCCCACAGTGCAAGATGAGTCACCTTCCAAAAGGCCGAGGAGCACACGAGGCTTTGGTGGATATTCTCGATCGAAACCATTAAAGTATTCTTCAGGCCTTATCTCTTGCTGGCCCCACCTCCTGATGAGCTGCCATCTCCTGTCCCTTAGATTTTCTTACATGCTTTTCCTCAAGCATCCAAGTCCTCCTCTGCCTGCCAAAGTCACATTCATGTCAGAAACGCTTTGCTCTTAACTTCTTAACCACATAGACTCTTTTATTAAACATCCACTTTGCTATTCTTTATCAACCCTGTGGTTTTCCAAAGAGAGTATAATGTACACATATCCCACATACTTCAAAAAGACACCCACAGTCCCCATCACTCAAACATGGCCATCGTGAATATTTGGAAACACATCAGTCTTTCTAATCATCAAAGCCCATGAACATGTCTCGCTGTCTTTCCCCTGCTGAAAGCTCCTTGAGGTCCAGAGTGACCTGCTCCTCTGGGCCAGCAATAGATCTGAGTAGGCCTCCTCATGTTTAACTGAGCTGAACCCAGAATGATTCATTGAGCACAACTCCACATAAAAGAGCCCTCCCAACGACATGCAAAGGGAACATACACCAGAAGACCCTGGACTGTGTTTATAGGATTCTGAAAAACCTGCTCCTGCTCACTCTCCCGCTGCAGTCATACCATACCAACCGCCCCTAGCTGCAATTCCCAAGACTGACTGAACCTTGCAGGGCTGGAGGGCAAGAGCTGGTGTAGGGGCGAGGATGAGGGGGCATAATAGAGGTCAACTATCAGAGAAACTGTGGAATAGACACCAAGCACATAACGAAGCATTCTGATTTTAAACCTGGTATCCATAACACTTGAACCTTGCGAAGGCAGGCAGCTGCATCAAGAACGGCGTGACCTTTCATCAGATTGTGTAACTGTGACACCATCGCAGACAGGATTCGGTCCTTTGTTACGCAGCTGCTGAGCTAACCTGCTGCTTGAACAGCACTGCCAAACTAGAAAGACTTGAGACTTCAGAATAATTGTAAAAGGTCCCTAGGATCCCAGTAGAGCCTTCATTCCAGAGACTCCTTTCGGAGGCCTCATTTGATAGATATATTTTTCTGAGATTTTATATATAAGTCAGAGACACTCACATTCAAATCTGTATGTCATCTTTGAAGGTTTGGACAGACATATCTAAACATTCCAAGCTGCTGTCTGTCCATCTGTAAAATGAGACGGATTCATTTGCACCGCAGGCAGCTGGAGGGTCATCCTTAAACTGTAGGGCTTCGGTACCCAATCTGGGTGTAGAACATGGAGCTACACTTACTTCTACCATTAAATGTCTTTGGAAAGTTATCTGTCTTATGTGAGTTCAGCTGGTCTCGCAAAGTACTATAGAGTGAAAGGCTTACAAACATCAGCTCCTCACAGTTTTGGAGACTGGGAATCTGAGATCCAGGGGCCGGCATGTTTCTAGTGGGAGCCCTCTTCCGGTTACACGTTGCCAGCTTCTCATATTCTTCTGTGACAGGAACAGGGTGAGGCAGCTCTTCTGGCATTTTCTGTTTTCCTGATATGCTAAAACCAGATATTTTCATAAGAAAAGAAACAGACACTAAAGCCTCCTACTATTTGAATTTATATAATATCTCTAACAGGTTGAAAAAGAAATATGAATAATCAATGCAATATTATGTCATTTAGCCATGAGATATGACCCAAATTGGGTGGTAATTTTTAATTGTTAACAAAATTGAAATATGGTTACAAAGTCCTAACCAAAAAGTCATTTCTGAGAGAACGTCAGAATTATAACAGCAGGGTCTGATTTAAAATTTCAGGCCAGATCCTTGTTTTGATTTACTGGGACAATGAACAACTCTAACGAGTCCATTTTGTCCTGCAGCTTTGGTAAGAGTATCTCTAGTAGAACAAAAAGGAAAAATATTTGCTTCACATCCATAGGAAAATAAAACAGCTATTTCCGAGGCCAGTGACAGGGTGACTGACAACAGGAATCTTATTTTTGTGGCCCATGTTCCTCTTGCAGTTACTGGAGCACCTGCCCACCCCATTCCTCCATCCATTGTGCCCTCACCAAATACCCCAGAGAGATTTCCTCATAAATCAGAATGACTCAAAGGGTGTGTGTGCAGATTAGGCTGTAAATTAATTTTCTAATTAACTGAGGCACTTACCCTGCAAACATTCTATGGATCTCAGTCTTTCTCCCAGGTTCCACTTTAGGTCCTGGGAATACAGATCAGTGGTGAAACCCCTACCCTTCAGACACTCAGGTGAGGTAGATGTGTGATAAATCATAGCTGAGCATCTGTGAGAGTGGAAGGGAGAAGTAATTGTATCCCAGGGAAAAATGAGGTCATCGGGAAATGATAAACAGAGCAAGCAGTACCTAGCCCAGGGAAGAGCTGGGGAATCTTTCAGTCTCAGCAGAGGATACAGCAGGAGTCACTGACCAATAACAGCTTAAAGCCTCACCTCACCCAAGTTATCCGTATTCAAAGGCAATAAAGCCCAAAGCTAAAGGAAGGATGTTGGCTAGAGGCGAACAGAAGCATCAAATCCTAGAAAAAATGATTTATAACCAAGTGTTTATATTAAAATTATCTAAGAACAGCTTTTGTTTTCTTTAAGAACAGATGCTCAGAACTGAGCTTAGATTTATTCAGTCAGAATCTCTTGAGGAAAAGTCATCAAAACTGTCTTTAAAAGCTCCTCATCTGATTCTGATGTGAATTGTTTGCCTTGATAGGAAGTCTTTATGCAGAAAGCAAAGCCCCAGAAATCAACCCCTCCTCTGAGAGTGCCACTTTCTCGTTCATGTTTGTTGCTCATTTTGCAGCTCCAGAGCGCCAAGCTCACTGAATCTGTTGGGATCTGTTTTGTGGCACTTAGGTTTTGATGTTTTGTCTCTAAACTAGGAGCATTTCAAAGACAAGGACATCCCTTGGTACAGGGGCACAGATATAAATTCCTACAGGAATTCACATTTTTATTTAGAAAGCTTTTGGAAAATCTATGACTTTTTCTAAAAACCTATTATGCACCAAGCAAACGACAAGATTAAATGAGATGTAGTACGGGGAAGCATTTTGTCAAATGTAAGTGTCCCACATGATTTTGAGGTATTGTGACAAACTGTAGCATATTTTGTAATCCCCTTTAAGACCTCGGGAGACTGGTAAATTCTTGTGAGTTCACTTTTGTAGCGATGTAAACATATGTAAAGTCTCAGGAAAAGAGGCCTTTCAATTAATTTGTTCTCTTAATCCCACACCATTTTTTTTTTTTTTTTTTTTTTTTTTTTTTTTTCTGGTACCAGGAACCGAACTCACGACCTTGCGCTTGCCAGGCAGGCGCTTTTGCCACTGAGCTAAATCCCCATCCCCTCCCACACCATTTCTAATCGAGCAGTAGCTGGCTCGGATGTTCCACAGCGAATTCCCTGTGTGAGGGCCTTAGGAGAGAGCCGACCTAGGACATCCACTTTGCAAGAAAAGATTCACGTTTTGCTATGTTCATAAAAAAGGGAAAGAAAACAACTTATTCCCTTAAGAACACCTCGCTTATGCATTGCCTGTTTCCTTCCCTCAGTTAGTTAGGTTTCATTTTGAAGACACTTCAATGGAGAGGAATTTTATTCAGTGTCACTATTTAGAGAAAGGTTTGTTTGCACAGCAAAGCACTACCTGCTGCCTATTTTCTCGGGAATGTGTTTGCAGGAGGGATGACGCTGTGTAAGGAGCCTGGTAGGGAAGCAGCAGCAGCACCACCCCTCAGCCTCTCCCTGTGTGAGGTGACAGGAACTTGTCCTTTCAAGCACTTGCTGAGCATTCTACCTTCTCTTCTCCTATTCTAATAATTATGTAACCTCGTTTAAATGGCTCCTCAGCACACTTCAGTTTGATGCCAACTGTTTCATCTCATTATTTAAATTGGTAGCTTTAGCAGACATCTTTTTAAAGATACAGAAACATTCCTATATACGAGACATCCTGCTGCCTTGAAAAGCAGATGTAATAAGTGGCCTCCTAGAACCCCCACCTTTTATTTTATACCAGGAATTGAACTCAGGGTTTACACCTGCCAAGCAGGGGCTGTACCTCTGGGCTACATCCCCAGCACTCCACGCTCTTTTATAATGTGTCCTTCTGGACATACTTTGTATATTTTAACCAAAATAGAATGGAGCTGTGTAGTACAAGATACAGCTATCAAGAGGAGTTGGAATGTGTAATTCAGGAAATAGTTATGGAGAACCTACTATATGCTGAGTATGGAGGGATTCAGGGTTCTAGCCCAGATTCTGAAGAAGAGCTAAGACAATATCTGCCAAGGTTTATGCAGAATGTCCCACTGAAGCCTCATGTGGGGAAGATGGGAGGATGCTGGGGCACTGTGCCCATCGGCAGAATCCACACAGATGAGTGTGCTGTTGGAAGGGGAGTGTCAGGAAGAGATGGGTCACCGGGGAGTGATCGGGGAGGTGTGCTTGATACTGGCTGGCTCACTGAGGCTAAGCAGATGGAAACTAAGCAATCTTCTCAATCATTCACCAAATCCCCATGTTGCAATTGAGAACACTGTAGTCCATAAAGTGATATACCCACCTTGATGCTGCTATATAGTACTTCTAGGTAAATTTTTTTCTTATTAGTATTAACATCATTGACATTTATACCATCTCACTCTACTTCTCCTCAATCCCTGAAAGAATCAGATGTGAACCTACCATTGACACATTCTCAGTAAGTAGGTACAGGGTACTTCTTTTTGTTTGTTTGTTTATTTTGGTTTTGGGGGGGGG